>NC_029777.3:95212717-95265741 GCF_000817695.3 Arachis duranensis | reverse complement strand
GGAGAGAGAGAGACAGGCGCGAGGGAGAAGGAAGCTCGCGACAGAGATGAAAGGGACCTTAGCCATCACCGTTGGTGTGGTCGGAGTCGCAGTCGTCGTCGTCGACAATTGAAGGTGCCGCCGTCGTAGTGGAAGAAGCCCAGAGAGAGAGATGAACAAGGCCCGAAGAGAGTGAGCGTCGCTGCCACCGCCATTGGAGATGAACCCAGTTGTTCTCTTGCTGTCGAAGGTATTGTTGTCACTGCTCTGGCTCAATTATGTATCGTTACTGTCGCTGTTTGGCTATTGCTGAGGTTTACTACCATCACTGGAGCTGCCGGGGAACCACCGTGGTTGTTGCCTAGGAAACGGAACGAGTGTGGGGTTTCCTTCCCTGTTCTTCAAACAGGTTTCAATTCAACTTCTCCTTTGGAATTTCATCTGTGTCTCAGTTATAACTAGTATTTTGCTTGAGTTCATTTGGTTAATTGTCAGACTCTATGACATTCTTGTTAATGGTTGATTTTGCTGAGAATTGACTGCTAAAATTATTTGTAATTTCTTTTTGTTTATGGATATCACTGTTGGAGCTGTTTGGAATTGTTTGATTGAATTGTTGACTGTATTTATGATTCGCTGCTTTACTGCACGTTTTTTATAAATATGTTGTTGGAGATATTGGGTTAATTGTGTGATTGTGTTGAGAAATTGGAAATACTCTAAGTTGCTGACTGTTTTGTTAGAAAATTACTGCTGTTAGTTGAGTTTAGGTTAGAATGAGGAATTTCTGGTTAGAATTGGATATGTTGGATTGTCTACTTGTAATTTACTGCACTTTAGACTAATTTTTGCTGAGAAAATGCTGTTGACATTGCGGGATTATACTTGGTTACTGCTGGTTTTGGTGACTTTCGATGTTGAAATTGTTTCGGTGATGTTGATTGCATTAATTCACTGCATTAAGGTTGTTTGTGCTGTAAACTTGCTGCTGTTAGTTGGATTAGAGTAGAATTAGGATTTTTTTATGTTAGTTCATACATAGATAAACATGTTATGCTTCTTGAGTCGAATTTTAATTTGTTTGGACTGGCTTGATCGAATTTTAATTGTGCACAATTGATGCTGATTTTGTGAATGGAGGTTGAATGAATACTTGGTTGTGATATTTGATTTGTTTAATGCCTTTGCACACTAAGTGTCTCAAAAAGTTTTTAATGAAATTTTTGGTTTAATGCTTGAAATCAATGTTTGTTTGCATGTGATTGGTATGCATTGATGTGATTATAAATGTTTATTCTTGATTATTTGATGGATATTGATGCTGAATTTGTGTCGTTCTTGCTGACATTACTGAATTCATGTGAAAGGCTGCTGAAAAATGTATAAGGCATGTATACTATTTCTGAAAAAAGTACCCAGGTAGTTGTTTCATTTTAAGTATATTCAAAATGAATAAGCCTTTTGAAAATAATCTGAAGTAATTACATGCTACATTATGTTTATTTGCAAGTTATTCTTTCCATTAGGCCAAATGCACATAAAATGCAAAATAAAGAATGCATTGTAGAGGCTAAAAGTGTTTTTTCCTATAATGATATTTAGTTAACCTATAATTGATTTATAAAGTCAACTGCATTAGCGTGTGTAGAGGCTGATGTGTTTTCCTGTTATCCATCAATGTCTTATTTGCAGGAAGGTGAGAACCCTGTAGAGGAAGCCAAGAAAAGCAACCATGTCCAAAGAAAAATCGAGAAACGCTAGAAAGATCGTAAGCTTTATCCTCATGTTGAAGAGCAGTTTGGTGGTGGGAGATTGCTGCCTTGCATTGCTTCTCGACCTGATCAATGTGGCAGGGATGACGGGTAATGCATATAACTATTGCTTGTTTGGGTTGCCCTGATTTTTGTCTAATTTGATTCTTGATCTGTTACTTATTTCATTCCTTCTTGAATGCTGCAGCTATATTTTGGAAAGTAAAGAGCTTGAATTTTATATGAAGAAAATCCAGAAGAAGAGAAAAGGTGCTGCCTCTATTCTCATACTTGTATTTTGGATGGGATGGAATAGGTCTTATAATGACTTTAGTTATCTACATGTAATATTTTGATGTGTTGTGTACTTTTTGAAAAGAGATTTTATTTGGTATTACATGTAATGGAAAAATTACACTCTATTTTGATTTATGTTGTTTAGACTAAAAACATATCTTAACTTATAATGAAATTCTTATGATTTAAATTTCTTGAATTTCTTATTTTTAGATTTATTTGGTGATTATCATCGTTTTGGGATGTGATTATGCTTTAAAAAAAAATTAAATCTCATAAAACAAAATAGGCTATGGTCACGGTTTTAAGGTGGGGTGACTATATAGGCTATGGTCACGACGAAAAACCGTGACCATAAATAAGGCTATAGCCACGGTTTTAAGGTGGGGTGACCATAGATAAGACTATAGTCACGGTTTTAAGGTGGGGTGACCATAGAGCTATGGTTACGGCAAAAATCGTGACCATAGATAAGGCTATGATCACGGTTTTATGGAAGGGTGATCATAGAGGCTAACCATGACCATAGATAAGGCTATGGTCATAGTGAAAAAACGTGGCCTAAAGTGTCAGAATTTGAAAATTGAAACCGTAACTATAGAAACCGTGACCATAGATAAAAAACCCGTGATCATAGACCTATGGTCACGAGAGAATAGGCCACGGTAAAAAGCCGTGACCATAGGTCCAAAACCGTGACCATAGATCTATGGTCACCCTTTTTACTAGCTATGGTCACGATTTTTTACCGTGACCATAGGTCTTTTTTTTGTAGTGGTCATTGAATATTTTGTTTGTATGTTATATCTTTTTTTGTTTCACTTTAATGAAAAAGGCATATATGTGAGGCATTAAGAAAAAGTCATAGAGAGAAAAGATAAAGAGAGGTAACTTGGAGAGATAAGCCAATATTTATGTCATATCTCTTTTCATTGTATTTATGTTTTGTGTCTTGTATCTAAGTTATATCCCTTGCTAAGTTAGGTAATCACTTAGTGTGTTGTGATTCTAGGGAGTGAACCTAACCAAATCAAGTTTAGGTAACAGCTTGGTTTATTCCTGATAGAATTAGGTTGAATCCTTGGGAATTGGTATATATAATACTTGAAAGAATAGCAAAAATTCCACCATTGTTATGGTGGAGACTGGATGTAGGTTGTATTACACAAGGTAGATGAACCAGGATACATGACTGTGTCATTTTCTTTTTTCCTGCTCTGATTATGTTTTCGCTCATTATGAGACAAAATAAAATTATCTCCTGAATAATTAATCTAATAGTCTGAACAGAAGCAAAGCTTTATTTTCTGGTTTGAGGATTAATTAATCAAGTTTAAAAGAAGACTATAGATTTAACCCCTCTTTCTCTAGGCCATCAATAATCTTAAATTAGTATTAGAGCCTAGTCTCAAAGATCAAGCTTCATAACTTGGAGAAAAGGTCCAATGACAAACAACATGGGTACAAGCACTACAGCCTACACACTTACTGAGGGTCAATCCAACATCAGACCACCTTTTTTTAATGGTAAGAACTACACCTTGAAAAGAAAGGATGTAGATCTTTGTACAATCTAATTACTACAATATATAGAAGATCGTTATAAATGGTCCTCAAGTTCCAACCAAGACAAATGTCAAAGGAGTGGTGACTCCAAAAGAAGAAGTCGAATAGAATGAAGAAGACAAGAAGAAGGTAGAGTTAAATGTCAAAGCTATCAACATGATACACTGTACTATCAGACTCGAGAAATATTGAAAGGTATCTAGATGCAAGACGGCAAAAAAGATTTGGGATAGACTCTAAGTCACTCACAAAGGTACCAAACAAGTCAAAGAAACAAGAATAAATATGCTGCAAAAAGAATATGAAATGTTCTCCATGAAAAAAGGAGAAACCATTGATGAGATGTTCGAGATATTCTCGATTATTATAAACAGTTTGGATGTTATGGGAATGGTCCACACTAAATAAACATTTGTGAAGAATGTTCTTAAAAGCCTTGCAAAAGAGTGAGAAACAAAAGTAACTGTGGTAGCCAAAAGCAACAATCTGCGTCCATTAACATATGATGAGTTAAGAGAAAAACTTCTTGCATAAGAAACTACACACATCAACTAAGATGCAAAAAGAAAAGGAGTGGCCCTAAAATCAAAAGTTGAGTTATTGGAGGATGATTCCAATGATAATTTTTCAGATGATAAAATTGTATTTTTGCTAGAAGATAAAGAAGGCTAATGCAGAGCAAAGACAAGAGCAGATGCTCGAGTTTAAAAAAGCAAAAAAGATATCTAAGCCAAAGAAACTGGTCACTACAAGTTTGACTGCTCTAAGCTTAAGCAAGAGGATAGAATAAAGAAAGAAAAGAAAAAAGTCCTTATGGTGTAACAATCCATATTTTTGAAACTTCTATTATAGATTATTTATGATTTATTCTATTAACTTGAACTTATTATCTTTATAGGACTACTTTATTAAAAATAATCACATTAATTTTATGATTTATTCTATTAGTTTGAATTATTTATTAAAAATTATTTTAATAAACAAAATTAATATTGATTCTTATAATTATTATCATTGAGTTTGGATTAATTAAGATTATTATATAATTTTACTATAATAAGATATTTTACATAATTGATTTTATGAAAATTAGAATTTAAATTAATTAAGATTTTTATATAATTTTTATTATTATAATGAGATATTTTGAGAAAAAATAAAATTATTATGATTATAATATTGATATTTTATTTTTATCCTCTTTAATTAAAATAATAATTTATTTAATAATATTATTATTGAGAAAAATCGGTCGGTATGAATAAATATCGGTACTCTTTGATGAACTTAGCTTTGCTAATGTTTTATCATATATCTTTTATTCTTATAATCATTATGTTACTAATGTCATTTATATTAGTAATTTATATATATTTATCTTTGTATATATTATTATTTATATTTTAATATATCTATTTTTTATAATTATGCATTTAAAATATTTATAATTTGATTCGTTGGCTCCACAGTTTCAAGACTTGACATCTAACCTAACTGTGACACATAATCATCATTTGTCACTTAATCATCATCTAGTCTCATCATTCTCTTTTCATTACCGAAGCATTTGGAGATAACGAAAAGAAAGAACTGAGAGTGAACGTAAAATCGGCTAACCTCCATTTGGGTTCGATTTTTTGAGATTCGTAATTCCAATAAAAAATCTAAATCGATTAAAGTGTTCATAATCTCTTCTTTCTCTTCACAATGGTACCACTTTTCACAAAGAAAAATCAACGATGATGTTGCTGATCTTCTATGCATGGTCTGATCAAGTGGGAATAAGGTGGAGTATCTGATTTTTGACATTTTTTTCTTCAATTTTTTGATTAGAAACCTATCCTAGTATTTTGGTTTTGGTGATTTTTATTTGGAGGTAAAATTTGATAATTTTTCACTAATTAAATATAAATGTGATAAATGAATATTGATTTGATTGATTATTGTTTGAATTTGATTGAGTTTATGTTGAATTTTGTTGAATTACTATTGTTTTCTTGAGATCTATGGTTCGACCATATGAGAACAGCCTAACTGGGGTATTATTGATGATTTTTGGAGCTGTTGTGATGCAGGTTGTTGATAAAAAAAATGATGAGTTTTGATGGTTGCGAGATTAAATTAAAAGTTGAAAAAATCGGTAGCTGAAAAACTCGAAAACAGATTTAAAATTAAATATATATTTTGAAAGATCACAAGAGAAGATTTCGATTTTGAGAAGGAGTTTTGTCACTAACACAACAAATATTTTTTGAATATGAAAATGTAATTTATTAAAAGATCGGAATTAAAAATTAGTAATTATATAAATTTTGGGATATTTTAAGTAATAAGTAAAAGTTTAGGGTTATTTTTAGAAATATGAAGTTAAATTAGAGATTTTATAAAATGTTGGGTTAAGAAGTGAAATATTTAAAAGTTTGAGATTTTTTAATTAATTTTTTTACTTATACTAATTTAACTAGTATATTTTATTAGTATATTTCTATTAAAGTTATTATTTTTTTATCAAATAAAAAAGAAAGATAAAATACTAAGATTTTCTAAAAGCATTAGTATAAAGTTAAATTGAAAATCTTAAGATTCTCCTTTTATAACACACTTAGGAAAGGACGATGAATGAGTGAGAAGATAATTTATATTGTTGAAATGTAAGAAAGTAAAGAAGAAGAATAAGAAAAGAAGAGAAAAGAAAACGAATCTAAAGAACCTCTGCTACAGGAGAGTAGGGAACAGAAAAGAAAAAGAACGAGACGAAAGGAAAGAGAACAAAAAGAAAATAATCAGAGATAGTGTATATTTGATACTGAAAACGAGCTAAGAATGAAAATGACTAAAACTAACTGAGAACTGAAAACTGAGAAACATATAGGGCTTGGTAAACGAGAACTAAATGATTGAAGGTTCGCCTGGCAAGGGCGAGGGTTTTGTCCTGCTTACCTAGTGCACGTACTGATTGATTGTTAAACTCCGGGACGCCCATGTACTGTTGATTTTTGTTTCCCAATGTGTGTATACTATAGCGTCTAGCTTTGCGATGATTGTCGGTGATCACGTACTGGTGGTGTTGTTAACCATATCGATACATATGCACGTACAATATGCAATAGAAAACCATATCTGAGACTGGTTCTTAGGTAATGTCGGGTTGTAGGGTGTAAACCAACACATGAGCTCACAGCCTGCATAGGACAGACATCCATCATACTTGTTTGCGCATACTTCTTTGTGATATGTGTTTCTGTGATTGTGTAAGTATGCTTCTTGACTCTTGCTTTATATGTATTCTGTGATTTGTGGTTGTTGGCTAAGTATAAGATAAAATGAACTTAACTGCTACCCCGACCCTACTAAGGACTTCTCAGTTCTTCCCCATCTTTTCAATCCTTTCAGCTACAGGTGTGAAGGCTTATTGTGAAGCTGTGGAGGCATAGAAGAATTTGTTTGCAAGTTGAGTTGTTATTAGAATTTATTTTCTCCTCGCCTTATTAGTTGAAGTTTTATTCAGAGGGGTAGGCTTGTATTTGTTGCTCATTGATTAACTATAATGTATTACTAGTAATCATGTAATTATTTTTCATTAAAAGTCTTTGTTGAACGATTTTTAATGATTAAAAATAAAATTTACTAGCTTTTTTTCTAAAACTGGAAATGTGTTAATGTCATAAAGACTTAATATTAAATAGATAATAAAGGAAATCAGGTCAGTAACACCTTCCTTTTAGTACGATCATGATGTGGTAGAAGTCGGGTCGTTACATACGGCCTCTTGGGGGGATCTAGAGAACGATTCTAATGATGAGGAAGAGTCTAACTTTGAAGCATAAGTCTGTCTCATGGCTGGTTACAATCAACTAGACGAGGTAAACTACTTTGATTTTTCCGTTGAAGATTTACATGTCATTATTGATGATCTAATTGAGCATTCTGAAAAATTGTTGAATAAATACAATAAATACAAATCTGAAAATGAAGTTTTGAAAGTTGAAAATGATTTCTTTAAAGATAAAGTGAAGGAACCGAAAATGCCATTGAACTTGTTAAAGAAAAAAGATTTTTAAAATTTGAAATTGAAAAATTTAAAGAAAAGCCCTTGGTTAATTTTTCACCGTATCACGTTGCAAAAAATGAAAAATTACATAAAGTGTTTAAAGGTCTAAAAAATAATTTATCAAAATTTGCACACAGTTTCAACAACTTAAACAAATTACTTGCTAATTAAAGACCTTTATTTGAAAATTTTGGTCTAGGTTACTTCACTAAAGTTGATGCTAAGTTTGAAAAATCATATTTTAATAAAATGCATCATTGTTAAGGACCAAACGTTTGTCAAAAAATTCTGTTATAAGCTATGTTGCTAAAGATGGTGCGGCTGCTAATTGTTTTATCAAAAGTGTTGCATCTACCTCAGAAACTAGAAAAATCAACACCTTTAATCACTTTCAAAATTCCACAAATAGAAATCATTGGTCAACATGCGATAAACTTGGTAATTCTTCTCTCTAATGCTTCATTGTCAAAAGAAGAATGGAAAATAAAGTATACAAGGTTATTTGTGACTTCAATGCTCTTAGGTAACTAAGATGGATTAACATCAAAGGATCCAAATTGATTTGGATACCTAAGGTCACTTAAGAATCTGTGCATATTTGTCTAGTATCCAAGAAGAAGAAAGACATGTGGTACTTGGATAGTGGATGCTCTAGGCACACGACTAAAAAGTCAACAATCTTCATCAAGCTCAACAAGTATAATGGAGGATTCGTGACCTTCGGTGATGATGATAAGGAAAAAATCATTACTATTAGAAAAGTAGGTAAAGATCTTTCTACTTTTATTGATGTTTTCTTAGTTATTGGGTTGAAACACAATCTTTTGAGTATTAGCCTATTATGTGATCTTGGTTATTGGATAATTCTCAAAAGATTAGAATGCCTTATTGTAGTTGAAAAATCTGATGAAATGTTATTTGTTGCTAAAAGATGTGATAATGTATATGGCCTCACTTTAGATGAACTTAAGAGTCAAAATGTAGCTTGTTTTCATTCTAAAAAATCTGAAAAATAGCTTTGGTACAAAAGATTGGATCATACTAGCATGTATCAAATTAACAAGCTTGTAAGAAGAGAATTAGTGAAAAGTCTTCCTAAAATCAAGTTTGATAAAGACATCACTTGTAATGTTTGTCAAATGAAAAAATAAACCAAGAGTTTTTTTAAATCAAAGAAAGACATTTCTATGAAAAGACCTCTTGAATGGCTACATATTGATCTCTTTGGTCCAACTAAAACTCAAAGTCTAAGTGGTAAATACTATGGCTTAGTAATTGTGGATGATTATACAAGATTTAGTTGAGTTCTATCTAGTACATAAAAATGATACATTTTCAGCCTTTGAAGTTTTCAACAAAAGAATTCAAAATGAAAAAGATTTAAAGGTTGTTTCTATTAGAATTATCATGGTAAAGAGTTTGAAAATCAATTTTTTTGAATCTTTTTGTGATGAACTTGGAATTTCACATAACTTCTCTTGTCCAAGAATACCCAACAAAATAGTATTGTGGAAAGAAGAAATAGAAGTCTTCAATAAATGGCTAGGGTCATGTTATGTGAAAGTGAAGTTCCTAAGTTTCTTTGGGCTGAAACCGTGAATACAACATGCTACATTTTGAATAGAACAATCATTATGAAGGTTTTTAAGAAAACCCTTTATGAGCTTTGGAAGAAAAATCTACCAAATCTAAAATACTTTCATATTTTTGGATGTAAATGCCTTGTTTTAAACACTAAAGATAATTTTAAAAATTTAATCCAAAGGCTTGTGAAGGTATTTTTGTTGGTTACTCTACAACTAATAAAGCCTATAGAGTATATCATCAAGATGCTAGGATTGTTGAGAAATCCATACATCTTATCTTTAATGATACTAATATTATTTCAAGTGTTCTAGAAGAAGATGATGCAACGAATCAATTGGAAGGTAACATAAGTAAAGTCCCAAATCAAGAAAAAGGTGAATCTGGACAACCTGTTTTTGAATTTGCTGCTACAGATAATTATACAGGAGACAATCTTATTTTATCTTTTAAAACTGCTGAAATTTCTGGGAGCACCAGCACCAATGAACCAGACTTGTCTGAATCTGTCTTTAAATTTTCAAGATCCCATGAATGAAAATTTTTAAAGAATTATCTACAAAAGTTCATCATAGAAAATCCATCACAAGGTGTCATCACAAAATCCTCTTCTAGAAGAGCAACTGAGAAAAATAATTTGGCATGTTTTTCTCAAATTGAGTTCTAAAATGTAAATGAAGCTCTTGACGAAGAATCAAGTATGGACACTTGTACCCAATCCAATTGGAAAAAAGGTGATGGGAACTAAGTGGATTTTTAAAAATAAATTGGGTGAAGATGGAAGTATAGTTAGGAACAATACAAGATTGATGGATCAAGGATATGATTAAGAGGAAGGAATAGATTTTGATGAATCATTTACACCAGTGCTCCGAATGGAAGCTATAATAAGGCTTCTCCTTGCATATGCTGCCCATTGTAGTTTTAAACTTTTTCAAATGGATGTAAAATATGCACTTTGAATGGTATTATAGATAGAGAAGTGTATGTGGCACAGCCTCCTAGTTTTGAAAATAAAAAATTTTCAAATCATATTTTCAAGCTTTCAAAAGTACTTTATGGTTTAAGACAAGCTCCACGAGTTTGATATGAAAGACTTAGTTCTTTTTTTTTTGAAAAATAATTTTTAAAGAGGCACCACTGACACTACCCTCTTCATTAAAAATTCTAATGATTTTTTTATCCTAGTACAAATTTATGTTGATGATATAATTTTTGGTTCAGCCGATGAATTCCTTTGTGATGATTTTAGCAATCTTATGACAAGTGAATTTGACTTGAGCATGATGGGTGAACTTATCTTTTTCCTTGGATTTCAAATTAAAAAACTACAAATGGTATTTTTGTTCATCAATAGAAGTATGCCAAAGAATTAGTTAAGAAATTTGGATTGGAGAATGCCAAATCCGTGGGCACTCCGATGCATCCGAACTTATAGTTAGAAAAGGATGAAACTGAAAAAGATGTTGATGAGACTAGGTATAGAGTAATGATAAGTTCTCTTATGTATCTTATATTCTTTAGACCTGACATTGTGTAAAGTGTTGGAGTTTGTTCAAGACTCCAATCACAACTAAAAGAGTCACATCTTTCTGCAGTTAAAAGAATCATTAGATATGTTCATAGAACATCTAACTTTGGTTTATGATATCCTAGGACTGATGATTTTTCTACAGTTGGGTATTATGATGCAGATTTTGCTGGAGATGGAGTGGATAGGAGAAACGCTTTAGGAGTTTGTTGCTTTCTGGACAGGTCCTGAACGTGTGGTCAAGAAAAATAGTCTTTTCATTTTTATGTCTACTGCTGAAGTCGAATACATTGTTGCCTCATCTTGTTGTTCCCAATTATTATTGTTAAAAACTCAGTTACCTGATTACAAATTGAGAGCAGATAATATTTTCTTGTTTTGTGATAATATGAGTGCCATTAATATCTTCAAAATTTCTATTTTACACTCAAGGACTAAATATATTGAAGTGAGATTTCACTTGATAAGGAAACATGTTCAAAGTGAGAATATTGATATTCAATTTATTAAATCGGAGGAACAACTTACTGATACATTCACAAAACCTTCGACTAAAGATAGGTTCTGCAAATTGAGAACTAATTTAGGAATACGCTGTTATGAATATTTGTTTTAATCTTGCTGATGTAGTGTGTGAAGTTTTTGTCTCACAGGTCGAAATGAGACATTTCTGGACAAATGAAGAGCTTTCCAAAAGAGAACATTAATTCTGGATTCTAATTTTGAAATAATTTTCAAGAAGGCCAAACAGTCTATTCTAATATCAAGTGGTCTTATGTGTTTCCTTAAACTCAACCCTTCTTGAGTCCAATATGAGTTTGTTTGTATGTAAGTGGGCCTCTGGTGCGGTATTTTACAACCCACAAACTAACCGGCAAGTGCACCGGGTCGTACCAAGTAATACCTTACGTGAGTAAGGGTCGATCCCACGAGAATTGATGGATCAAACAACAATAGCGTTTGATAGGATTAGTTAGGCAAGCATAAAATGGTTTTGAGATATTCAAAGAACATTAAACAGTACTTTAAAATTTTCAGAAAGCAAGCAGCAATGAGTTGGGAATAAAATATTTGAGAAAGCAGTTAAGGTTTCAGAGTTATCTACATTTAAACGTTTTTTTTACAGCACTACATTCTTTAGTCAGAACTATTGTTTCATCTCCATTTAAACGTTTTTTTTTACAACAGCTCCTTCATGAACTTGACATAGATAGGCATTTGCTACAAAACCTCAGCAAAAGGAATATTGATTTGTAACTTTCTGAAGATTTCCAAGAACTTTGTAAACTGCTTGTCCTTGGTCTCCTTTTGAAGTCTCTGAGGATACGGCATCTTAGGCTTGTACTCAGGAGCATTTGGCAATGTAGGATGAGTGTTAAGAGAGTCTGGGAATGGATTGTCTGCATGCTTTGGAGTGGCGTGCTCCAATTCTCCCTTCTTATCCTCTGGAGCTTCTTTTTCAACTAGCTTTTCATTGGCCTCAGCTACTTTGCCACTTCTCAATTGAATAACCTTGCAATCGTCTCCTGGGTTCACCACTGTATCACCTTGAAATGTACTTGCATACCTCTCAAGTATTTGCTTGCTCAGTTGGCCCACTAGCACCTCTAAATTTCGAATGGAGGCTCTGGTTTCTTGCAGAACTTGTGCTTCCGTACTTGCCACTTGTCCACTTATCACAGAGATAGCCTTGCATTCCTCTCTTAGATTTGGAATTGTGTTACCAATAAGGCTATTAGTGGTCCTCTAATCAATTTCATTAACTCTGGTGGCTATTTGACCCATTTGAATCTCCAGGTTCTTGATGGACGCTCTGGTTTCCTGTCTAAAACCTGTCAATATTGCTTCCAAATCATTGTTCTATTAGAAACCGCCCTTAGAACTATTGTTGAAGTTCTGAGGTCTCTGAGGTTGATCCCTCCATCCAAAATTTGGGTGATTTCTCCATCCCTGGTTGTATGTCTTAGAATATGGATCATTGTTGGGATTCCTAGGACCACTCCCCATGTAATTCACGTATTCAAAAGAAAGTTGAGCATAATCATAATTATCATTTTGCACAAAATTACCTGCCATGTCATAGGAGATTTCTTGTGGTAAATTTTGTGTGTTGATAGCTGAGACTTGCATGTCACCCATGTGTTGAGTAACTAGATTTATTTGCTGAGACATAAGCTTGTTCTGAGCAAGATATCATTAAGAGCGTCTACTTCTATGACACCCTTCTTCTGAGGAGTCTCAGAGTTCACAGGATTCCTGTTAGATGAGTATAAATATTGGTTGCTTGCAACCAATTCAATCAGCTCAATAGTCTCCTCTGGTGTCTTCTTCTTGTGCAATGAACCTTCTGCAGAGTTGTCTAAGCACATCTTGGACATTTTTCCTAAACCTTCATAAAATATGTCTAGTTGTGTCCATTTGGAGAACATGTCTGGAGGACATTGCCTAGTCAGTAGCTTGTATCTCTCCCAAGCTCCAATTGCATCATAGGAATTACAAAAAAAGGGTTCTTTTTTTTAAGTATCTAAACTCTCCTTGGGTTGAGAATCTAGTCATAGCTTTGCTCCATTCTTCAGAGCAAACGGGAAGAGCATGAGTTTGTACACATTTGGGTTTACTCCATTTGTCTTCACAGTATCACAAATTTGCAGAAAACTAGAAATAACCGTGATACTAGCAGTTTTGTTGCACCAGAGTGACCAGTTGAGGCTTCAACTCAAAGTTGTTCGCAGTAATAGGAGGCACCACAATGCTCTTTCCATACAGATCTGCAGTAGGAGCAGAGAAAGAGCTAAGTACTCTCCTTTGTTCATTCCCATTCGGGTTTGTCGCATGGGTATTATCAGTATTAATTGGATCCATAGTGGATTCTGCAGCCTTGTAAAGTTTTGCTTGTTGTAAACGCCGCCTGAAAGTCCCTTCAGGTTCAGGATCAAAGTCTAAGACATGTTCTTTGTCTCTGTTCCTGCGCATAAACAAACAGAAAACAAGAAAAGATGGGAATCTCTACGTCAGAGTGTAGAAAATTCCCAGTGAGGTAATCTGTGTAAAATAATAAAATAAAAATACTAAATAAAATAAATAATAAATAGGTAACACCAAACTTAATTTCAGAAATTAAGAAAAATGTTGGTGCTATTTATTTATTTAAAAATTTAAATTTTTTTTCGAAATTTTTTAAAATAGATTTTAATAAAATTAAAACAAAACGCCTAATCTAAGCAATCAAATAAGTTATAGTTGTTAATCACTATCAATCCCCGGCAACGGCGCCAAAAACTTGCTGCGGTATTTTACAACCCACAAACTAACCGGCAAGTGCACCGGGTCGTACCAAGTAATACCTTACGTGAGTAAGGGTCGATCCCACGAGAATTGATGGATCAAGCAACAATAGCGTTTGATAGGATTAGTTAGGCAAGCATAAAATAGTTTTGAGATATTCAAAGAGCATTAAACAGTACTTTAAAAATTTCAGAAAGCAAGCAGCAATGAGTTGGGAATAAAATATTTGAGAAAGCAGTTAAGGTTTCAGAGTTATCTATTTTCCAGATTAGCTTTTATTACTAATTAATTTAATCATGCAAGATTTAATTTCATGGCAAACTATATGTGACTAGACCCTAATTCCTTAGATCTTCCTAGTCTCCTCTAAAATTCATTAACTGCCAATTCCTTGTTCAATTAATTCCAATTAGAGGGTGATGATCAATTTCTAGTTTATATGCCAAAAGAATCCTAATTATCCAAAAATAAGGGGATTATATGTCACGTATCCCGTTAAATACAAACAATTAAAAATTCAGTATAATATGTTTTCAAGCTGTTGTTCAAGTAAAGAGCTTTTCCAAGTTTTACAAGAACTCAATTAGAACATGGGTCATACTTCCGTTCCACCCATATTCATAAAATAAAGAACGAAAACAATTATTAAAATATAAATCTAAACATGAATTAAACTAAAAAGATCAAACGAATCAATCCATGAAATTAGACAGAGCTCCTAACCTTAACAATGGAAGATTAGTTGCTCATGGTTCAAAGAAAAAAATAAGGGTTCTAGTAAAAATGTATTGTACTCTTTATCTGATGGCATCAGATCTCTTTTTATGACTAATCCTAATAAATTTAAAATCTAATTATCTAAAATTAAAAATAATATCTTTTCCTAAAAGATAAGATTTAAATTTAAATTCGAATTAATTAACAAGTCTTCAGCTGATGGGTGGGGACCACTTGATTTGTCCATTCTGCAGCTTCTAATCTGTGTTTTTTGGGCTAGAAATTGGGTCAAAACAGCCCAGAAATCGTAACCCCGCATTTTCTGTGTTTTTCTGCACGTGGCGTATGTCACACGTACGCGTGAGCGTCGATGGTCTTTTCTGCGAGTCACGCAGATGCGTCGTTAAGCAAATCTTCAAATCACACGTACGCGTCAGTCACGCGTACGCGTCGCCATGGATACTTCCAGTTCACGTGCACGCGTCAAGCACGTGTCAGGCACGCGTGCACGTCGCTCCTCGCAACCATCTCGTTTGATTCTTGTGCTGCAGAAACTCCATCAAATTCCGCTGAATGCTACCTAAAATAAACAGTATTGCACAAAACTCAAAATAGCATCCATAATGGCTAAAATATAATTAATTCTTGATTAAACTCAACAATTTAAGTGCAAATTCACTAGGAAAAGATAGAAAAGATGCTCACACATCAGCCTCATAAATCATACATTAAAAACTTTTTTATTTTTTACTTTTTTTGCATTTCAAATCATTATTTTAAAATGGAACTTTTTCAATCTTGGGTCAAATCCTTTTCAAATCAACTCTTTTTGGGTTCTGAACTTCTCGTTCTCCAAGAACTCTCTTAAACTTGTAAGAGTTGTAAACTTCTTTATATATCTTGCATGCTTCTTCATATTTCTCATTCTCATCATTTTATTTTTCTTAAAAAAATTGTAACACCCTTGTATCATTAAGATAAGGAAGAAAACTACTACCTGAAAAGGTACATTTACTCATAAACTTTCTAAAATTCCTGAAAGTTCTCGTATACCATCCCACAATCATATCCACATTCATTCTCACACTCCTTCTCCATCTAAGTCTCCTTCTCACTCTGAACCGATAGCTGTCACCAAAACAACTATCCATCATCCTTCCGCTTCTCAGGCAGCTGAACCATCAAATGCACCTCCTCACTCCAATGCTTCAAAGGAAAAACATCATGTGATTGAAAAAGAGCCCCATTCTTCTCCTGTTTGTGATTCCTCTCGATCTAAACCTAAGACTACTCCTCGTCCTCCTCATCTCAGAAAGGTAACCATCGTATCCCTCTTTTCTCTCTCAAAAAACCCTCTGATAATGATTCTTTTGCTTTCAAATCTCACTTTGTAAACCCACCTCACTTACATTGTATCCCTCTTCGTTTTTTATATGCTATGAACTTTGAGTTTCATAGGGAAGTTGTTATACATAATTCTTTGTGCCCTTCTTATCTCATTGATCTTCCTGCTTTGGAAAGGAAAGAACTTGACTTTGTGAAAAATCTTGTTTTTCTAGACGGGAATTATCTGTTTAAAATAAAAAAATTTGTTTACCCTGATTTTGTCTATGAATTCTATGCTAATATGAGTTATCATAATGAAAACGTTCACTCTTATGTTAAAGAGAGTGAATTAAATTTGAACAATGAAACTATCAGTGAAGTCCTAGGGTATTTTGATGTTGGTGTTAACGCATATATTTCGGAAAAATGGGATGAAAACTTAGGTCTTTCATACCAAGATGCCCAAGCTTCTGTCTCTGAAAACATCTCTCTCATTGAAGATCTCGCTCCAACCCATAAAGTTCTTGGTCCTATTCGTGCACAACTCCATCACATTATAAATCACATAATCCTTTCTCAAAGCGGTTCCTATTAAAGGGTTTCATTTTGTGACACACTGATGTTGTATGCTATTATTATGAAAATTAAATTTTTCTTTGCTTATTTGATGATGAGGCATATGTATGACTACATAAAGAGTGATAAGAATCTATCACTTTTCTATGGCATATTTTTAACCTGTTTCTTTGAATTTTTTGGTGTTAACCCTGTCCAATGAATCATTTGAAAAATAAAAACTCTTACCTAAAAGGGGGTGGTGTAGTGAAACAACAAAAGAAAGGACTAATCATCAGATCTGAAAGAGTGATTATTGATGAATAAGAAGAGCTTGATGACATTCCTCTTCAATCCACCATTGGGACATCAGCCTCCATTGGACACAAATCTCTTCTATATGGTGTAAAGGATGTTATGTAGAAATTTGTCAACTTGTCTAATCATCTCATCTCTTCGAGCCAACAAGAGAAAAATCTAGCTATTCACAATGAAAATGCATAGTACAAATCAAGGGATAGAGTTGCAGTGCTCTTGAAGTATGTGGACAATATTCATGAAGATGACACCATAGCTACTAATTAAGAAGAACCACTAGATACTGAGGATGAAGGCTCTAATGCCTAGGGATGTCTCATGTTGAAAATGTTAAAATTTTATTGAACTTACTTTTATGAGACAATTTGGTTTTAGCTACTATTTTTCTTGTTTTTTGGATAACTGTAACTCTTAACTAAACCTATACTATTTATCTGCTTATGTTGTCTTTGCCATCTGATTTGTCTTTTGCAGGTTTGAACTGGTTACCATTTTCCTCCCTTGATGATAAAAGGGAGAGTAGTGTAGTCATGAATAGGATAAATTGATATATAGATAATATGTTTTGCTGATTAATTTGCTCATGTTTAATGATATTCTCTTATATATACTGCTAAAATTTTGCATATCAGCATGACATATGTGTTGTTGTAGAGAAGCTTATATTAAAGGGGAGTATCTCTTGTGAAAGAAAGAGGGAGCAGATCAACATTTGAAATGGTATCATCGAAGGGAAGTCTTTAATCTGAATCTAGTATTTCATTCCCTTTATTTCTATTTTAAATGGTATTTGTTATCAAAGGAGAGATTGTTGAGTTTAATAAATAATAAAATCAATGATGATGACAAACATTATATTAGTATGGGTTGAAAGTTTAATTTGTGTTTGATCCAGGTAGCAGGTCCAAATCATTTGTGCAACCCAAACAATAGAACCAAGTCTCTGAATCCTAGCCACTTGGACCAAGCTCAAAGTCTAGCCCATTGCCTTTATGAAAGGGAAAGAATCTTGTTGCTGGTGGAGCTTTGAGGCTTCGGATAAAGCACAAAGAAGAAAAGAAGGGTTCACTTTTTCAATATAACATCAAAGAAGAAACGAGAAAAGCAAAATCTTGGAGGCTATGTCAAATCAAAATAGATCCAAAATCAATTTGCTCAAGTCAAGCATAATCAGAAGTAAAAAGGAAAAAGTTTTCATTAACATGTAAGTCAATTACTTGTTGAATCCACCTTCTTTCTGCACATGCATTTCGGGTAACAAAAGAAAAATAGAGTCTACTTCCTTCTGTTGTGAATCAATGGCTAATATTGATACTTGGGGACAAAGTACAAGATTAATAGTTTTGATTTATCAAACCCATTGAGGATCTGTTACCAATGAAGCCACTGCTGCCCATCTATCTTCTGCGCTGCTTAACTTTGTTTCTCAAGTCCTGATTTTCTGTCTGAATTTATGGAAAGAAGAAGTTTTCAGCTGGCTCAATATTCAATGTGTTGACTCAGTTCAGCAAACCTTACCCTTGACAACTGTACTCCATACAAAAAGAAAAAATCAACTTCATTTTTTAGCAAAGAGAGATTACCAGAATCTGTGTTTCATTGGTTGCTTCTCTATTGTTCTTGCTCAATATTTTGAATAGTGTTTCTATATCAAAGGAACATTTTGCCAAAATAGAGAGCTACATATAACAGAGCTGAATCTGGTTCATCCTATAGCTTCAGAGTTGATCAACATCATCTCCTTCATGATTTATCATTGAATATTTTATTGTATGTTATATCTTTCTTTGTTTCACTTCAATGAAAAAGGTATATATGTGAGGCATTAAAAAAAAGACATAGAGAAAAAAGACAAAAAGAGGTAACTTGGAGAGAAAAACTAAGATTTATGTCATATCTCCTTTGATTATATTTCTGTTTTTTTTGTCTTGTATCTGAGTTGTATCCCTTGCTAAGTTGGGGAGCACTTAGTGTGTTGTGAGTCTAGAGAGTGAACCTAGCTAAATCAAATTTAGGAAGAAGCTTGGTTTGTCCTTGATAGGATTAGATTGAGTCATTGGAAATTGGTGTTTGTAATACTTAAAAAGATAGTGAAAATTTTACCACTATTATGGTGGAGACTGGATGTAAGCTGCATTGCAGAAGATAGCTGAACTAGGATACATGGTTGTGTCATTCTCTTCTTCCCTGCTCTGATTCTGTTTTCACTCATTATAAGACAAAATAAAATTGTCTCCTTAATAATTAATCTTGCAGTCTAAACAGAAACAAAGTTTCATTTTCTGGTTTGAGGATTAATTAATCAAATTTAAAAAAATGTCATAAATTCGATCCTTTTCTCTAGGCTATCAAGAACATTCAGATTCCATGAAAAGATATCAATTTAAAAATCAAATCCTAGATTTTTGAAGAGTAGACTACCAAAATACTATCCGAAAATTTCCATTGCTCACAAAACAGATTTTAAAAGATGCTAATGACAAATAAACTTTCAAAAGATTTAAAAATATGAGAAAAAGAACTAAATATTAAATATATTCTAAAAAAATAATTTTAAAGTTTAAATTTTGATGCAAATATTTTCAATTATTATTATAAAAAAAATATTTTCATCTTTAAAATTTGATAATCTTTTTGTCAAGTGAATTTAAAAAAAAAAGTTATTGTGAATGATTACTTTTTTTGAAAAATAAAAAAAAAATTAGAAATCAAATTTTACTCTAAATTTTTTGTGCATCTTCTAAATATTTATTCAAGTGTTGCCATAAAAAAATAGAGCTAATAGATAAGCCATTTCTTATATATGAATTTTTTTTGCTACTTACAAAAAAAATTAATATTTATGAATTATTTTTATCGTATTTTTAAATTATTCAAAAACTGTTTTATCGATAACATCTTTTAGGAATCTTTTTGTCAAAGGATAGAATCTTTCGTCAAGCACCGAATTAGTAATTAACCTGGTTCTTGAATTGAGAGTGCTACAACAAGGCGTTTTATTCACCCTATCAACACTATTTTCCTCCTCTAGAGTCAGGTTAAACCTAGTTTTAGGAATTGTTTCACAATATTCTCAAAGGAAGACCAACCCTTCCATAGTAAAAGGACGAAGGCAACAACTGCATTGACGGTAATAAGGGGTGTGAAGTAGTGACCCTGCCTATGCTCTGCTAATATATTTGGGGAGAAGATTTAGATATGCATATTTTCTTTTTATCCCCAAATTTGGGCCATTTTTGTAAATATGTATATTTCGTACTTGTAGTTGTTTTTCAGTGTCCAACATAGCAATTTGCGAAAAGCGTGTCTTTTAATGCTATAAAGAAAAAGTGAACACTTAAGTTGCATAAAGAAGTGGTGTGAATATTCTCTTAAAAAATGAAAGGTCTTAAATGGAATAATAAAATAATCTTATAATATGGTTACTCTCGATATGTGTATTTATAGTGAAATAAAACATGTGAATGCTTTTAATTTGCTGGGGGTAAAAAGAGTTGCTTATGAATTACTAAACTATACAAAAGATAGCATAGCATAGGAGATAGCATGGGAGATGTGTGATGAGAGTGGTGACATTCTTGTTTCATATTCATGATGGAGTTGGAGACCATTGTCTTTGGTTTATGAAATTAAAGCTATCTTTCTTTTCCAGGTAAAAATGTATAAGTAAGAATGCCAAAAAAAATTATAAAATAAAAAAAGAAAGTAAAACAAAAACTTTATTTGCAATTTCTGATTTAAATGATGTTTTTTGATAGAGAATAGATTATTCGTATAAAAAGTTAGTTAAATTATACAATTGGCACGCAGAAGTAAGTTAATTATCAACTATTACGATTTATTCCGTTAGAATGTCATCACAAATTTTGTTAAGAGTCTAGGAAATTAGTTATTCCGCTACTTCATATCAATAATTAAGTTAATTAGTTTGTGCATAAACTAGACTTGTAATACAAGTAAGATTCACTATTCTAAACAAGAATTCATTTTCTAAAACTCCAAACTCAGAACAATTGGTTTTATTACCATCTATTCTCTTTCTCTTAACTATTTTGTGACAATATAAATTAATAATATGTGGCGTGTGCAACCATAAAAGTTAGTAAGTTATATACTACGCGGTGTGTTATTGATAAAAGTCATAAAACCAAAAAACCGATTTGGATAAAAAGACGGACCAAGAGTCAACAATAATTACTAACTTGGGAAAATCCGTGTTCCTTTAAATAGAAGAATATATTTTCGATGGTGCATAACATTGAGTTCAAATCTTTATTTCTACTTGGTCAAAAAAAAATTGATAAAATTGAAGAACATTTGAAGAAGAAAAGTATATATGGGAGACGTTCTTCCCCTTGCATGTTATCCAGTTTCTGTGAGTGAAGCTAATAGAATATGGCAAACGGGTAATATCATAGACTCTCAGCTTCCTACTCTGGCCTTTCAAGTTGCCTACACTGTTTTCGTAGCCTGCCTTTTCTTCCTTCTATTCAAACCCTTCCATCAATCTCGCCTTATTACATACGTCTTTGTAAGTATCTATCTATATCTCCATGCATCCTTCTTCTTCATTTCTATTTTCTTTTTCCCAACGTAATAAGTTAATTCCAGATAAAAAATTGACAATTTAGTTTTCACATCCTAAAATCAAAGGTTCTCAAAGCCAAACCGATGATCAAATCAATAGAATTAAATGTTCAAATGTTTAAAGATTCAACCGAAGTTTAACTTGAATTGAATCAAATATAATAAAATAATATATTTATGTATAAAATATATAATTTAAAAAATTATTTTTTTGGTATTATTATTTTAAACTAGTTAATTACTAAAAATTCGTCGTTGGATTAACTGAATTTTTATTTCTTTTTAGTAATTTTTATTATAAATTAGATTGGTTTGATGGTCAATTTTTTGTTAATCGGATTGAAACGGTCAGTTCAGTCCAATTCTTATAATTGGATCTAAAATATTATAAGAATTTGTTTTTAATAAAATAAAAAAATGAATTATTATTTTACAAAGAAAAAGTTAAGAAGGTACTTATCTTTAATATGCCTATTTATTTTATTATTAGAGACATGATTAAAATTTTCTCTCTGTGCAATGTAAATTTTATTAAAGATTGTTCGGAAGATTTTGATTTAAGACTCTAATAATTTGTTGGGTTTCTAATTTATAGGCAGGTTTCCTACTAACTCCACCTCTCCTGAGAAGATTTGAATTCCTGTTTGCTTTAGTTTATCCTATAACTGGGATAATGAATGTTGAAGTTATCTCAAACTTTGGCTTGATTTACTATGCGTTCCTCAATGGCTTAGAGATGAACTTGGATACAATTCTCAAAGCCAAAAAAGAAGCTACAAGCATTGCAGCTGCTGGAATAATCTTTCCTATGATAGCAGGATCAGGATTATATGCTTTACACCGAAGATTTTATATCAATAATATTTTCAAGCTTGAAGAAGTTTCAACTCATGTTTATTTAATTTGGAGTTTAGTTCTCTCAGTTACAGGTTTTCCAAACCTGGTAGAAATTCTTTCAGAGCTCAAGCTTCATTACACTGGCCTAGGCAAAGTTGCCTTAACCGCCGCAATGATTATTGACACCTACAATTGGATTCTTTTCACATTGTTGATTCCATTCTCAACTTATAGTTCAAATGCAATTTATTCAGTGCTAAGCACAATAATGTTCGTTATCGTGTGCATCGTTTTGGTTCGTCCTATAATAACAAAGTTTCTTGAAAAAAAGACAGAGGAGAATGAATTGGATGAGTACCAACTACTTTTTGTGGTGATGGGGCTCTTGTTGTGTTCATATGTTACGGATATTATTGGTACACATGGCATTGTTGGTGCTTTTGTGTACGGACTAATTTTACCTCGTGGGAGATTTGCTGACTCGGTTATGGCGGTTTCTGATGATTTTGGTACCGGCTTTCTAGCATCAATTTACTTTTCTGGGACTGGAATGAGATTTATGATTTCATCTGTTTTTTCTCATGCAAATTGGAAATTGACATTCCTCGTTGTCATCTTATTATGTGTCACAAAGATATTGGGAACTTTATTTGTCACCTCCTTATTTGGTAGGCCCGCCAAAGATGGTTTTGCCATAGGATTGCTTCTCAACACCAAAGGTGCCTTAGCTCTCATATTGCTAAGCATTGCTTGGGATAAGATGGTAATTTTCTATTCTTTTACCATACTATTTATTTATTTATTTAGCAAGCTATCAATTAATTTCTTGAAAAAATTATGACACTACTCGGTTTAATTTTTGAAAGAAAAAAAAATACACGTGTAGATATTTAATGATGAAAACTCATTTTAGTCAAACAATAGAATTATAGAAAGCTAATGAATTGATATTTACAGTACACTCAATTTATTTATATATTATTTAAATTATTTTTAATATATATTTTATATCGTAATTAATTTTTTAGAAAAGTACTAAACGTCAGTAAATTTCGTAATTTATATCTATTAATTAGTAATTATTAGTATTTTTAATAGTGTGAGATTAGATTTAATAATATACGATTGCTTATTTTTCTTTTGTTGATTAAGTACCGATTAAATTTTAATAAAATTGCTGGCATATACTTTCTTTTATTTGTTATACACATATAATAGCTAGTTGTTTGTTAAATAATTTGTAATAGTTATTTAGACAGAAAATGTGCGTATATTCAATTAAATAATTGATTGTTGAAAATGATGGTTGTAGATTTTTTTTGCACCAACCTATGCTGTTCTTATTTCTGCTGTTCTTCTAATGACTATGGTAGTCTCTCCCATCATCAACCTGATCTTCAAGCCAAGAAAGCGGTTCCAACAAACGAAGCTAAGAACCATAGAAAGGCTAAGAATTGATGCAGAACTCCGAATGTTAGCATGCGTCCACACTAACCAGCACGCCACAAGCATGATCAACATCATTGAACTCTTCAGTGCCACAAGACTCTCCCCTGTATACGTTTTCGGCTTGTACCTTGTCGAAATCACAAACCGTGCCACCGCACTTGTTGTTGCTCATATGGACAAGCCGACTTCACAGCTCGGAGGCCAAACTGCCTTCACCCAATCACAGGTGGAGTTAGAAAACATTACTTTTACCTTCGAGGGTTTTGGAAACAGAGCTGGTCATGATGCTTTCAGGGTCGAGACCACCAGCTTGGTCTCGGCCTACGAAAGCATTCATGAAGATATTTTCAACTCCGCCAGAGAAAGAGGCGCAAGTTTGATTCTCCTTCCGTTCCACAAACACTTAAGTAACGGTAATTTGCTTGAAACAACGAACTCCGTGTATAAGGATATAAACAAGAGCGTAATGCAAAATGCGCCTTGTTCTGTGGGAATCTTCGTTGATCGGAATCTTGGATCGTTTTCCAAAACCAAGCTTCGTATTCTTATGGTGTTTGTTGGAGGCCCAAACGATCGCGAAGCTTTAGCGATTGCATGGAAGATGGCTAGGCATCGTAATGTTGAACTATCGATGATTCGAATTCGGTTGTTTGATGAACCTGTGGAAATAGAATCAACTCATTTTGAAGAAGCACGTGGGATATTATCGTATGTAATGGATGAAGAGAAGCAAAGGGAGTTGGATGAAGGGTATATAAGTAAATTCAGATACACTGCTGTGAACAATGAGGATTCTATATCTTACTCGGAGGTTGATGTCCATACAAGTGAAGATGTTCCTAGAGTCTTGAAGGAACTTGATCAGAACGGTTGTGATTTGTACATTGTTGGACGAGGGTATTATAGGAACTCTAAAATATTCTCAAACTTATTGGAATGGTGTGAATGTGTGGAATTAGGAGTTATTGGGGATATTTTAGCATCAAATATTTTTGGTTCAAGCTCTTCTGTTTTAGTTGTTCAGCAATATGGTTTTGGAGGAATGGAATTTGGGAAGAAGAACTCTGCAAAACTCATTGTCAAGACAGAATAAGAGTGCATTAGAATTTAGGATTGAATTCTATTGGAAAAAAAATGAACATCAAAGCTATCTACTAGTGCAGGTTTGAATATTTGCTTTTTTTTGTTTTTTTTGTTTTTTTTTTTTTAAATACAATGTCATTGATGTGGATATTGGAAATCTCTTAGTTTTTTTAAGATAGTATTTAGAAGAAAGACTAAGACGGAGTGACAAAGACTGAAATAAGTTTTAATACTGTATTTGGTGTAAAGTGAGAAATAGAGACTAAATAAGAATGAAATTCTAATTTAATTTGCACAAAGAATAAAGTTGAAATTAATTAATTGAAATGAGTGTATTTTAGGTATAAAATGTTATTAAAATTTCAGTCTCATTTTCAAAAATTTTAATTTTCTATGTTCTTACTTTTTAAAAATACTGAAATATTAAAATTTTAAAGATAAAGACTGAAATTTTAATACCAATCTTTAGGTCAATATATAAATATAATATTAAGTTTCAGTCTCTTAATTTCTGTCTCAATACCTTAAAATAAACACTATCTAATTGATGTGGATATTGGTCATATTACTAGTACAGAAAACTCATGAGTTGTGGTGCTCTCCATCTTATATAGTTGGGGTCAAGGAGTACTTGAGAAATGATCAAGGAAGAGCAAATTTTACTTGCCTCCTTGTTGGTATCGGATGGTTGGATATCCGTATATAAGAAAAGGACCATTTTATTTATTTTATATTTGTTATTTTGCATGTTCAAGGGTTCCTATTCTTTAGATCATTATATGAGGAAATATATGTACAACTATATGGTTGTTATAGCTCGCCACTTTGGATGTTATAAACAATGAAATTTAAAATGTTAGATAGTTAGATACATGTATAGTAATTATAAAGGCCAAAATTGGGCGCTTTTTATTACAAATGTGTGCTAAAAGATAATAAAACATAAAATAATTAATTTAATTAGACTTTATTTTTCTTTGTTTAATACTAAATATTTTAGCAAACAATTAAGACTTAACTATGTCTTCACTGTTTCTTATTTGATATAATTTTTTTTATCTGCAAAACTACAATGTAAAAGTGTAAAAAAAAAATTATTTATCTAAATAATTTATTGTAAATTAATATTGTATAAGACTTAAAAAGAGTGTATTTGAATAGCAAACATTTGAATTATTCTCTTTTTTTATTATCATCTCTTCTTCTTTTTCATTAAACACCACACAATTAGTTTAACAATAATAAAAACACATAATTTAATTTTAAATGATATCAAAATTTTTTGTGAATGACACAAAAAAAATCTTAAAAAATTTTAATTTTTTCTTAGTTAAATATGACACAATTAGTTTAACCATAACAAAAACACATAATTTAGTTGTAAATGACACCGAAATTTTTGGTAAATAACACAAAAAAATCTTTAAAAATTACAAATTTAAAATCGACTCACTCAACTAACAAATTACATTTAAATGTATTTTAATCAAAAGACACATCAAATTATTACACTTAAAAAATTTTAATGTTAAAATTAAAAAAAATTTTGTGTCTTGGTAAAATATTTTGGTGTTACTTTTTTTATAAATTATAGATAATTCAAAACAACTGCTCCTCTGCTTCTCCTTCTTTTCTTGTTTTACCCCTTTTTTTCATATTCTTATAATTTTTGTTTCACTCTCTTAACTGAACTTATGTTACGTTTAAGAAATTTTAGTGTTAAAATTAAGAAAAAGAGAAGAAAAAAATCAAACAAAAAAAAATAAAAAAATACTGTAATAACCACCATGCATGATAAAGAGGAGGAGGAGGAGAAGAAATAAATAACGCTACAATAGCAATAGTAGTAAAAGAACGACAATGAGGGAGAAAACGCACAAAGAAAAAAGAATGCAAAAAAGAAGTGCGTATTTTACGGACATATTGTGTGGGTAATTTTTATTAAGTTTGAGCCGATTTAATTGGACTTGATTGACAAAAACTCTTGGATATGTGGTATTTAAAAATGTAAGCATAATTTCAATGTCCATCTAAAAAGCAACAATATCCTGATTCCTGTGTCTCTGAAGCAAGGTACAAAACACACTAAGACGTTAGAAAAGCATTTAAACTTTTTATGAAAATATTTTCTCCAAAATGTGAGTATGTTCAACAAGTTATAACGTTTGAAATTTTATTTTTCTTAACTACTGCAAATACAAAAAGGAATAAGAAAGAAGAAAGGCTTTCAATATTCATTTGACAAGATTAATACTATAATACAAGTTAAGAAAAACTATAAAAAATAACAAGCTAGAACCGTGTCGAATTGTTACTCATTTGCTTTCAATTTTTTCTTTATTATTTTCAATCTGTCTTCATTGTAAATCTTCTTGTCTCAGAAGAGTTGTCTGAAATGTATGTACTCTAGAAATTAGTTATTTCATCATACACCAAATTCATAAATACAATCTAAGTTAGTTTTTTTTATACATCTAAGAATCTGGACTTCAAAATTTATATAGTGTATTCTTACACATCTATTATTATTTGTAATTTGATCTATTAGAAGACAATATTAGCCTAAAAAGGCTTGAGGTCATAATATCTAAAATTCTTAAATCATATTGATTCATATGAGTTACTGGAAGAGCTAATAAAAACGTATCACTATTTGATTTGGGTAAGCTTTAGTCTATAAAAAGTGTCATTTGTGATCTGAATGATCTTAATTAACCAGGCTTAAGAAAATAATATCGTATAACAATTATTCAAATAGTAAAACTCTTAACATGGTTGAACATTAAATGTAAGCAATATATTAGTGGGCCAAGGTTTAGACTCTGAAAGTGAAAATCACTCCCCATTTTAAGACAAAAACTTATTACTTATATTTCCCATTTACATTTTTAGTCCAAACTTAACTCATGTAGAAGCAATTAACTCACACTTGCAAAGTCCCAATAGTATTATTAGTGGGCCAAGGTTTAAAAATTCTTCTTCATTGTTTTGTTCCAATATATAAAATTAACAATAATATTACCTTGATCATTTTTAGAGTTGTTTATATTTTATAAGAGACAACTTATATCAAATAAGGCCCAAAAAAAAGGGAATAACCTTAAAAGGACACATTTTTTTTTTTTTATTTTGTAGAGAATTACAATGCATAGACAATTCTCAAACTCAAAGTATCACCATATATTGCTTCTCTATGAAATTTCCCAACTTCCATCAACATATGGCAAAGCATATATTTTTCTCCCCCTCATTTTTCAAGCCCAATAAAGTTAATTGTCAAACATTTCAATATTTTTTATTTTTTATTTATTCCTTTTACTATCTTAGAATGAAATTGATAAGAGTTTTTAAATGACACATGAAGACTTGTATAGCAGCACTTGCTGTAACACTCATACTCAGTTGAACAAAGATTTATTATACATCCCAATCAATAATGCTTCATGTCAAGAAAACTTGAGCATAATCAATCCCCGTTAACCAAGCATTCACATGAGTTTAATTACTATTTGCGTTAAACGCACATATTTCATTCCAAAACAAGCAAACGTTAAAGTCATGACAAAGATAGATGCTACATATATATAGCTGGAAAGCATGAGCATCACTAAAGTGATTAAGACAAAACTTTGATTCAACCTTATCCCATATCAGTGCTGGGACAAAACCAAAATCAGAGATCCATGGACAAAATATATATACACATACAAAAAATATATTTTTCACTAATTAATACTTTATTATTATTATTATTATTATTATTATTATTATTATTATTATTATTTAACGTATAATAAACACTAAAAATAAATTTTGTTCCAAAGTATATTATCTTATTTATTTCTTCTAATTATTTCAAAAAATATAAAGTTTAGAGACGACGACTCTTGAAATTATATTTCTATATTTATGTATCGTCTCAACAACTAGCTATTAAAAAACAACTTACAAAAGCCAATAAATTATAATTCAAACGATATAGTCTTTTCATATTCATTTAAGAAAATACGAATTTGAGTCTCCCTATATTTAATAAAAAAAAACGACATACAAAATAGAATCCAATATTATGAAAACTGAATTGATTATCGACCTAGTGGAATAAAGATTTAATAGTTTAAAGATTCATCCAAAATTAAACAAAATATAATAAAAGAATAAAATATATATTTTAAAAATAAAATGATTTTTTATTTTATTATTTAGATCAGTTAACCGTTAAATATTAATATATTGTTTTAATCTTTTTAAAGCGGATAACATCATCATTATTATTATTATTATTATTTTATTGTTATTATTATTATTATTCTCAATGCGGAAAAAGATCTATCGTGTCTTTATTTTCTTTTCCCATTTGGCGTTCGAAATTGATATTGAGAGTATTGTGGTATAAAAATTCAAAGGGGGGGCCTCCCTTGTCTGCATGGTGGGAATCACATGTGACTCACAATGCAATCACCAACACCCACATAATAATCGCACCTAAAATTATTACCATTCATCACACAAACACAGGAATTTAATTGAATTGATCTTTCTCTACATCAACGCACACAACAACAAAAGCTAAAGTTCAAGATAAACATAGACTTCGTTTCTATTCTGCCTTTTCAAACACGCACCAAATTTTCCTTTCTCACGAAAAAACATAAAGTATAATTAACAAAATATATCTCCATATATTTTCTTTCCTTAATTTTTAAATAAACCCAAAGCTATTATATAATTTCCATTTCAAATAACTACTAATTTTGATCAATAACATACTAAAAAATTTAATATATTTTATTAATATAAATTTCATTAAGCTGGTTGGAATTTGGATATTTAAACAAAATATTTCAAGTTCGAGGCATATCAATGAAATAAAATTTCTTCAAGGCTGAAATAAGAGTTTGGTTCTTATAAAAACTAATTTTTGCTTTTGTTTCTAAAATATTTTTAATAAAATTTAAAAAGTCTCCATGTTAGTTTTTATTATAAGTTTATTTTGTTGGAATTTTCTTATAATTCTTTAACCCAAAGATTATTCATATTAAATTATTAAGAGATAAAATACTTGAATACGAAAACATACTTGAATTCATAAACATGAATTCTGATTGGAAGAGTTTGGAACTTGTGAGTCTTTCGATCTTTCTCAATCAAAGCCTTCGGTATCCCTAACAGCTAAATTGCAACTTCTCTGATGATGAAAGAGTTGCTAAAGCGGCTTTGGTATATTGGGGACCAAAACCTGAAGACATTATTTATATTTGAGCATGGCACCCATTAAATCCTAAAATCCAAGTGATCTCATGCATATTTATTTTCAGCTGGTCCAACTTTAAAATTTTATTGAGATCAAATACAAAATAAACATTGCAAAATAAATATTTCACATAACATGAAATAAATCATTAACTTAATTCTGCAAAAAAATAATTCAATATATGTCATAGGACATATAGCATAAAATAAACTCCCACTAAACCAAGGTATCACAAATATTGACACCCATTCGAGCAGTGCACTCATGAAAGATTTTAAGAATCAATCTCTTGGTAATTGGTTTGTTAGCATATACTCTGTTCCTATATGTCCCATGGAAATCTATTTTTTTTTTAAACTTTTTTCTTGACAACTAAGAACTTGATGTCTATATGCTGCGATTTTCTCAAACTCTTATTGTTGTTGGAGTATGGTACTATTGACTTATTGTCACAAAATATCTTTAATGGCCTTTCAATGTCATCTGCTATACGAAACTCATTGACAAAGTATCGCAATCATATACCATGAAATCGGAATCAGAGTACCCAATGATCTCCAAATTTTTTTTTATCTCCGATAAGTAAGCATGTAATCCTTTATTCTTATTATTCTCTTGCACTGTAACTGGATCTACAGTAATATTCTTGTGAGAATAAAAGAAAGGCTAAGAACAAACTTAGGGAGTAAAATAAGGTTTGCAAGGAGTTTTAATAGAAAGAACTTGTAGCTAGGGAGTTTTCATAGGAGGATTTTATTCTCATTCATTAAAATTATAGCATAGATGATACTATATATATTTCTGTAACAATGTAGTTAAACATCATCAAACATCATCAAAAATAAGAAAGAAAGTTAATTCACATTCTATTTTCTCGTATTGGCTTTGTTATAGTTAGTGCATTATTGTGGGTAGTGTTCAATTTCATATTACTTTGTATCTATTAGAAGTCTAAATTCCACTGCAGACTCAACAATTGGTATCAAGAGCCAATGTTATATTATTTATTATTTGAGTGGTAAAATCCAATTTTGAATATAATGGCTTCTACTAGTAGTAATGTCAAAGTAGGCAAATATGAAATCGAGAAGTTCAATGGGAAAAATGATTTTTCCTATTGGCGGATGCAGATGAAAAATCTGCTTATATCACAAAAGTTACACAAGGAACTAGTGGGAAAAGAGAAAAAGCCGGAAGGAATGAAAGATGAGAATTGGGAAGAATTAGATCTTGAGGCATGGGCTGCAATAATCTTATGCCTTGAGAGGGATGTTGCTTTCTTGGTGAACGAATAAGCAACTGCAGCAGGCGTCTGGTTAAAGTTAGAGAGTAACTTCATGACAAAGACTCTAACTAACAGGATCTACTTAAAATTCAAAATTGTAAACATGCAAGATGGAGGAAGGCACCTCAATCCGAGAATATATCAATAAGTTTGATAGGATCATATCAAACTTAAAGGATATAGATGTGAAGGTTGATGATAAAGATCAGGCACTCATATTGTTACTTTCATTACTGAAGTCCTATGAAAATCTAGTGCAGACATTGATGCTGGTGGGTGACACTCTGACCATGGATGAGACGAGGGCATCACTTTTAGCGGATGATCTACGTAAGGTTGCTACAAGTGTAATGTCATCTTCAAATGGAAGAGAGTATAATGATCAAGCACAAGGATTGTTCGCGGCTAGAGAAAGGACTAATGAAAGAGGAAAAGGTAATAAGCGTGAAAAGTCTAGACCAAAATCTAGACCTCACGCGGAGAGAACAAGATTTAAATGTGGTGAGGCTGGACATTTCAAAGCAAATTGTCCAAATAAGAAGATAACTTTCAAGAAACAGAACAACGACAACCCAAAAGAAAAGCAAGAAGCAAGCTATGTCTCGAATGATGAGGAGGATTGTTACTCTGTAACAGAACAATCTTATGAAATCTCCAGTAAGTGAATTCTTGATTCAGGAGCCTCTCACCATATGTGTCCAAATAGGAAGTGGTTTGCTACCTATAAAAGCATAAATGGTGGCACAATTTTAATGGGCAATGATCATGCTTGTAAAACTGTGGGGTTGGATACTATAAGAATCAAGATGCATGATGGAGGAGTAAGAACCTTAAAGGATGTGAGGTATATTCTAGACTTGCAGAAAAATTTTATCTCCATAGGTTTGTTAGAGAAAAATGGCTGCAAAATAGTTGCGAAAAATGGGGTACTAAAAGTTGTTCGTGGTTCTTTGGTAGTGATGAAGGGAGTTCGTCACGATAATCTTTATTCTCTTTTGGGGACAACAGTCACAGGTGAGTTAGCAGTTGGAATCGGTGGAAGTAGAGATCAAACAAATTGCACAAGAATATGGCACATACGGCTTGGACATATGTCAGAGAAAGGTCTATCATTGCTTTGTGGACAAGGTTTGCTGAAGAATATGAAGAAACCACAAATAGAATTTTGTGAGAATTGTGTGTATGGAAAGGCACATAGGGTGAAGTTTTACAAGCAAGCATAAAAGCAGAGGGTTGTTAGACTACGTGCATATTGATGTTTGGGGGCTGGCTAAAGTTACTTCCAAGGGTGGTTCCAGGTATTTTGTTACTTTTGTTGATGATTATTCCAGGTATGTTTGAATTTACTTCCTCAAACATAAGAATGAGGTATTCGATACTTTTAAGCAGTGGAGAGCAATGGTTGAAAGCCAAACAGGTAGGAAGCTGAAAACTCTACGATCTGATAATGGCACAGAGTACACGGATGGGGATTTCAAGGAGTTCTGTGACCGAGAAGGCATTGCAATACACTGAACAGTTAGAGAAACACCACAATAGAATGGAGTCGCCGAACGATTGAATCGTACGCTACTTGAGAAGGCAAGGTGTATGCGCTCTAATTCCGGGTTAGGGAGAGAATGGTGGGCAGAATCGGTTGCTATAGCTTGCTACATAGTGAATCGATCCCCACATTCTTCTCTAGATGGAGACACACCTTATAAGGTGTGGTCAGGAGAACATGCAGATTACGAGAAACTCAGAGTCTTTGGATGCACAGCCTATTATCATGTCAAAGATAATAAGCTTGATGATAGAGCTAAGAAGGCAATCTTTTTGGGGTATCCAAGAGGGGTTCAAGGCTATCGCCTTTGGAGTGTAAATGATTCTAAGTTTCTAATTAGCAGGGATGTTACCTTTGATGAACGATCTATGGTAGCTTTGTCTAAAGATATGGTGCCAGATAATGGTGATATTAGAAAAACTTCAAATACTCAAGTGGTGGAGATAGAGTCTAAATACCAACAAATAGACTCTAGTAATGTTCAGGTGGAGCATCCTAATGGTACTCGAGATGACACAGAGGATGAACTTGATCATGAGGAAATTCAGTGAGAAAATGCACATGCATTACAACAGCAGCAGCAGGATTATTTGGCATCTACTAGGCCAAAGAGGAATTATAAATTTGTTCAAAAGTTCGGGTCAGATAAGTCTTTTGAGACATTATGGGCAGGTAAACTTGGTAGATTATGCACTCTCAGTGGAGGATGATGAGCCGGTCACCTTCAAACATGCTATCAAAGACAAAGATAGAAAGAGTTGGTTGGTCGCTATGGAGGAAGAGATGTAATCTCTTTATAAGAACAAGACATGGGGTGTGGTCCCATTGCTCGTGGGAAAGACTGCAATTGGTTGTAAGTGGGTGCATAAAAGAAAAGAAGATCCTACTAAGTCAGATGGTACAAGATTTAAAGCTAGGTTAGTAGCAAAGGGATTTGCACAGAAAGAAGGTGTTGATTACAATGAGATATTTTCTCCTGTGGTGAAACACACTTCCATACGGGTGCTTTTAAGTCTTGTCACTCATGGTGATCTTGAGTTGGAACAACTAGACGTGAAGACTGCATTCTTGCACGGTGACTTAGAAGAAGAAATCTACATGTATCAACCTGAGGGTTTCAAGGTTGAGGGTAAAGAAAGTCATGTATGTCGCTTGAGGAAATCGCTATATGGATTGAAACAATCTCCTCGGCAATGGTATAAGCGATTTGACTCCTTTATGTTAAAACAAGGCTTTTCCAGAAGTAATTATAATTGTTGTGTATACATTCGTAAGCTTCTTGGAGATGATTATATCTATCTTCTATTGTATGTGGATGACATGCTTATTGCCTCTAAGAGCAAGGTAGAGATAGATATGTTAAAGGTTTAACTTGGTAAAGAATTTGAAACAAAAGACTTGGGTGCTGCACGAAAAATATTAGGCATGGAAATTAAAAGAGAGAGATCAAGCCAAAAATTATTCTTGAGCCAAAGAGGATACATTGAGCGCGTCATTGAAAGGTTTGAAATAAAAAATGCTAAATCGGTGGTAACGCCGTTGGCTCCACATTTTAGGCTCTTTGGTAAACAATCTCCCACAACAGCAGAGGATAAGGCTTACATGAAAAGTGTACCTTATGCTAGTGCAGTCGGTAGCCTAATGTATGCTATGGTGTGTACGCACCCAGATATTTCACAGGCAGTCAGTGTTGTTAGCAGGTTCATGGAAAACCCGAGTAAGGCACACAGAGAAGCAGTCAATTGGATATTAAGATACTTGAAGGGTACCATTGACACAGGTTTATGCTTTAGTGAAAAATCATGTCAAATCAGCGATTTTATTGATTCTGATTATGCTGGTGATCTAGATAGAAAACGTTCTATGACTGGTTATGTATATAAAATACAAGGTGCTCCAGTTAGTTAGCGATTGATGTTACAAGATACAGTGGCACTATCTACTACAGAAGTTGACTACATGGCAGTAGCAGAAGGGGTGAAAGAAGCATTGTGGCTAAGAGGTCTTCTAGATGATTTGGGGTTGAAGCAAGATTGCATGAATCTGAGTTGTGATAGTCAAAGTGCAATTCATTTGGCTAAAAATCAGGTTCATCATGCTCGTACCAAGCATATTGATGTAAGATATCACTTCGTGCGTGATGTTATAGAGAAAGGTAACATTTCTCTTATAAAAGTACACACAGATGAAAACCCTGCTGATATGTTGACTAAAGTAGTGTCAGGAAACAAGTTCCAACACTATTTGGAATTGCTCAATATTGTTTCATGTTAGGCATTACATGGATAAATAGAGGAACTACGATTGGTTTGATCCTGAACAAGGGTACGTAGGCAGTCATTGTAAAAATGATGCAACCGGATATGAATACCACACTTTGATCGTCCAAAATTTGAGTGGATTTCAAATTGTGAACGAGGTGGAGAATTGTGAGAATAAAAGAAAGGTTAAGAGTAAACTTAGGGAGTAAAATAAGGTTTGCAAGGAGTTTTAATAGAAAAGAACTTGTAGCTAGAGAGTTTTCATAGGAGGATTTTATTCTCATTCATTAAAATTATAGCATAGATGATACTATATATATTTCTGTAACAATGTAGTTAAACATCATCAAAAATAAGAAAATAAGTTAATTCACATTCTATTTTCTCGTATTGGCTTTGTTATAGTTAGTACATTATTGTGGGTAGTGTTCAATTTCATATTACTTTGTATCTATTAGAAGTCCAAATTCCACTGCAGACTCAACAATTCTCATTGTGCTCTTGTACTATAACTGTGTCTTAAACAATAATAGGCACAAAGACCTGATCATTGTCAGTTATAGAATCCTCATAAAAAGCAACATTCCTAATATTTCCTTCCCTCCCCCTCCCAAATTCAACATCTTCAAGAAATCTCGTATTTTTCGTTTTAAAAATAGACCTTGATGCAGGATTGTAAAACTTGTACCCCCGTGAATGCTCAACGTAATCAACAAAGTAGTAACTAATTGTTTTTCAGTCCAGTTTTCTTTTATGCGGCCTATAGGGTCATGCCTTAGCTGGACATTTCCAAATATACAAATGCTTTATATTGAGCCTCTTTCCAGTCCAAATTTTATAAGGGGCTCTGTTAACTGCTTTGTTTGGCACCTTATTAAGGATGTATACTGTGGTATTTAAGGATTCTCTCCAGAGTGATTCAAGAAAGGAAGAATGACTAATCATACTTCTCACCATATCCTTAAGAGTTCGGTTCTTTCGCTCTGCAACATCATTCATGCTAGGTTTGCCTGGCATGGTGTATTGTAGAACAATACCGCACTCCTCTAGGAAAAGAGCGAAAGGCTCGGGACATTGCTCACCTGAACTGTCATATCTTCCATAGTATTCACCACTACGATCAGATTTGACAGCTTTAATTTTCTTCCCAAGTTGAAGTTCATCTTCAGTTTTGAAAGACTTGAAAACATCCAAGACTTGGGACTTTTCATAAATTAAATATAGATACTCGTAACGAGAGTAATCATCTATGAACGTAATAAAATACCGTTGTCCATTCCAAGAGATAGTAGAGAATGGGCCACATATATCGGTATGTATCAGTTCTAAGACATCTTTAGCTTTCTCGACACCTAATTTCTTTTTGTTTGTCCCTTTTTCCTTTATGCACTTAAAGCAGACTTCAAAGTTCGCCAATTTTAGGGGTCCAAGAATTCCATCCAACACGAGCCTCTGAATTCTCTATTTAGAGATGTGACATAAGTATTTGTGCTATAATGATGTCGAATTCTCATTTAGTTTTCATTTTGTACCTGTTTGCAGTATTTCATTATTATAGGAATTAAAATCAAGCCTATATAGATTATTCACCAAATGATCAGAGCAAATATTATTTGAATTATAAAAAGAGACTGGCTCTATTATTTTCGAATGAACAAAAATAACCTAATTTGTCCAAACGAGAAACAGAAACTAAATTTAGTTTAAATGACCGTACATGAAATGTCTCTAATAAATCCAAGTAAAATTCCCTCGTGGAATATAATCTAAAGGTTTCTATAACTTCGACTGCAACTATATTGCCATCTAGCACATAGATGTATCTTTTAGTATCACTTGGCAGTCGGCTCCACAGGCAACCCTGCATAGTAACACTTACATGAGTAGTAGCAGCAGAATTTACCCACCAAGTATCAACAGTTGCATAACTTAAACTAGTATCAGAACAAACGAAAGTAAGAATTATACCCTTCTTTACACGTCAAGTGGCATATTTGGTACAATCCTCCTTCATGTGTCCTACCTTCTTACAAAAGAAACAGGTTAAAACTTGATCCTGTTTCTTAGCCTTTTTCTACTGAGAAGGCACATCCGCAGTAGTATCACGCTTTTTTTTATACTGAGAATATGAAGCCATGTGAGCACTTTCAATCTTATCTTACTGTAGCCTCTCTTCTTCTTGCACACAGTGAGATATAAATTCATTTAAGGACCAAATGTCCTTCAAAGTATTATAACTCACTTTGAATTGTCCAAAGTGTACAGGAAGAGAGATCAAAATGAAATGTACGCGTAAATCTTCAGACAACTCTAACTTCAGTGCTTTCAATTTTGAAGTAAGATGAGACATTTCCATAATGTACTCCCTTATGTTTCCTTTACCTTTATACCTCATGGAGACAAGTTTGCTCAAAAGGCTAATTGCCTCCGCCTTTTCACATTGGCAAAGAATTTTTCAACATCTTTCAGGAACTGTTTGGGATTTTTATCCTCAATAATTGAGCCACAAAACGCCTTAGGAATTGGGCATTTCATGATCATAATGCTCATTCGATTAGATCTCTACCACTTCTCTATTTTAACCTCATTGATATTTTTTGGAATGGAAGTGAATTTCTCTTCTTGAAGAGCTATATCCAGATCCATATAATCGAGGACGATCTCCATGGTATTCTTCCAAACTTTAAAATTTGAACTATTCAGCATAGGAATACTGCTAATTTGTGCAGAAACATTAGTAGTTGAAGTCATAGTTTCTGGATTAGAACAAAAGAACATACAATAAACATTAGTTAAATAATGGAAAAAAATCCATTGAGATATCTAGAACAATATTAATTTTCAATCTTTGGATAGAAAAATTAACTGTAAGTGATACTCTCATTGCAGTAATCAAATATTGTCAAAATTTCTGTCACACAGTAAGCTTTTCTTTGGACAGACTGAATGGGCACATGAAAACTTAAACTTTGCAACCTATTTATTACCACATATATTTTCAATTAATTGGCCAAACAATCACCTTTCTTTGAGCCGATTATTGACCGCATAATTAATAGAAAATAAATAAAAGTGTGCAATACTTATTATTTGGCCAAACAATAAGCTTTCTTTTGGCCGATTATTGTCCGCATAAATAATAAGCATTACTTTATTCTTAATTAGTTACCCAAATATGTATTTACCATCAATATATGTATATAATTTGACAAAATATAGACTTTTATTTGGGCTGACCAATATTCGCATGAATTATATATTACCATATTCTTAATGTTTTAAATAAATCAATTTTCACAAAAGAGGCTACTTTGACAGCATAATGTTAAATCAATTTATACCAAAACCAAATCTTTATAAAATAAGTGGGTATAATAATCTAAATTGCTACTAGTTTTATTATATAACAATTAAAAAATATTTAAATTGCAAAAAGAATTAAATCTTAATAGTATCCTTTCCGACCTTAAAAAAAATATATCATTATAACTATGCAATAAATTCATGTGCCAAAAATTTTTTGATCCGTTAAGATTAGAATCAATCATTATAATTCAATCCACGTAAAACATAAAAAAACATAATGAATTTGTTAAAAGAATGAATCCATAAAGAATGGTATAAAAAAAATAAACAAACGAAGAACCTTTCTTTTCTTAAAAAAAACGGGATTTATATTCACAAATTAAATCGTGTGCATAAAAATGTTTTTATGGTAAGTATGTTAAATCTATAGATATGTGCCATGATCAATAAATTAATTAAATTCTTCTAATTTTATTAATTAACTGCTCTAATATTTGGGATCAAGACACATATAAAAAAATAGTATACACATATATGTTGGGATTCGAACCCTCAATACTTGTTTAAACAAATGAGTGAGTTGACTACTCGATCAATCCAAATTAGTTTGAATGCACTTTTTATATTTGAGCATGACATCTATTAAATTCTGAAGTCCAAATAAAATAGTATCTCAAGTCCAAAAGATAATATATCTAAAATTCGAAAGAAAATTATCTAATCTTTTGGACTTATTCTTTTTTAATTCCAAATTAAAAGTAATTATGACTTATTCAATTTAGCATAACTCATAATTTATAGCAATAAATAAGATCGCCATTATATAAGTCATTTAATTTAAAATAGTATAATTTGTGATTATAACTAATACATATGTTAACTACAAATAAATTAAAAAATTAAATAATTTCTTAATATATTTTGTTAAATATTAACGTTACATGTTAAGTGTCTATGTGATAAGTCTTGTTATATCAACATTTAATGAAACAAACAAATAATATGAATTAAAATAAAGATCTTTTAAATTTTACTAGATTAAAATATAATAAAATTATAAACACTAAAATAAAAAAATGAATCTTTTATAATCACTAAAAATTTATTTAAGTCACCAGAAAATGAGTCACAAAAAAAATTTAACAATCTATGTGAAAAAAGTAGTTATTAATCTATTATTATATATTTATATAGTATATTTATGTATAAATATATATGTTATTTAATTTATTTTTAATGTATATATTATATTTTAGTATATATTTTATATTAAGAGTTAAGTTTTTATATAACTAATATCGTTTATATTTAAACCCTTTATTCAAAGACCTTAGGTGTTAGGTCCTAATTATCTTCACAACACCTCGGTTGGCTCAGATCGAACCAATCAATTTTTTTCCCCACAAAAAACACAAACAAACAAACAAACATTGTATACAGATAAAACTGACTTTTTTAATATAACACTTTCAAAATTGATGGTTTTTTATATGGAAAATAATAGATAATTTGGTTCCAGGATAGTGATAAGCAAGAAAAGTAGTGTAAATGGAAAGAAAATGGAGATGAATAAGTAACTTAAATAGTCCTTATTGTGATCATGTAGTCTATAACTGTCTTGAAAGTTCCATCACTATATAAGTGAACATTTGACTAAATTGGTTGTTTTCGTTTTTAGGTTGCGTTCATTTATAGTCTTTGCACATTGATACAAAAATATAAAAATATAAAATTATATTTGATAATTAAAATATAGATAAACATATTAAATTAACATATTTTATATTTATTTTGATAGAAAAAATATAAAAATATAATTTATTTTTTATTATTTTTATTAATTTTTTATAATTATATATTTTTTAAAATTTTTAATAAAAAAATAAAATAAAATAAATTTTTATAATTTATTTTAATTTATTATTAAATAAAATATAAAAATATTAAATTTTTGTATTTTTATTTTTTATTTTTTATTCTAAATATCTTATCTTATTACGTCATGTTCTTGAAACTAAAGGCGGCATAAAAGTGTTAATATCTTTTGTGAATCTGGAAATAATAATTATTCAGTCTTGAGGGATAAGATTTGATTTAGTTATTCTGGTTGTAGCAAATATGTTACTTAACCAACTCGTTTTCTGCTCAATATTGATTTATCAATAGCGAAAAGTGGGGAAACAATTATATTCACACCTTGTTTTAATTATTTGAAATTTGGTTATTAAAGAAACTTTGGACCAATTATTGGGCAAACCAATTGTCTATAATTAACGGCCAATTGCTTGATAGACGCTATAAAACTTGGACGTTAAGATTACATAAACATAATTGCTCAAATAACAACAATGACAACTAGCAAAATCTTATTCTACTAATAAATGAGGTTGGCTATATAAAATGAACAACAAAATGTTATTGTTCGTTATTATGTATGATATTTGTAATAGAATCTAAGGTTAAGAGAGTCGGACCGATAGTGACTTGATTTAATAATTTAATTGGAGTTGAACGGTGGTTAAATCAGTTTAATTAAATATAGAATAAAATATTAAAATTATAAAAAAATTAATACATAATTTTAAAAATTTAAGTTTAATAATTTTTAAATTAATAAAATTTTAAAATTTAACAATTTTACAAAATGAATAATTCATAATTTATCATTAAAAAGTCATAAACAACTTTAAATATCAAAATTTATAATTAAAAAAAATCAAAACGCATATAAATAATAAACACAAAATGTCTGAGATTTTTGTATAGTATTATGTTGTGGTTGCTGATCATTTTGTAGTTGTTCCATCTAAATTCAGAATGACAGCAAACTAGAATCCAGACGAATATATCAATTCATACAATTCATACGGCATTTAACATAATTAAATTTAGCATATCATCCAGTTAATTCACCAAAACTCAATATAGCCGAATTCATCAGACCAAAATTGAATTTATTAGCAACATTTAAAATACCAAAATTCCAAATTCAGAATTCAGAATTCAGAATTCTAAAATTGAACTTAAACAAAACAAAAATCCAAATTTGTCCATAATTGTAAAATTGAACTTAAACAGAACAACAATAAGAACCCAAATCTACCAAGAATTCTAAATCCGAAGTTCTAAACTCAAATCTACCCAAAATTTTTTACTGAATAAAAATTTAATTGAAAAAACCAAAAACCCATTAACTCAAATATGCTCAATTCATACAGTTTTGGGAAAAACAAAAAGATTGAAGAACTCACCGCGGGAAAGCACAAAAGGCCAAAGCCAGACGACGACCAACGCTTCGGTGACAGTAACGGTTCGGTGACGACGACAAGCCGACGACCACGACGACGCGAAGCTGACAACCAAACGACGCCAACGCTTCGGTGATGGTGACGCTTCAATCCGCGAGAAATGCCTCGATCTGCAATGGTGACGCTTCGACCCGTGACGGTGACGCTTCGGCGTTTGTTGGAGATGACAGTGTTTGTAGGAAGAAGGTTGCAAAGAGAATTAGGGTTGGGAGGTGACCAGGCGACTCTCTTCAAAGAGGAAAGTGGGCTCAGCATTCAGCAACGTTATTTTATTTCAGCCTTTTTTCCTTCTTTTTTTTCACCAGCGTCAAAACGACGCCGTTCCGTGGCTTGGGAGGAAAACCGGTACTTGCTGAAATCCGGCCAGTTTGTCACCAGTTTGATCGAGTTTTTTGCCAATTTTTTGTAGGACGATTTTATAGGTAGACCAGACTGACTAACTAATCAATTTTTGATTAATCCAATTAAACCAGTCGATCCAGTCCGGCAATTTTTAGAACCTTGATAGAATTATTTATACATATATTTTGTTTGACCACTTAATATAGGACCTTTTTTAAATCTTTTTCAGTCTCTAACTATTAGTCCACTTTTCACTTAATTGACTATTCTAATTAAATATTTTGTCTATTTTTTTATATATGTCCAAATTATTTAAAGTGAAATTCCATTCTCTTTTCGACAATAAATGCTACTTTGATTTTTTCTCTTTCATTTTCGATCATTCGTTATCTTATCCATATGTACATGGTTGATCGTCCATATAATATAATCATCCTCATTTCATCACTATGTGAGGGTAATGAAAGAAAAATGACAGATGTGAGGGGTGAATAGCAAAAGTGAGAACAGCAGTAGCAAATTCCTTTCTCCTTTTTCACCAGCTGTCACCATTTTCACATTCGTCTTCGTTGAGCATCACCGATACTCCTGCATGGTCCATGCCGACAGCACCCTCTCAGATACCTTCACCTTTGATGATGGCAAGAAGAATTGAATTACGAGCTGAAGTACACTTAGAATAGGGTGGAAGAGTTTTTGAGAAGCTAATTTTTTCTGAAAAGAAGGGAGGAGGATGATGGAGGAGCTTTTGAAAAGCTATTTCTACATTCAGCAAGAAATGGAAGAAACAACATAGGGTTAGAATTATGGTAAAAATGAGGGGTTGGAGGTGGGAATTAGGGTGGAATGGAATTTTTTATTTTGTACTTCTTTTTAGTAAGGGTAAATTCATCCAAAATTTAATATTTCTTAATAGAATAATCATTTAAAAATGTATCGCAACATTTGAGACGATTTTGAAAACAAAAACTACTAGAGACAATTTTAATCTTAGACAACAACTTTGAAAAACAAATCTCAAAAATTAATAAAGACTAGTCAATATCTAATCAGGATATATGCAAGTATGCAATCAATCAATTATGAATCCGAAATTTGAACATAAATTACAAAACTCCATTGTTTTAAGAATCGGAATGAACTAACAAGTTCAACCAAGATACTATAAAGTAATCATCGAGTCGGTCCAATCCAGGCTAACAATTGGTTGCAAAAAGTTAGTAAAATTGGTAAATCACTTAGTTTGTTATTGAAAAACCAATTTAAAAATGTCATTTTATTATATATTATCTTATACAAAAATATATTATTTTATTATATCTAGTTTAGTCTTAATTGAACATTGATGAAATTTTTAAGGACATATACAAATACTTATAAAAATAATAGATTAATGTCAATTACAGGTATTCATGACCGGACAACACCAAGTTTGTCTCCACCTAGACCCGATCCTAAATATTGATTGGGCATACCTTTAAGACCCTTATCCGTCTCAAGACTCAATGAAATTTCAACTTCTTCAGGCCAAGTTAAACTGGGTATATCGGACTAAGATCGGGCCTCTACAATTATCATTAACACCACTCCCACCACCTTCCTCCTCTATCTTCCCTTCACCTCTTCAACCTTGATTTCATAGTACAAATCGAATAAAGGCAATAGAAAAGGGGATTGGAGAACAGACACAGCAACGAAAATAACTTAATATCAACGACAGTGACGAGACATATAATGGAAAGAAAAGAGATGCGGTAATAGAGAACATAGGTAGTGACCAGAGAGTAAAGAACCCCAACAATGGCAATAAGAACAAAGCAATGATTGGATCTATAACAACAAAAAAATTTGATGAGAGACTAGGGAGCAGAAAACACCACTGACAATAACAACTTAACAACGTCAACAGCGAAGAGGCAGATCAATGGAGAGAGAAAAGAGAGGTGACAACAAAGGACTAGATCAGTGACTATATCAACAACAACAAAAAAACAGCGATTGGGAGAGGTAAAGAATAGTAGAAGAGAATAGATCAACCATCAGTGTTTAAGTGGCAAAGAGAATCCTTATTGGGATGAAAAAAGAAAGGAAGGAAGGTTTGGGTGTGTGAAAGAGAGAGACTTGTGAGATTTAATTACTGAAGGCGTCACAAAGCTTCGTCACTAAGGTTTGCAATGGCATGGAGAAGAAAAAAAGTCTAGAAAAGCAATGCAATATAGAGAGGCTGGTGACAATGGGTGTTTAGGTCACGGTGAAATTGAGAAAGGGCTGAGAATGTGTGCCCTAATTATAATTGAGAGAGAGGCAGTTTAGAGGAGTAAATCTCCGTAGCAGTATCTCAGATTCATGCGATTGCCCAATGTGGTCCTCAAGATTCCAATTGCACCATTGTAGTCCTCCAAATTCAGCTTGGGACACCATAATGGTCCTTGAACATTTTTTCGGTAATGAGCCAGCTGCTGTAGCACTGACGTGGCATCACTTTGCCATGCTGGATGGTGTAACAATTAGCTTAGCTGACAACATTTCAATTTGGACCCAATTTGGTCCTCCCTCTATATTTCAGCCTAACTTTTCAAATCTTCAGAAAGTGACTTTTTTCTTCTTCATATGAATTATGGGTGGTAGTAGCACTATAGCTAGAAGCTCTATTTGCTCACCATCTAATGGGTACTGGACAAGAACGCAAAATAGGAGCAAAAACTCGCAGGTGCCAAAATGGTGTGATTATGGCTATTGTCCAGTTCTCAAGTGGTCTAGAACAGATTCAAATCCAAACAAATATTTTTTGGTTGTCAATCTTTTTCTTGTCACTGTTCTTTCCTAAGACTTGAGTGAGTTTGTTATATGTTTGGTTTATTACAGACAATTGAAAAGAGTTTGTGTGGACTTTTTGTGTGGACAAAAACTAAACATGATAAACCAGTTGAAAAACCAGAATTTATTAAAGACAATTCTTAAGTGAAGATAAACATTGATTGGAGGCTTGGGAGATTGAAGGAAGATGTTAAAAGTCAAAAATTAGTTGTCCAGTTATTAGTGGTAGTTGTTTCTGTATGATAGTATTGATGGTATTTCTGTATTGTAAGTTTTGAGTGAAAAGAGTTGGTGGCTAATGTATATATTGAATGAATGATGAGTGAAAATATAAAAATTCTGATTATGGAATAAAAATATGTTGAATAGTATTTATTGATGTAATGAAAACCTATTTAATCATGAATTTAATGTAGTTTGTTCATTCTCCAAAAAGAAAAGTATGCTAAAAAAGGCAGCATAAGTAATTCAAAGCATAAAGCATGCTAGTATTAATATAAATGTCATGGTTCAATTCAAATCACTCAATCAAACTTAGAGTATTGATTTAGCAGTGGTGTGCTAAAGAAAGTAACTACAATCAAATAGTTTCACAACAAAACATAACCCAAGGCATAAAGTTTTATAACAAAACAAAAATTCCTATACACATTACATTAAAGTCTTTAAATTCTTCATTTCTTTTTTTTGGAGCCTTAAATCCTAGAGTTGGGACGAACTCCATGTAATTGGCAAGTCTTGATGCTGTCTCTGAATTAGCACCCTGCATGGGATTGACTAGGCCAGAGGTTGATGGTGGAAAAGATCTTCTTCTTAGAGACAACTTTGGAGGACTTATGATCATTAGACATCAATTGCCATTCACATGAATAAAATAAATTTGTTTACGCAAATATTTATAAAACTGCTAAGAATCTTCTGGTTCAGAGGCAGTAATAGGCTGACATAAATCTATCTCCACAGGTTGTGCATCAAAACTAGTTGGAATATTTATAGAAGGTTGCACAACCTAATTATTGTCTCCAAATCACCATTATGTTGAGCCTACTCAACTGGCTGCTTAGATGCAGGAGCACCTCCTTCATTTTTCTTGTTCTTAGCAGTAGCAGTAACAGCAGCGGCAGTAATTGCAAGAGCATCAACCATCTTTTTTTCTTGTAGCCTCTCCTTGTGTGTCTTTTTTCATCACAAAAACTACATGTAAATGTTCTTAGTTTCCTCTTCAGATGAATATTACTATTGTCAATTTTGGAATTAGATTTAGGCTTTTTAGATCTTCCTTTACACTTTTTATTCGCATCCATCTTTCTCTTTATCTTGAGTTTTTCTAGTTTCTTTTTAATTTTTGGTGCATGAGGCTTGTTACATTCCTCTGGTTGCTCCCATAATGGTTGGCCAGGTATGAAATTAATGTGATGATTATATGTTTCCTTATATGACTCCATGGCTAGCAGGCCTATTTTTATTCTATCTAGAATAGGTGTAGTCATTATTAAAGGTTTTAATTTGCTAATAAGTGTCCTTGATAAGAATATATGAACGAAATTGGAAGAATAAGAAAAGATACAAATGAATTAAAAGGAAAAACAAAGATACAGACAAAATTGGAAGGAATAAGAAAAGACACATAGCAAAAATCCAAAAAATAGATAACGGTTTTTCTACTACACCTCTAAAAAATCTGTTCTTAGCAACCTACGTCATCAGAAGAATTTTTTCTACTAGATATTCAAAGAACCTGTCCTTGACAACCTAGATCAGAGGGATGAAAATTAAAACAACTAACACTAAAGAATTACTATAGATTGGATCCTTCAAATTTCTTCATGCAACAAGTAAAGCAAATCACTCACCTCACTTGATCACACATAAAAAAAATGTGCATCAAAAGTTATGTAAATTGTCTCACAAAAAGTGTTTAAATATACCCTTAACAAATTAGTTTACAAGATAAGATAAGATAACTTAATTTAAATCTCTTAAAGATAAAATAACTTAATTTAAATTTAAAATTTTTAAAAATATACTAAGTAAATCAGAACTAAATCAAATCTTCTAATAAACCCTAACAACAAAATAAACTAAACATATATCTAAAAATTTGAAAATAAATATTAAATTTGTGTCTTCCACTAGACTTGAAAAACACTGTTGGACTTCTTTCTGTCCTGACTTAGCCCAATGAGCCTTATGAGTTGCCATCATTTTCGCACTACTATTTTTTTGAGACGCATTCTTTTTCTCTTTGATGTCCAAAATCGGCATGGTTTAATTCTTCTAGTATTCAGATCTTTGAACGTGACAAGATTACCATCCTGCCCTTTAGCTCTAAAATACCAAAAATACCCTCTTGAGTATGTATCATTATCTACTTCTTAAAAAAAATTCATTATCAAATCTGCATATTTGTCAAAAAGAGAAAAACTAGATACACTAAGCAAAATCAGACTAAATGACTTACCAAAAAAATTATTCTTACCGAAATTGTCCTTGATAATCCCCAATACTTGGAATGGACCATCTTTTTTAGTAACAAGTGTTATTTTTCTCTGAATGAGAAGCTCTTCTTTCCTCCAATGAATCTAAACCCAATTTTTGGGTTTGAATACTATGGTTTGATGACTCTTCTTTACCCACTAAATTGTGGCTATGTCCCTCATGTGTGCAAGTTCAATCTTTTCAATGTTATTTTCACTATCTAAAATAACATTATTACTTAAAGGCAAAAATAATAATTCTAAAATAGTCAAAGACTTAAAAATATTTAGAGATTCACAGGAATAACAACCAACAAGGTTATAAATATCAGTTATAAGAAATAACACTCTTAACATGCAATATTTGATCATTCCCACAACTAGCATAAGTTAGTACATAAACCAAATCTTTAAAAAACAACTCAACAATGTATGTAAAATCTATTATATTTGGACTTGCAATTAAAAATATCGTCACATTAAATCTATCCACAGAAAAAATAATGATATATTTACGTTTTCTAACTTTAGACAAACCTAGCAAAAAATTCATAGAAATATCAATCTATGTATGAGTAGGAATAAGTAAAGAAATACATAACATATTCAAGAAAGCTTGAGATTCAACTTTCTTTCATGCAATAAAATCAAAATAAATTCCATCAACACTCCTATGTCTATAAAGCTAAGAAAATTATATAGATAATATATTTCGAGATTTTCTTTTATTTTACTATAGCATTTGAAACTAATAATCTCACCAGCAATAGATATATAATAAAAATCAGATTTAGTTGCATAAAATTTTTTTATATAATCAAATACTAATAACTTAGGAGTAAGAGTTGTGATTAAATCATATTTTATAGACAACTCATTAGCAATCATATTCTCGTTACCTTGTGTTACCACATATGAAAAATAATGCAGCAACTTAGTCCACTTTGCATGTCTTTCGTTCAAGATTCCTTAAACTATCGAATGCAAAACATACAATATCTTACTGTATGTTGAATACTTAAGACATATTCCATGTAACTGCTCACCAAAATTTGGAATTAGTTGTCTTTCTTTTTTTCCATTTATATTAAGGTCTTCATAATTTATCAATAAATATACAAAACCTTGAAAAGTTTTCATAAAAATAATAGACAATTCATGGTTTGATATATGAGAAAGTAAAGACTCTTTGAAATTCAATGACACTAATGCACTCTTACCTAAACTAGAACTTTTTAGATCAGTGTGTTCATTGCTCTCAACTTCTTTTTCTTTCATTGATTTCTCTCTCTTACTATTCTCTTCTTTTTTTTCAAAACTATCGCTTCCACTCAAATATTGATTTTTTTTACTCAAAACTTTCACTCTCTTTCTCAGTTTCTTGTTCTCTCAAATTCTTTTCCTTTTTCTCTTGTTTTTCAAATTGCTCTCATCCTAATGACCCATTTGAAAATTCTACACATTTAGTTCCTCTAAGTACACATCTCCATCTACAACATACTTAACAATTTTTTTCATTACTGGCTTTGAAGAAGAATTAAAGATAGACTTAGAAGAGCTCTTCTTCTTATATCGATCTATAAGATTCTTCTTGAAATTTAGAACTTTGAATTTTGTCTTATTTTCAAACTTTGCTCCTTTAGAACCCCATATAGAATTGGAGTTCAAAGAAAATCAAGCTACCATATATTGATGCTGCTTCTCCACTTCAATGGCCAAAGAAACTAAATCCTCCATTGTTACATAATAGTAAAATTCGACCTTATCTGTAATTTCTTTGTTTAATCCAATAAAAAATTGTGCCATAAGATTCTCAGGACTCTTTTTAATTAGCCTTGTCCATAAATGTAAAAACTCCTTCTGATACTCCTTCATTTATTGTGAACCTTGTTTCAACTTACAAATTTTTTCAAAACATTCATTGTGGTATGATGATGACACAAATCGGTTTCTCATGATTTTCTTTATCTTCTCCCAGTTGTAAATTAGTCTTTTTTCGCACCTTCTAAATCTTTCTAACTCATTCCACCAAATACAAGCATCATAAAAAATGTTGGCTTCTACCAGTCAAACCTTCTTTTTCTTTGAAAGGATGCAATATGCAAAAATTGACTCTATATTCCTCTCCCACTCAAAATAAGCTTTAGCATTATTCCTTCCTTTAAATACAGGAATTTGAAATATAAAACCTTTTCTCGCATATGAGATTCCTTCATCGTCACTATCACAATTCTCATTCCTCGTTGTTTCTGATTTGAAAATCTGAAAAAAGGATAAAAATGATTTCAGATCAATCTTCTTTCATGTATCACTTGAATTAGGTTACCCGTATTTGCACTCAATTTGTGGCTTTTATCCCTTTTTAACTCACTACACATGAATTTTTTCACTCTTAGATTGCTTTAACAAGTTACACATCAAAAATCAAAGAATAGAAAGACCAAACTAAAATAAACTTAATGATAAAAACTTTTAATTTGACAGGAAACAAAAATCAAATTATATGACAAAGAACACAAAACAAAGATAAACACTTTTTTAGAGTTACAGAGACACTAGGAGAATTTCCAATCTCAATTGATATTTCAGAGTAATTTGAATTAAATTTAAAATTTTGAAATAACCTTGTTAATTGTATGACATTTTTCTCCTCTTTTTCTGTTCTTTTTTTTTCACTTCAATAACACAACCTCTTCTATTTTTTTTTCATATTTTTTTATAAAAATTTAGTAAAATAAAATTACAGACATAAAAGATAAACAAAAAAATTATACAAATATTTTTTTGGAGTTTTTTATTTTTTTAATTTGACTCTAAAGTAAAATTGTAGAAACAAAAATTAAAACAAAGAGACTAAACAAGAACCTTAAATCGTGAATCGTGTAGATAAATAAGAATTTACCTATGACCTATAACTAATACCAGATGATAAAAAAATACAGATAAAATTGAAGGAATAAGAAAAGAGACAGAAAAGATGGATGAAGAATGAAGGAGTTAAGAAAAGACACACACAAAAAGACACAATAGAAACACAAAAAGTAGATAAAGGTTTTTCTACTAGACCTCTAAGAAATCTGTTCTTAGTTACCTAGGTCACTGAAAGATTTTTTCTACTAGACTTTCAAAAAATCTGTCCTTGACAACCTGGATCAGAAGGATGAAAATTGAAAGAACTAACACTAAAAAATTACCTTAGGTTGGATCCTTCAATTTTTTTCTTGAAACAAGTTACGCAAATCACTCACCTCACTTGATCACACATAAAAAAAAAGTATATTAACACCCAAAAAATTTATTCATAAAAAATTGTGTAAATTATCTCACAAAAAGTATTTAAATAGACTCCTAAGATATTAGCTTAAAAGATAAGAAAAGATAACTAAATTTAAATCTTCTAAAGACAAGATAACTTAATTTAAATTGAAGTTCCTAAAAATACTACTAAGCAAATCAAAACTAAATCAAATCTTCTAACAAACTGTAACAACAAAACAAACTAAACATAGACCTAAAAATTTTGAAAATAAATATTAAATTTATGTCCTCTACTAGACTTGAAAATACTATTGAGTCTCTTGTTGCCCTGACTTATCCCAATAAGCCTTATGAGTTGCTGCCACTTTAGCACTACTGTTTTTTTTAGACGCACTCTTGGTCTCTTTGATGTCCAAGACCGGCATTATATAATTCTTCTAATATTCAGATCTTTGATCGTGACAAGATTACTATCTTGCCATTTAGCTCGAAAATGCCAAAAATATCCTCTTGAGTCAGTCTTCATGGTCCCTTGACGCATAAACCACCTATGGATACTTCTTAACCTTATAAACTAACCTTCATGTTATCCTATCATTTTTCTCCAGATTTATATGCCTACCCTCTTAAATTGTATATTCTTAAATGGTTTCTCTAAAATTCTACGTGGTTCCAAATTTTATACTAATCTCATGATGCAACTCTTTAAACTTTGCACTCTCCCTAAACATAGGACATGTATCATCAAAATCATAGTCTTCTTGTAGCCCATATTCTGATTTGGAAGATTCTTTATCTCTTTCGAGTGCCAAGAGTTAATGCCATCTAAATCAACACCAGGATCTAAGCCATATTCTGCACCTTTAGAAAAATTACCAAGAAATCCAAAATCAACTTCATCAGTATTAATATCCTGCACCAATGCATCATCTTTAACTGGTATCTTATCCTTTTTTTTAAGATAGTGGATGGACATTTCTAATTTTTATATCTTTTTGGATTTTTTTCTTATTCCTGCCCCAATCTTGACCTCATGTCATGAAGTATCAGAGTCACAAAAATTACCTTCATCAGGGCCTGACCTAAAATAACTATTTTTTACATTTTCATTAAGAGTCAGAAGACACTTTAAAGAGAATTTCATTATTAAAGACTTTACCCTTGAATTCTCTAGTAGCAGATCTTATACAGGGTCTCGTAGATATACTGGTTTCTTGGATTGTTTCGACTTATTGGGCTTATCTAACTTGGCGTACATGCTAAACTTGGTAGACTTGGTGAGTTGGTTGTTTTTGGTGGACTTGGTTGTCTTGGGAGAGTTGGTGTTGTTTATGGGCTGCTTGAGTTGGATTGGAGTCTTTGAAACTGGTGGTAGCTGTATGACTTTGGATGTGGTTGCAACTTTGATTTTTGAGGATGATGTTTCTATTTTTTTTGTTGGAGAATTTTTCTTTTTGTTCGGACTAGAATTACTATGCCTATTGGGTCTAGAATTGGCCATTGGTGGAATGGACTTTTCATTAGTGGTGGGAGTAACCATGAGTGCATAAGTTTTGTTTGGGGGGATTTTTAGAAACCTATGTAGTAGCATTGCACTCCTCTCCATCATCATCATCATCTAAATATACAACTGCCTTATTATCCTTTAAAATCTCTAGCATTGATATTCTATGCTTCAAGTGCACACCAATTGCTCCATCAATTTTTCTAGCACAATTCACCATCTCTCTTATCTTCTTATCACTGTTTAAGTTTTTCAACTCATTTTTCAAGCCTTTTCTAAGAACATGCTACCAGCATTGCTTTATGTCACTATATTCAAGCTCTTTATGGTAGTTTCTTATGTAAAAGGCATCTAGAGTATTGACAAACCCCAATTTGACGGTTTATCTTGTATTGAATTTAGGGGATTTTGTCACCTTTTACCCACATTTATTCAATGAAATAGCATGGTTTTGTATATTCTCCTTTAATTGTGCTTAAGAGTGAAAACATGCTTTTTAGGTCTTAAAATAGCTAAATGTAATTTACCTTGATTCCATTAGATGCCTTGATATGTTTTCTAAGTGATTTCAGATTTAGGAGGCAAAGATTGGATCAAGGGAATGAAGAAAAAGCATGTAAAGTTGGAGAACTCATGAAGAAATGAAAGAACCGGAAAGCTGTCAAGCCGACCTCTTCGCACTTAAATGACCATAACTTGAGTTACAGAGGTCCAAATGATGCGGTTCCAGTTGGGTTAGAAAGCTAACATCCC
>NC_029777.3:95195022-95212674 GCF_000817695.3 Arachis duranensis | reverse complement strand
TTTAGAAGCCTTGTGGGCCCAATCCAACTCATTTCTGATGCTATTTAATCCAAGGAGTGAAGAGGGAAACACATGTTAGTTACCATTAGTCATAGTTTAGTTTTAGAACTAGTTTCTAGAGAGAGAAGCTCTCACTTCTCTCTAGAATTAGGATTAGGATTAGGTTTAGTTTTTAGATCTAAATTTAGATTCATCTTCTTCTACTTTTATCTTCTCAATTCTTTGTAGTTACATTCATTCTTCTCCTACTCTTTTGGTGTAATCTCTTTTATGTTGTTCTTATATTTTGTTGTAGATCTAGTATTGTTCCTTCTACTTTCTTTCAATTCAATTCAAGGTAATCCATAATAATTGTGTTTCTTTTGATTGTTGTTGTTAACTTCTTTCAATAATTGTTGTTAGATTCTCTTCTTGTTGTCGAATTGCTTTGCTTTTCTTTTGTACCTTCCAAGTGTTTGATGAAATGCTTGGTTGGATTTTAATGTAGCTTTTGTTCCTCTTGGCTTTGATTGAGTAATTAGTGACTCTTGAGTTATCTAATCCCTTTGTTGATTGATAATTGGAGAGATTGCTAATTGATTTGAATACCTCTAAAGCTAGTCTTTCCTTTAGGAGTTGATTAGGACTTGAGGAATCAAATTGATTCATCCACTTGACTTTCCTCCATGGTTAGAGGTTGACTAAGTGGGAGCAATGGACAATTTGCCATCACAATTGAGGAGGATAACTAGGATAGGACTTCTAGTTCTCATATCTTGCCAAGAGCTTTGCTAGTTGTTAGTTTATTTTCTTTGCCATTTATATTTCTTGTCTAAAATCTTAAAAACCCCAAATATAACTCACAACCAATAACAAGACACTTTATTGTAAATCCTAGGGAGAACGACCCGAGGTTTAAATACTTCGGTTTATAGAAATTAGGGGTTTGTTACTTGTGACAAACAATCTTTTGTACGAAAGGATTATTGTTTGGTTAGAAACTATACTTTACAACGAGAATTTATTTGAGAAATTCTAAACCATCAAAAATTCATTCGTCAAGTATCTACATCTAGATCACCTAAACAAGCCTTATTATCTAGAGAATATACTATTATCCCTTCTACATTTTTTTTAAATCACCCCATGATAAAACATGATGTCCAAATCTCTTTCATATGCAAAAATTTCAAAATCAACACTTAATACAAACAGATTTTTCTAGCCTACTAATGCATAATAAAAACAAATTCAACACCATAAGAACATATATTTTTCTAACACTATGACCATTGTTTACCCTACTCTTGTTCTATTCAGTTAAAACAGAGCATTCCCACAAAATCCATCTTACTTTAAACAAAACCAAAACCTAAAAATTACAATGAATTCCTCAACGAGAAAACCCTAATCACACTCGCAACTCAAATATGACGAAGAACCATGATTGCATTGAAAAAAAAATAACAAAAATAGTTACCTTAACTAACAATGAAAATGTTAGAACCTCGTGCTTGTCGTGGAGATTAACAACTAAATGAGTCTTGAGTCGGATGAGTTCTTATTTCAAATCTTTTAACCCTACTAATAGAATCTTACGGCAATACTAATGATGAAGAGAAGGCGAAGAAGTGGAAGGGTGGGAGTGGAGAAGATGAACAAACTGTTTATGTTGGAGAGAAATTATTTTACATGCTACATATCATCCAAATAGTGTTATTTTATACACATCTGGGCACCAAACAAAACAGCAACATTTTAGGACCATGAGCGTGACAAAGTGATGTCACATCAGCATGAGGCAATTGACTTATCACTAGAAAGATGTCCAAAGACTACTATGGTGTCCAGAACTGAATCTAGAGGACTACATTGATGAAAGTGAAATTTTGAAGACCACATTAAATAATTGCATGAATTTCAGAGACTACTATAGAACTTATTCCAATTTAGTGTACTATGAGTGACTGAATGTGTAGCATATATATTTTGTTAACATATTCTCTGACTAAGTTGAATCAAGTGATTCGAATTCTAGTCCAAATTTAATTAAGTGATTTTTTTAGGTCAGATATTTTTTTGTCATATCTAACTTGGACTACTACTAAACAACTCAAAATTTCCTAACATTTCGAGTATAAAATGAGACTTTAAAATTCGATCGAATCATATACACTTCTAATATCAACTATTCAATTAACGATATTGATTAAAACCATGATAAAACCACACACTATGAATTTGCATTTCTATATGAAGAAAATAATAAATACTTCTAATTCAAATATAATCACTTAATAATTCTAATTATAAGAAATATGAATATAAATAAAAAGTTAAAAATAAATTTCATTTAAATCCTAACCCCGTAATCCTTTTTAAAGTTTTATTATACATTTATTTTGACTTCGACTTGTAATATTTATTGTATATATTGGATATAGTGATATTGAATAGTGATTCACCGGTAAAAATATATATAGGAAGCTCATTACATATTTATATGTTTTTTTTTCCTTCCGTTTTAATAATATCTAATAATGTGTCTAAAAAAATATATATCGTAAAATAAGTATAACTTAAAAGACACATACATATATATGTTTATATCTTAAGAAGTCGGGTATGATAAGAAAGTTCAGTCTTACTTATTTAAATAAGTAATTACTTTTTTAAATATCTCTTATTATTTCTATCTCCTTTAGGAGGTAGATCTCAATAAACTTTTAAGATAAAAAAAAAATAATTATCCACCTACAAAGGTAAAATTACTTTAAAAGATAGTTACCCATTTTATTATAAATACACTAACACTCTCAAGTATATTCAAGTCTCAATCTACTAAAAATTTGTTCAAAATTTTTACTAATTTAAGTATCGAAATCTCTTACAGGTACCGTCCCCGCCTCCTTAGGAAGAACTCGGACGGCGGCACCTCGGCACCAGCACAAGTCGAATGTTATTTCAGAAAGAGTTTGGACCTCACATTGAAGCCCAAATCAGGTAACTTTCAAAGCTATATATATCAAAATTAATTTTTAAATATATATATATATATTAAAATTAATTTTTAAATTTGTTTTAGATTTTTTTAATCGACCTGTTTAAGTTGTACATTTTTGGGTTAAGTACTAAAATCGTCCCTAAGGTAAGGGGCGAAAATCAAAATCGTCCCCGACTTTTTTTTCTTATTAAAATCATCCTCAATATTCAAAAACGCTTTAAAATCATCCTTTTTACCAATTTTATTTTTTTATTACCAAACTACCCCTCATTAAAAGAATTATAAAATAAAATAAATATAATTATAAAATAAAATAAATAAAAAATAAAGGAAAGAGAGAAACGACTTCAGGAAACAAAAAGAAAGAAAGAAAGAAACGGTGGGGACTTGAGGGAGAGAGTGACGGAGAGCTGAGAAGGGAAGAGAGGGAGGCCGTGTCCAGCGCCGCCGCTGCCATGCCCAGCTGCCTTGCTTGTCATTGTCGCCATCAAAGGGAAGAGGGAGAGAGAGTGCCGTCGCGAATCAGAGTTCCTCCTCCTCCTCCTCCTCCTCCTTCTTCTTGTGATCCGCCACTGTTCCTCCTCCTTGCCCTCACCGCCCTCTTCTTCTTCTTTGGACTGGATTTTTGTTGTACAATTTTTGAATTTTTAGTGAAATTTGTTATGGAATATCTTTAATTTAATTTTCTATGATTTGGCTTAAATTTAGAATATTGTTGTTGCTGAATTTGTTGATTATTCTGAGTTATGATTTTTTGAGGTGGGGATGGTGGTGGGTTCTGATGTTGATGATGATAGTGGGGGTGGTGGTGGTGGGGTGAGGAAGGTGAAGAGGAGAATGATGAAGCTTCTATTATATATGAATGGTGATGATGTCTGTTCTTGATGTTGCGTTGTTTGGTAGCAACTTGAATTCTGATTTGATCACTAAGACTACGTTACTTGATCTTTCTGAAGTGAAGAAGCTCAAGGCTATTTTTGGTGGCAGTGGATAATAGCTTCGTTAGTGAGATCATGTTGGTTAACTCAAAATTAATCCGTTGCTTCTATTTTGTGATGTGAGATACTGCAATTTTAAGTTCTTGTTCCCAATTTCTTCGCGTTGTTCTCTTTCTCTCTTCTTCTTCTTTTTTTTTTGTGAAGAACATATAAGTTCTTCTTTTTTAAATTTTTTAATTTATATTGTTGGTAATTTTGGATCTGAAATTATAGTTGATGATTGCTGAATTGTTTAATTTAAAATTTTTGTTGATTTATTTTTTATTGTTGCTGTTGGTGTTGCTGGATTATTGGTGGTTATGGTGTAGCGATGGTGATGATGATGATAATGCAGCGGATAGTGGTGAAGGTGAAGAGACTTTTAATTTTTGTTTAAGGACAAAATTGTCCGAAAAATTTTATTTATGAACAAAAGGACAATTTTATAACGTTTTATAACATTGGAGATGATTTAAATAACAAAAAAAAATCGAGAATAATTTTAATTTTTATCCCAAACCTTAAGAACGATTTTAGTATTTAAACTTACATTTTACTATTTTTTTTTTGTTTGTTAATTGTTATATATATATTGAATGAATACTACGTATGGATCATAATATTCTTATCACGATGAATCTGATCTGTTATATAAATCCTAGAATGAAGACATGGAATATCGCTTTCATTTTTTTTCAAATAAAAAATAGAGCAACTTTTTGTTAAGACAAATTTGCGGCACTTACCTGTCACTGTATCAAGCCGATAATTCAATGTGTACCACGCAAACTTGTGATTTAATTTTCTACAACAAATCGACAAAATGTGCCTCCCACGTAGCTTCCTTGGATGGCGTACCTTGTGACTCTATCTACTAATTCGCAATTTCCTATTTCCCATTTTCACTAATTTTTGTTGTTGTTATATGTATTATTTTTCCAATTAACACTCATATTAGTCTTCTCAATTTCATCTGAGTCTCAATTTTATCTTTAAATTTTTAATTTATTTAATTAAATTTTGTATTTGACTTCTAACATAATTTATATTAGTTTTTTATTTTGTTTTTATTATAAAATTAGTAAACTACATTTAGAAGAAAATATAGACTAAAAGACAAAAATTGAAAGATTGAGACTTAATTTAAGTTTTTGTATTATATTTAGTGTAAAATGTATAGGACTGACATCATAAGAAAAACGATGAATATCGTCGAATTTTATATTGAAGGTTAGCGACAGGTTTACCGACAGATTTAGCAATGAATTCGTGGGGTAAAAAAGTTACAGTCGGATTTAATTTTTCAATGATAAATTCGCCAGTAATATATTAGAGAGGAAAAAAAAATAAAAATTGGCGCGATTTTTACCATTGGATTTAGGGGCGAAATAATCTGATGGTAACATAATTAAATGAAACGCACTGTTTTAATCACAGGCTATGCGCTACCGGCAGATTTTTCTAATGGTAAATCTGCCGGTACAATTAACCCCAAAATTCAAATTTGGGAACCTTAATTTAGAGACCCTCATTTTGTAAGAACCCTCTCTCCCTCATCTCCCTCCCACACCTCTCACTCTCAGTCTCTCACCCTAAGTTAAGCTCGCCCTCTCACCCAATGCCGCCTTCGTCGCCTCCCCATTAGCCTCCCTTCCACCTCGTCGCTGCTCGCACTCGTGTCTACCACCATCGACCTCTTCTGCGCTGTCGTTCGTGTTCGTTTGCATTGCCCTCGTCTCTCTCTTCTCTTGTCAACGTCATCCGACGCTATTCTGCCATCTCCCTCTTATAGCCTTGATTTTTCCCTCTGTAATGCCGCCTCCAGCTATGCTACCTCCATCTGCGATTTGTTCCTCCATCGAGCTTAGTCTTGGTTGCCTTCAGCCCTTATTTCTCCCTTAATCCTTGCTCGCCTCTGTTAAGTACATAACTCTCTTTTTTCTTTTTTTTTTTAGTTTTGAGAACACATTTTGTTGATGATTGCCCAACTGTTGTGTTGTGGAACTGTGGAAGGTTGGTCTTGCTTCTTTTTTTTTGTTTAGGTTTATTTAATTGTTTAGTTTTGTTGTGTTCTTGGCTTCTTTATTGTTCTTGCTTCTTTATTATTCCGAGTGCTATGCCTATATAGTGAGTCTATGATATGTGTTTGAAGTGAATCAGTGAAATTTGATCAATTCCTGTAATTTATTTTGGTGAAGTTTTGAAAAATTTTGGTTTTGATGATTTGGCTGTGATATTCAATTTTGCAATTGAGTGAGCGTGCTGATTATCAAGTTTCATACCTGTGTGCAGCATCAAAATTTAAGGCTTCCTGAGAAATTTAGTGGCATTGGTTGAGTTTCTTTATATTTTTGTTAATTGAATTTGCTGTGTTAATTATCATATTAATAATTTGAAATTTAAAAACTTTATGGTATTAAGTTAATACTTTCTTTGTACTATTTGATGTATTGAACTCTGATTTGTTGCTTTGTTTTGTGTTGTGCTGACAAAAATTGTGCTAAATTTTGATAACGGTTGTTCATCTTTAAAAAATTTTGTTACTTGTTGTTAAAGATGTGCTAAAACCTTGTTAGATTGGTCAATTTTGATTCAATATTTGCTAACAGCTCATGAATTGGCCTCTTAAATCTCTTAAAATTTGCTTACTGTAACACCTTCACTATCAGAATGTCACGCTTCCGACTGCGCTACTCTGATAGCAAGAAGTATTACGACAACTTCATATATTTAATAATATAATAGGAGCCTTTGACTCGAAATCGTATCAGAGTTCTTTTTGAAAACCGGAAAAAGAATACTTTTTAAATAAAACAAACAACAAGCATATACATATACAAAATTTCTTACTCAAGTAACTTATACATATTATATACATACAAATCATACAACTCATATCCCTCTTACATAATATAATTTTGATGGCGAGGGGTAAATAAATAAAAACTAAACAGTATTATCAACTAAGAGAAACACAATACAACCCTTCGTGAGTTTTTTCATCAGTCTCCTGAAAAGATAAAGCTGTAGCAGAGGTGAGAACCTAACCACACGGTCTCATCACGGAGTTTCAGAATTTTCATAAGAAGATATTTAATAAGAAAATTTTTTTTCAAGCTCAGTGATTATCATTGCCTTAAGAATCCTTTTAAAAACCAATAGCTAATCGTTCAAAACCTTTTCAATGAAACAATGTTTAATCTTTCAGAAATAAAAAAAAAACCTTTCTTTTCTTATAAGAAATTCTCAATCATAAACCAACCACGCAATCAGTCAACACAATCATCAACTCAGCACCAAAGTTCATTCTCAAATGTATCACACCAGGACAAACACAAGCAAGATAGATAAGAAAAGCACAGGTTTAGGTAGCAGTTACAACAAATAGTTTAGGTAGCAGTTAAGAATAGCTTAACAATTAGGCAAACCTAAACAAATTCAAACCCAAGCAAAGCATACAAATGCATATGATGTATGCCTGCCCTATGGCTAATGAGCTCATCTGTCGATTATTCAGCCAACCCGACAAGTTCAAAAACCTTAGACTGTCCCCCGACGCGCATCCCCATGAGTTTATGCATAGCTTTTTCTCAAATAATCAATATTTCTCAATGGGGATATCATTCCTGGGAATTTATAGTGCCCGATCACCCTTACGTCGTAGGGTCAACAGAGTATCGAGTCTCAACCTGGAACAAGTGGTGGCAAGCCACTGCGCTTATCCAGGAGAACTCGTGTCTCAGATAATTCAATTTCATAAGCCATATAAATAATTCATTCAACATTCATCAATGTCTAAGTCATTCTCAACATCATCATAATTCATCAATCCATATCTCATTTCCAAATTCATTCAAAATCATATTTCAAAGAAAATCCTCATCATCCTTCTTTCCATTCCGTTCACTAACAATTCTCAATCCAAAACATAACTCTTCCTTTGATAAAGAAAGTAATCTTAAACCATATAATGCTTAAAATTAAACCTTTTAAAATAACTACTTCAAATGAAACTTCTAATTTTATAAAACTTCAGCAGCATCTCCTTTAAAACTCGGATTCTGCCACCCTTTTTGGGTCCTATCCAAACATTTCTCAAACCTTTTCTCAGGCATTTCCAAATCTCAATCATTTACCAAAATTCAACTAGTTTCAATATCAAATTATTTTCAAATCAAACAAATTCCAATAATAAAACTCTTTTTTTTAAATCAAACCAACTCAAATATTAAATCAGTTATAAAATTAGACTAACTCAAAATCAAACTGCCTCCAGAATCAATTCATTTTCATATCTCAAATCATTTTCAAAAATTGATTCATTTACATTACCAAATAAATTTCAAAACCAAGAAAATCCACTTTTCATAATAATCAAGTAATTAACATTTCAAACGAATTTCTTATCAGCAACCATACACCACTCACGCAATCAAGCAACCAATAATTCAGTCTATCAAACCATCACATCCACAGGACAAATATAATCACAAAAGCATATCTTTTTGCATTAATATCTATTTATAACAACTCTGTAATATAAATAGATTTTAAGAAAAACTCCTTCCTCAATAAGTCGAGACTATAAACCAAACATGTCACCGGAACTATTTTCCTCTTGGCCCATCATTGGTAACAGCCGCAACCACAGCTCCACGGTATCTGCACCCACAGCAGTAACTTAAATTCACCAACGTACAGCAACCGGATCTCGATCCTAAACATTAACGTCGCAGAATCTTAACAACATATAATGGAACAACGACTGACAGAGTTCGAAATTAAAATAAGGAATAGCTTACCGTACTAAAGAGGAGCGACTAAACCGAGCAGCCACAACGACAACAATACTTGCTAAAACAAACGGCTCAGAGCAAAGGTCGCAGCAGTGGAATCGGGTACAACAGAGCAATTCGCGATAAACAATCCCTGACCTAAACAACCTCAGCAACAACTCGTATAGTAACCAGGATTTTGACCAACAGTGAGGGAAAACCAGAACAGTGCTAAAGCTTACCAACAGAGGATTTAGAGAACGGCAGTTTCCAGCAGCAGAGGCGCCGGTGGGGCAGCCGCAGCTCCGATGACAACTTCTGGAGAGTAGAACGGCAACTGAGCTCCGACGGGGCACTTACACCGAAAGCAGAGGCAACCACCAGCCACGGCGCCAACTAGGAACGGCCCTGCGTGGCGGTGCACAGTCTGACGATGGCTCGGCAGTAGCGAGGAGTGGTGACAGCATAAACAGCGATGAAGGTGGCTAGTTTTAGCGACGGTGACATGTTACAGTGAGAGCGATGATGGCGACGGCGGTTTTCCTTAGCGGCGGCAAGCTAGGCACGGCGAGATGGCGACGCGGCGGGACATTAGCGACGGGCTCCAGGCCGGCGGTGGCAGCTCACGAGGACGACGACAACGAGACGGCGGTGGCGGAATCCAGTGGCGCTGGCGCAACCTTCCTCTTCTCTTCTTCTCCCTCGGTTCTCTCTTTCTCTCCGTATCCCTTTTCCCTCTTTTTTTTCCTTTACTGCTACTGTGTCTTAGGTTAAATTAGGAAGAAAGGAAAGCTGCTGCTATGTATTGAGTTAGATTAAGAAGGAAGAAAAGGGCAAATGGCGGCTAATTTAGGGAAATTAGGGTTAGGGGTTGTGTTTTGGGGATTTAGGGTTTAGGTAGAATATTAATTAAAAACTAAACTTAATCCAATAATAATATCTATAAAAATATTATTTAATTATCAATTTAAAATTTATTTTCAAATAAATACTCTAATTTAATAATTAGAGATAATAAAAATTAATTTCCTTTATAATCATAAAATAAAGTTAAAAATTTAATTATTCAACTTAAAGCATATAAAATTCTTATTATTTTTCAATTACTAAAGCTTTAAATTATAAATAAAAAATTGCTTAACTTATATATAAAATCTCTTAAAATATATTTTAAATTAAATACAATAAATTATAAATAAATTTATTATTTAATTTTGTAAAAATTTGGGATCTTACACTTACAGCTCATGAATTGGCCTCTTTAACCTTGTCAAATCTCTTGAACACAATTATGTAATTTTTGTTACTTTGTTGAATTCTTGTTGTGATATTAAACTGACTCTTTGAATATTTGTTGTTTTAAATATTTTCTAAACAAAAATGGCATCGAATCAAGGTCATGCAAGTGAAAATCTGACTCTTGGTAATGAATATAGTAATGTGAAAGCTTGTGAAATTTGTAATGATTTTTTATAAATGAAGAATAGGATGATTATTAAATAACTTGTTCAGAATTTAGTTAATTAGTTGTTTATTGCAATAGTTTAGTTGCTTTATTTACTACAATTTATTTTAATGTCGAATAAACTTGTCAGTTGTGAATTTGTGTTTCGATTTGTGATTGAGTTGTGAATTTAACTTTTGAGTTGTGACTTTTGACTTGTAACTTAAGAAATTGGAAAACTTTAAATTTTGTTAGTTTAGAAATTATTAAATTTAAATATTTTAAATTATATACCAAATTTACAAACAATTTTTTTAAAAAAATAAAAAGTTTTAAGTTTATCGGCGGATTTACCGGGAGAAAAATCTGACGGTAACAAGCTCCAAATTAAGTTTATATCTATCGCTAAATTTGTCAATAAAGTGTTACCAGCAAGGTTTATATCCGGAGTTTTCTTATAAATCTTCCGGTAAATCCGATGGTATCCGGCGACTTTCTTGTAGTGTGAGTTACGTCTTAGTATTCTGTTTGGTTCAAGATAAATATGGATATGAAATAAAAAATTATTAAAATATCCTTCATTATTAAAGAAGAGTAAACCCAAAAAGTAACTTCTAATGTCTCCCACACCTCGTGATTCGTATTATCTATTATTTTTATTTTGTCTATGATAATCTATTAGTGTTCCCATGTAAACCATTAGTGTTAAGTTGGCCAAATTTAATACCATGAAGTATATAATAGTAGACTAGCAGTATTAATCAACAGACAGACATGCATGTAAAACTCAAATTCTTGTCATTAAGGAAAGTCCTATTGCATGACAGACACTCAAAATATATAGTGAAGCATAGTCAGTCTATTTCCAAGGCTCTACAGGAAGGACTACTCTGATACCATATTGTAACAATCCAACTTTCAATATGTCATGATTGTACCACAAGTAAGGCATTACTAACCTAATTCCTTTATTATCTACTTAATATTGAGCCTTTACGCGTTAAAATATCAACATTTTTACTTTTCTTTCCTCACTTAATAAAAATAATGGGTTTAATAAAAATATGTTACTTAAATAGGTATAATACAATAATATTAAAGAAGCATTAATATTCTAATATATATTTTTTTAATATCCAAAATCCTCAAACCAAAAAATGAAATTTAGCTTCTATTATGACTGCGAGATTGATTATGCAAGAAACAATTTTATTTTGTCTCTTAAAGAACAAAATCAGAAACAGATCAGAGAGGATAAGAAGAAGACACAATCAAGTATCCTGGTTCAGCTACCAAGTGTTATGTAGCCTACATTCACTCTCCACCACAACAAAAGTGAAATTTTCAGTATCTTTTTAAATATTACATACACCCATTCCCAATGATTCAACTTAATTCTATCAGGGATAAACTAAACTTCTACCCAAACTTGATTTGGCTAGGTTCACTTCCTAGACTTTTAACCTCTAAGTCCTCACCCAACTTAGCAAGGGAATCTTTTCAAGATCATGATACAACCGCTAAGTGCTCACCCAACTTAACAAGGGATACCTTTCAGATACAAGGTACAAAACAGAAATATAATAAAAAGAGATATGAAATAATTTTTGGCTTTTCTCTCCAAGTTACCTCTCTTTATCTTTTCTCTCAATGGCTTTTTCTTAATGCCTCACTTATATGCCTTTTACCATTGAAGTGAAACAAAGAAAGATAAAACATAGAAATAAAATATTCAATGATAGACCATAAAGGAGATTATGTTAAACAGATCTAAAGCTATAAGATGAACCGGATTTAGCACTCTCATAGGTAGCTCTCTATTTTGGCAGAATATTTCTTTGATGTAGAAACACTATCCAAAATGTTGAATAAGAATAGTAGAGAAGCTTTCAATAAAATTCAAATTCTAGTTCACTTTCCTTCCCCAAAACTGAAGTTGATTTTTCTTTTTGTACTGAGTTCTGTTTCTACAGCTAGGACTTGCTTTCCAAAGTCAGCTCCTTGAATCTCGAACCAGCTGAAGTCTCTCATTCTTTTTCTTCCATCAGATCAGAAAATCAAGGAGTAGATATCAAAATTAAGCACAACAGAGGAGAGATGGCAATAGCAACTTACTTCCTTAATGAATTTTTTAAATCCAAATCCTTAATATAGTGCTTTGTCCTCAAGTTTCAATATTAACCTTTGATTTACAGCAGATTAAAATAATCTTCACTTTTTTCATATTATCCGAAATAGTTGTACAGAAAAAAAGATGAAATCAACAAGTAATTAACAGTGCAAGAATGTCTTTTTCATAGACAATGGAATTAGGATTTTAAAAAATTTTTAGACACTAAATTGAGATTTTAACTTTTAATTGCTACATCATATAGTTGTAGAAAGATATAAAATGGCAATCCTAAGACCACTTGAGTACACCATTAATAATTGTGACGAAAACAAGATTAAAAATTAACTTTAGTTAGGTCAATTTAAAATTCAAGTTGAGTAAATTAAATTTTTGAAGTTTAAATTAAGATTCGAATCAAACTTCAATGAAAGACCGATTTAAATCTAAGCTCATTCCTAACATGTCCTCACCTTTTTTGGTATGTCCTTACTTTATAAAGGAAATAATAATTTTCCATACTAATAAAAGTTGTTTCTTGTAGTAGAGAACATTTAGAAAACAATTTTATATATATCAATGTAATAGAAGAATAAACACTCAATTTAGTCTATGATCATTTTTTTTAAAGATAAGGTAATCTCTGTAAAACAAAAAAGGACATTTCAGTCACTAATAAAATTATTTTGGAACAATATGATCTCTCTGTTAAAAAAATTTGTTAAATAGTAATTAAAATTAGTTTGTGAGAATTTAAAATGTCCCATCAATTATAAATAAAATTTCACAATATTATTTTCGTTATTATTTAACAGTTTTTTAATAGAAAAATTATGTTCTAAAATAATTTTGTTAGAAGCTGAAATATCTTTTTTTTAACAGAAATTGTCTTGTCTTTCTAAAAAATAGACAAAAATCAGATAAGATATTTATTCGTAATAGAACCATTTGCGAACCAAACTATATTATTTTAATTGATAAATTAGGCACTTAAAAATTAAGATTCCGATTTTCATAAAATAATCCTTAATACAATGTAAGACATTATATTTGTGTCTCAATCACAAAATTCGGTAAAAATTTTAGAAGGTTTATTATTTTTGAAGATTTACGAGTGTCTTTTTTCTGAAACGCCACATCTGCAGTTAACTCTATTCTAATTTTAGTTTTTCGATAGATGGTGAAAACAATGTTCAACTGTGTATAACTTTATTCAGTTGTCAATATAAGGTTCAAAATTTCAAATGTTATACTAGCACCACACTAGCTCCGTCAGTCACTAGTTCAAAGCTTGACTATATTATGGATACTCAGTTAACGTCGTGCACATACATATGCAGTTAAGGTTGTGTTTGTTTGTTTAGCGTAATCTTCTTATTAGAGTAATCTTGTATTAGTTTGTTGGTGTTAAATTGAATTTGTGATCAGATTAAAAATTACTAATGGTGATAATTTGATTGGCATGACGATGGTAATGATGGTAGTTGTGAATTGTAAAAAAGATAATAGTATGAGTTTATATTAGAATTGTAATTTAAATGTAATATCATATATTTAAAATAGAATAATTTTTCACATACAAGTGTTTTTTATATAAGTCTTTACAAGTCATTTATATTAGAGAAAAACCCAAATCAGCCCATGACAATTACCTCGAAAGACAACGAGGCCCTTGACAAAAAAAAAACCCCAACCCGGCCCCTGACAAAAAAAAAAATCCAACCCGGCCCCTAACAATTACCTCGAAAGGACAACGAGGCCCCTGTGCAAAAAAAAATCAATGTTATTTTTTTTTGGCACAGGGGCTAATCAGTCCCAAAAAAATTATCAGGGGCCGGATTGGGTGTTTTTTTTTCTTGGGGGCCTCGTTGTCCTTTCGAGATAATTGTCAAGGGCCGGATGGGGTATTCACTCTATATATTAACGCGCTTCGAACTGTTACTGTACATTTTCACTGCACCTTCTTCTTCTTCTTGCTGCACGTTCTTCTTTCTCTTCCTCTTCTTCTTCTTCTCCTTTTCTTTCGTTTCTTGCCTTCTTTTTCTCCTTCTTCGTTTACGTGCTTTTCTCTCTTTTTTCTTTTTTCGTTATTTTCGATTTCCATTATTTTTTGACAACAAGCTCTGAAATCGTTTTTGAAGAAGGAGAAGCAGCAGAAGATGAGAAGGAGAAAGAGAAAAAGTTCTGAATTATGCATAAGGTGTATTTCAACGAATTTTGGGTGTATTTCTTAAATCCTTTGGGTGTAGTTTTGTAATCCTTTGGGTATATTTCTGTAATTATTTGGGTGTATTTCTATAATCGTTTGGGTGAATTTTTGTAACTATTTGAGTGTATTTCTGTAATCCTTTGGGTGCATTTCTGTAATTGTTTTGGTGTATTTCTGAAGTTCTATTATCTTCAAAATTGGCAAGAAACTCGTTTTCATGGAGGAAGAAGAAGAAGAAGAGTAGTCGTTCATAATGCATGGTGAGTAACGCGCTTTAAAAACAGTAAGTGATTGAATAACATGCGTTTATTTACTCTTGAATGTGGGAGTATAATGCGTGTATTTTGTTGAACTTGTGCCAACTTGTAAACCAAAAAAATTTGTATATGTAGCATGCCTCTTTAAAATATTAAATAAATTTAAAATTTTATATCCTATTATGTCTATGTCATTTTATATCTTTATATCTTTATCTTATTATTATCATTTAACAAAACGGAGTCTTAGTTACACTTCCTCATTTGCAATCAAAGTTGTATATAGATCAGAGTCTAGTATCTTGTTAGTAGTTCTAGAATTCAGTTCTCTCTTTCTCTTGTAATAGCAACAACCTCATTCTCCTTTCTCAAGGTTCAGTGTAACTGAATTTTAATTCTCTAATAGTAATACCCATCGAATTTCAAGCTCTTTCTATGGCAGATTGCTACATCTTTAACATGCATATACAAAGCTTATTTATGGCGCACTTACCTATTATATCGATGCATGGTGAACAACATATAACATTTAGAGAAAATTACACTTCTTTTTTTCGCGAGATATTAAAATGACACTCTCCTCTCTTTTATTTATAAAATATACATTTTCCTCCTTTATAATTCTTAAAAATCCTCTTTTTTAATCCATTTAAAATTTTTTTTGTTAACTAATGTTAACTTTATCTATTTTAAAAAAATTATTTTTTAAAAAATACTCTTTAACAAAAATTATTTTTATTGATTAAATTCTATTTTTATCAAAATAATTTTTATTGATTAAAAAATAAATTTTACTTACCAAAATATCATTTAATAAATTATTTTTTATTGATTAAATTCTATTTTTATCAAAATAATTTTTAAAAATTTTAAAATAAATTTTACTTACCAAAATATCATTTAATAAATTATTTTTTATTGATTAAATTCTATTTTTATCAAAATAATTTTTAAAAATTTTAATAATTAAATTATTTTTTTCTAAAATATCCTTCAATAATTTTTTAATTATTAAATTATAATTTTACCAAAATTTTTGTTAACGATTTTTTTATATTTTACTATTGGTAAGCAAAATTTAATGACAAAAAATAAAATTTTTGTTAAAGGATATTTTTATAAAAAATAATTTTTTTTGAAAAATAGATAAAGTTAATATTAGTTAATACAAAAAATTTAAAATGAATTAAAGAAGAGGTTTTTTAAAAGTTATAAAGGATGAGAATATATATTTTATAAATAAAAAAAAGAATGTCATTTTAGTATCTATTATGAAAGGGGAGTGGAATTTTCTCTTAAACATTTAAGTTGTTGTGTCTTGCGCGGTGACATTGTCATTGTGAGTCATGATAAACATTTAATGGTTAATGACTTAATGCTTTATGACTAAAATGATTTCTAAAAGATTAGATATATTTTCATTTGGTTTTAAAATATCAAATATTTTATCCTAAGTATCATTATTTAAGCAGAATGTTAGAGGGTTACTAGAATTTATAAGTTTTTTTATTAATGAGCCATTAATATTTAAATATATAGAATAAAATATACTATTAAATTATTAAACTAAAAAAATTAACTAAAAAATTGAGTTGATAACTAAGTCATGATTAAAAATAATAAATTATGATAATTCTTAATATTTCTAATTATTTACCGTAATTTATATAGATAAGTTGAATGAAAAAAATATACACAATGTCTTAAACTGAATTTAGTTATATGCATGTCTTATTTGACTTTCTATGTAAATCAAATTAAATAAAATTAATTTACATTTTTTCAATGTAAATAAAATTAATTTACCATGTAGGTATGATCAAACTCTAGACCTTTCGGATCTAAAGCGCTGCTACTATATTATGATACCGCTCATCCCAAAAGTTTACGCTGATGAGAAAATGTAACACTAATGATTATATCTCAAATACTCCCTAAACCTCCATTGTACATATTGTACAAATATTCTATTGGCTCCCTATACTTCCTCATATATATAATATATATATGAGGTCTGCTACACATACAAGCCTTTTTGGCTTACAAGCTATACAAGTTGGTCCAAGTCCAAGAAAAAACATGCGCACCACTCCTTTAAAATCGAGCGCCCAACGCACGCGTTCATTATGCCGCACTCTTCCTCTTCTTCCTCAATCAAAACGCAAACCATCAAGATTCGTACTCTTCCTCTTCTTCCTCATTCAAAACACAAACCGTCAAGATTCAAGCGACATTCAAAGCAAAAGACACATTCCAACTCCTCGCGAAGAGTAGAAGAAATCAAGAAGAAAAGATCCAAATCTCCATAAAAAATCACTAGAAAAAACGAAGAAACATTATCAAGGTACTGTTTTACTGTTCTTCTAGATTTTTTTTCTAGATTGTCTATGTCATGTGCCTCATCCTTAACCAGCAAAACATTAAAAGATTAAAAAAGAAATATACTGTCTCCCCCATATTTTGGGTGTATTTCTTAAATCTTTTGGGTGTATTTTTGTAATCCTTTGAGTGTATTTCTGTAATTGTTTGGGTGTATTTCTGTAATCATTTCTATAACTGTTTGAGTGTATTATCGTTTGGGGTATTTCTATAATCGTTTGGGTGTATTTCTGAAGTTCCATTATCTTCAAAATAATTTCAAAGCTTGATTTCAGAAACCATGAAAATCGAAAAAAAAACGAAGCAAGAAGGAGATCTAACAAATTTGGTAAGAAATTCAAAAAAAAAAGAGACGAATTTTTTTGAAAAATGAAAGTTATATATTTTTGCGTTAATTGATTTGAATTGATTTAAAAATCTGTTAAGAGGCACGTAACATAAGCAGCGCGTTTAGTGAGTTTTGTTTTCTTCAAACTTGTAAAGCTTGTAAGCGCAAAACACTTGTATGTAGAGATTAA
>NC_029777.3:95193919-95194612 GCF_000817695.3 Arachis duranensis | reverse complement strand
TTATAAAATAATAATTTAATTAGTATATTATATAAATATAATTAATTATTTTATATTGTATAATTATATATTATTTTTAATTTAAAAAAATTTAAATTTTAACTCTTATACTATTTTAAAAGACTATATTTTATAAGTATTCCCAAAACCTCATAACTAATATATATAACCATAACAATTATAGTCACCATAGAATATATCGATTTATAATTATGTGTTCATTTTATCACTTACTTAGACATCGTATGCGTTCTTTAATTTTCTAGGATTTAGTCACTGGAATCGAAAAAAGGAAAGATATAAAGAAACTGAGTTACAACTTCTAGTAATATCAATCACATACAGACTATAAAACAAAATAAATAAATTACTAATATTTTAATGAAATAATTCTCAACAAAACTGCAAAACAGAATGGAAGCTTAGGGAAGAACAATTAACATCAATACCATAAGTAAGGTTATAATAAAATGCTGGCAGACAAAAACACCGATATAACGCGATTGAATCTTTCAAAAAAAAAAATGTACTGTACTTATTGTTATTATTATTAGGTGTTTGTTTTGTACGATAAAAATTTTATATATATCGATACGATAAAAAATTATGAATAAATAAAAATATGACACATGAACTATAATATTCACGTCAGTATTTATTTGTTTATTTTAAAAATATATTATATTATTATTT
>NC_029777.3:95193105-95193875 GCF_000817695.3 Arachis duranensis | reverse complement strand
TTGTAATTAATTAAAAAAATAAAAATATTCTTTTATTTTTATTAAAAGAGTTATACGTTCTTCTTTTTTATTTTTGACAAACACTATTCTTTTAATTTATTAAGTATCAAAATTTAACTAACTTTAATTTTTTATTTTTGAAACAAAAAATATTGTATTAAGACATTCTATTGTAATGTGAAATAGCTTAAAAGCTCATTTTCTTTTAGCAACAAAAGGAAATTAACTTTGCCAAAAAAAATATTTTTAACTTTTAAATAATTAAAAAACAAAAACCAAATCTGAAAAAAAAAATCTGTTCTTCATCAGTTCGTCTTCTCTCCCTTTTAAATTAATTATAAAAATATTTTAGTATAAATAATAATATAATATATTTTTAAAAATAAATAAAATAATACTAATGTGAATAATATAATCTGTGTCATATTTTTATTTGTCTATATTTTTATTGTATGGATATATATAAATTTACCCTGAAAGCAAATACATTATTATTATTATTATTATCGAAAAGGGAAACTTATAGCACCATTTTAATTTTTTTTTTCAAGTGGATATTTTTCCATGACTTGGCCAAAAACAGAAGTTGAATTAACAAGTCCAATACAAATCTACATAAGATACTAGAAGTGGGTGACAAGTGATATCTTTTATCTTGTACATGGGTGATGGGACACGATGAAGAACTGCCAGAAACTGTTGTATTTAAAGATACAAGGACCCACCATTTAATTTAGATATGATTTGTGCCTAAGTAAGCAGCAACATGC
>NC_029777.3:95180471-95193063 GCF_000817695.3 Arachis duranensis | reverse complement strand
TCTTTTTTTTTTTTTTTTTTAAATACATTGATTGTGTTTCTATTTAGAAGAGAAGAGGGACCTAGTAGAGAATGAGAACTAGAGTCGCTGATAAGTTACCTACTCCACAAAGCACAAAGCCACACTCATTGCTCCACTTGTTGGGTTGTGATGCTTGACCACGTGGCAATTGATTCCCTCGCATGAGAAGATGGCATGCTACTATGCTAGTGTTGCAATTGTGGGATAACGCAGCAAGAGAGGAAATTAAGAGCGCAATTCATGCCAGCCTTTTTGAAATTACAAGACAAATTATATTTAATGGAGTGGGGGAAAAAAATTGTTTTTATGTATATGCGTGTTCATTTATTTTATATTTTCTGGATTTTTGTTTTACCAGTAGACTAATAAGAACTTTCTTTTATTTAATTAAATTAAATATTTAAACATGTAATTCTTTAATACCGTAAATTTTTTTAATAACAAGCTTTAACTTTAAATATTGTGAATAATAAAATATTATTTTTGGATATATATAAAAAATTTTAGCTTTGAATTTTATGAAAATTATTTTTCGTATTTTTATATTGTTTTGGATTTCATACTCTATTTATCAAAATAAAAACATTAACTCCAAAAATTAATTACGTGTTACAAAATACACCAAATGTGAGGAAATACATATGATAAAAAGATTTTTATAATTTAAATTTTGACAATTTTTTATGAATTTACTTATTAAAGCATTATATTTTTACTTTTAAAATTTGTAATTTTGCAATAAGAAAAAAAAATTTCATTCTAATATTTAATACATCTTTTAAAAAATTTGGAGATACAGCTCAATAATGTGCAAGTCTTTTTGGAATTCTATAAAGATTAGAATTTGCGATTTAAAGAACAAAAGTTGTACGCATATCTGAATACTGACATTCTACAAGAAGAGCTCATGTGGTACCAAAAAATCAGAAAATAATGGGTAAAATTTGGAGATAGAAATACAAAATTTTTTCACCTCCAAACTATTGTTAGGCGCAAGAGAAACAAGATTCATGGGTTGTTTTTAGATGATGATACTCGAAAAATAGAATTTAAGATTCTTGAAGCAAACACAAATTTTTTCTATCAAAAACTATTTGCTATAAGGGAGGATGGGACTTTCTTATTCCTTCACTTAGTAATGAAGCCTGCTAGAGACTTGTTGAACCAGTAACTTTAGATGAAGTGAGAAAGGTTGTGATGGACATGAATTCTTTTAGGGCTCCAAAATCAGATGGATTTAAAGTCCTTTTTTGTTAAAAAATTTTGAGACACTCTTTGCATGGATGTGTAGAAGATAGTTAAAAATGCCTTTGTGGGTGAACCTATTAAAGCGGCTATATTTAATAACCCTTATTGTTCTTATTTCAAAAGTGGAGGCTCCTTCTTTAAAAAAGTTTCGGCCAATAGGTTTGTATAATATTATTTACAAAATTATAACAAAGGTTTTTGTAAATCGATTCAAACCCTTCTTGAATAAGATAATTGGCCCTCTTTAAGGAGATTTTATTCCGAATAAAAGCACTACAGAAAACATCATTATTGTCCAAGAGATTATGCGCTTTATGAGAAAAACTAAGTCTAAGAAGCAAACTATGGCTTTTAAAATCAATTTAAAAAAAGCATATGACAGAGTGTATTGAAGGTTGTTAGAAGCTACTCTCCATATATTTAAATTTTCAAAAATTATTGTCAATCTTATCATGACTTTTGTGGCTTCGTCTTCTTTGTTTATCTTGTGGAATGGTAATAAGCTTCAAAATTTTAATCCTAAAAGGGGTCTGAGGTAGGGAGATCCTATGTCTTCATACTTGTTTGTTCTCTGTATGGAGATGCTAGCTTGGTTAATTTCTTATAAAGTCTCGCATGGCTCTTGGATTCCGATTTTTATATCAAGGAATGGTCCTAAGATCTCGTATTTAATGTTTGTGGATGACCTTTTTATTATTTTGTAAAGCTACCAAAACTTAAGTAGAAGAGGTAATAAAGATTTTGGATACTTTTTCAAAGATTTTTGGCTTAAAAGTGAACTTTAATAAATCCAAGGCACAGTGCTCAAAGCATGTTTTTAGCAGAAGGAAAGATACTCTTTCTAGGGTTTCTAGTATTCGGTTTTGCCAGGATTTAGGTAAATATTTGAGAATTAACATTGGTCATGAAAAGGCTTCTAGGAGGACGACGCAGAAAATGATAGGAAGAATTTTATAAAAAGCTGACTAGTTGAAAAGGGTGTTTGCTCAATAAGGCTAGTAGGCTCTGCTTGGTAAAATCAGTTATGACTTCCATCCCAGTCTATAACATGCAGATCGCTCTCCTTCCAAAGTATGCATGGGACAAGATTGATTCTTTGATAAGACAATTTTTATGGAAAGAAAAAGCTAGCGGTAAAGGTTTGCACTTGGTAAAGTGGGAGGTTGTAACTGCTCCGAAAGATTCGGGTGGTCACAGAGTAAAAGGCGCTAAAAGCACCAACTTGTCTCTATTTGGCAAACTTGTTTGGGAATGCCTCGATAATAGAGATAAATTGTGGGTTCAGATTCTATTTCATTAATATTTTTGAAATTCTTCTCTTTTCAGCAACATCCAGTCTAGCAATATTTCAAGAGTTTGGAAGAATATTTTGGAAGCTTATAACATCCTCAAATATGGCTTTCGGTGGTGTGTTGGAAGTCTTCAAAAATTAGCATGGTATGATAGTTGGACTCCTCTTGGAAAGTTTTGTGAACTCGTTCTGTATGTTTATATATTGGAGATTGATTTAAAGATTGAGGATTTGTAGAAGCATGGGTTTTTGAACCTGGATTGTTTAGCTACTCTGATTCCAGATGAAATCAAACAGTTTATCTGCTCTTGCACTGTTTCTAGTCATGTTGGGAATGAACCAGGATGGTTTTAGGGGATGGGTTCAACAAAGGTTTATAGTGCTAGAGAAGGATATCGATGGCTTGCCAAGCTGAAATTTAAATGAGATTATCATAGTAACTGTAACACCCTACCACACAGAGCCTTACGCTTAAATCATAAAATAGTGGTGGCGAGGTATCACGACCTCTAAAAGTAAAAGACGTATACATATATATAGTTGAAAGGAATTATAACTAGGAGCCTTGAATAAGAAGCTAAACAAAAGCGTAACAAAAAATCGCATCACACTTTCGTAACTACACGTGAACGGATAGACAAGATCGAAAAGAAAGCTAAAGCATATATACAAAGAACAGAGTTCCAAGAGATATAGCTATCAAGTTCCAGACTTGACCTACGAAGTTAAGGCCATCCAGAGTATACATACATATATACAACCGAAAAGTCCATCCCAAATCACAAAATAAACACCTGTTTCTCCATATCAATTTCTAGGAGGGACAAAATACATTATATACAAGAGGAGAATTCTATTTACATATATACATATCCTAAAAACAAAATATAGCAACCCATAAGTGTATCTTCGCTTGCACATAGGATTTCCAGACGCTCAACGAGGTGTCTCTCGACCTATATTTGAAAAACAGCAAAAATATGTATGGAATGAGAATCGGGGGTTTTCAGTATGGTAAAAGTATCCATATAATTAATATATAAGGTCTCAAGAAAGCCAAAGGCATTCTTAGAACTCCGACACTCAGAATCAAACTTAAAATTCATTCTAAACTAAAAGGTTCGGTAATCTATCTAAGGGATTTCAAATTCTAATCTAACTCTTCACCTTCTGCCTCCTTAACCTCCTAATCACCGGTAAAACAACCCTCATCACGCCTCCTCTAAAAGAGGGTCTCTCACATACATACACATACAAATCAAACAAAGAAAACAAAAATAGGGTACAAATACAGCAAGTAAAGCAAGTAGCAGATAAGCATAGTTAAGCAGTTAGGCAAACCAAAACAAAGCATACTTAGGCAAAACATTCAAATGCACATGATGTATGTCTGTTCTATGGCTGATGAGTTCATCTGTCGATTACATAGCCAACCTAATATTTCCTGATAGCTAACCCTGGATAGTCTCTCTGTGCGCGCATCCCCAAGCTCAAAATATCCATGAAGAATACCCCAAGCTCAATTTATCCATAGAGAGAACCCCAAGCTCAAATATATATATATATGCCCATGGGAGAACCTGAGATGTTAAAGTGTCCGGTCACATCTTACGACAGAGGGTCAACAGATAATCCAAATACATAAGCCAATTAGATTTTAAATTCATTATTATCATTACCATCACCATCATCAACTCATGTCTCATTCAATTTGAAATTTCTTCTTAATATATCCTCAACTTATTCAACATACCCATCCTTATTCTAACACTTAAAAACTCACTACTGGACCCTAACCAGGTGTTAAGAGGTTTGAAAAACTAGAGAAATTGTTTAAATCTTAAAAATTATATTTTTTATCAAAACATGGGTCATGCGTACGCATGCCCACTCTCACATACGCATGAGTGCTAAAATGCCAAAGTTGTGTACGAGAGCAACATCTGCGTATGCGAGCTCATGAAACAGAAGGGGGTCTTCGCGTACGCAGACCTTCAGTCGCGTTTGGATGAGTGTAAATAAGGCACTTTCACGTACGCATGATAGAAAATTTGACATAGTCTCGTACGCATCCACCTCATGCGTATGTGAGTGTGTTGAACAAAAAGAATTCTTGCGTACGCATGCCTTGTGTTTTCCAGAAAAGCTATTAAGTCTGCAAAAATTAATTTTTTGCACCAAACTTCAAACGCGCATAACTTTATGTTAAAAATCATTTTTAGTCTGTTCTTTGAACATTGTAAACTTCAAGGACCCAATTTTCATTGAAAACTAGTTTTACAAAATTTGAGTGTTCGGAAGCCAAGTTATGCCCTGCCGAAATTGGTCATAAATAAGTTTTTACCAAATTTTACAAAAGCTATAGTTTTCCAAAATTCTCAATTCCAAACCACTAATTTCACAACCAAAACAATACCAATTTCTCCTACATCATTCCTCAATCATTCCACACCTAATTGTTCGATTCAATTCACAATCCATAATTTTCAATCTTCATCAAACCTCAGCAACATCAACAATTATCATCATTTTATAATCATCAAATCATACCCCAACACATACAACTCACTCAATCTTCATTCACAATTCATATACCACATATACAATTTAATCAATAATTCGTTCAATTCATCCCTGTCTTAAGGTCTTCTAGCCTAAGTTTTCACGTGACATTATACATTAACTATGAGAAACCAAAACCATACCTTGACCAATTCTTCCCTAGACCCGAAACACCTCAAAACCATTTTTTTGCACAAGCTTCCAAAGATTCCAAAGCTTCAATTCATCTAGTTCGGCCACAATTACTCCAACTCAAGCACTAAAGATCTTCAATTGACTTCAATAATCAAGTATACAATCTAATTTCACACATTTTCACAATAATTAACACAAATCTCTCTAATTTTAGTAATTTACAAGGGTTTAATAGTTTTTTTACCTTACCCACAGTTGTTTTGGACAAAATTCAACAATTTTTTCAAGTTAGTTTGATCCTAAAACATCAAAATGCCACAATCATCAATATCCCAGACCAAATTTTCAAAATTTGAAGAGAGGAAAGGCTGAGTAGGAAAATAAAACTTTCTTACCATTTCATTTGAATGGTTTTGAAGAGCTTGACACGGTGGTCACACTGCCACAAACGGTGCGGCGATCGGAGCTCTGAATTGAGAGATATGTGAAATTGAAGGTTGAAGGAAATTAAGGTTCTTGCTTGCTTCCCTTTCTCCAAGTGTCAGCATGAAATGGTTATGAAAGGGGAAGAAAGCTGAGTCCTTGCATTTATATGTTGGGCCTTGGGCCCGATTCAGTTCAATCGGTTCGGTCTATTAACTTGGTTTTGGACTAAAATCTTTAAAATTCGTGTCAAAATTCATATTTTAAATATTTCTATCTCTCAAAACTATAAAATTTAATTTTCTAATTTTTTTGAATAATAATTAATTTATTAACTAAATATTTATTAATTTTTACGGGTTTACAATAACTAGAGATGGTTGCGGCGTCTCAATATTCCGAAAAAAATTAACTTCAATACGTGGCTTAGCTTGCATCATGCTTTTCCCATTGAGGCTTTTCGTCACAAGTATCATTTGTCTAATTTGGATATTTGCCCAAGATACAAGCACATAAAGACGATTGAGTACTGTCGTAGGGATTGTGTGATATCCAAAATTATTTGGAATATGTTGGATCCAAGTTTTCTTGAGACGATTGGGAGGAGTTCTTTTGAGATTTGGTGTCGTTTAATTCTTCCTAATAGAGAGGCTATTGTTGGTGTCAATTTGTGGTGTATTTGGAGACATAGGTGCAATGACATTTTTAATGTCAATAACTCATGGTCAAATAAAAAGGTTGTTGCAAATGCTAGAATTGCTGCTACTGAATTTTATTTGGCTACTGTTAGAAGTTCTTTCTTTAAAACCATCAAGAACCGAGTTGGTTGGGAATCTCTTGCACTTAATTGGTTTAAAATTAATTGTAATGCTAGTATTGTGGCTAACTTTCATTGGGCTGATTTTGCTAGTATTATTAGAGATTCTAATGGCTGCTAAATTTTGGATTGATTAGGAAGTATTTTTGTTTGATCTATTATTCGATGTGAATTATTTGTGATTTTGAGAGATTTGCTTTTAGCTTGAAATTGTGGCATTAAAGAGGTTGTTTGTAAAATGGATTATCTTGATATTTTGTTCATTCTTCTTGGTTGTGATGATTTTTGCAAAGTCAATGTCGGAGATCTTATGTTCAAAATCTAGAAACTCTTTTATTGGGAATGGATTGTGCACTTCGAATGGGTTGCTCGTGAAGTGAATATGGTAGTAGATTGGTTGACTAAATATGAGGTTCGAAGCAATCCTAATTATATTATTTAGGCTGAGCCTAGTGATGATCTTAAGCAAATACGTCTTTCTGATTTAGATTAGGTGTTTGGTTTTTGGCTTTTGTATTTTTTATTTATTTAGTCACGAAAAAAAATATTTTTTTAAATAATTATTTAAATATATTTAATAAAAATAAATAAAATGCATAAAATTATTTATTACCTACAAAAAAATGTTCTCCAATTAATATGAAAGTTAATCTTTATACTTTTTTTCCTTTTATTTTAGAGGTGATTTGCTTAAAAATTAATTTTATAGTATTAGAATGATAGTTCCATGCCATTATAAGAACAAAATTATTTCAGTTGTAACAACAATAACATTAGGTATTATAAATTTTTGAAATAAAATAATGCATCTAAATCACATGCAAAATTAGATACTTTGCATATATGTATTATGTATAAAAAGCAGACACTATTCTAAAAATTTAATTTTAATACAATATCAATATAATTTTACGTGTATCTAATTACATAATGTTAAATTAGTAAAAATAATTTTTGGTCATTAATAAAACAAATATAATTAGACGATTATATAAAATATTTTACATTATGAGTTTATCAAAATCAAATTCTTAATTTAAATTAGTATAGTCTCCACTAAAATTATAATTAAATAATTAAACTTATTTATAAACACTACATCTATTTCCACATAATTGAAATTTGGGAGGGGGTTAAGAAGCTAAGATTGAAATAAAAAATAAAAGGCAATAATGAACGAGTTGAGCCTCATTTTAGTTCCTGAGATTAGTGAGTTACATAGATTTAGTCTTCGATATTTTAATTGCTCTAATTTAATTTTTCAGATTAAAAACGTGCATCATGTTAGTCCCAAACACAATTTCTGTCATCGAAACTCAATGCCGAGAGCGACGTGGCTTAGTTCTTGCTATGCTGGACATAGAAAAATGACATTGAATGTGTTTTGGTGCTAAATAAAAGTTGAAACAATGTCGTTTTGAGGGTTTTAGAGTAATAAAACATTACTTCTCCAACCTTTTAATCATTCTTCGTCATCTCCTTTTCCACTAAACTTCAGACAAAAAAAGATTCTCTCTTTTATGGGTGAACGTAACTAGAGGTTGCTAAAAGAAAAAGAATTTATGATTGAATATGGATTACCACAAATGGTTAAAATCATTTTCAAGTTCAAAATCTTACATACTCCCTAACCCTTGAAAAAAAAGAAAGTCTCATCCACTATCATTACAAAAACAGTCACAAATAATACTTGAATGTATATTTTTCTCTTCTCTGTGATGACTCCTGAATGACTCCAGCAACTTCTATGAGAGAAGGATATGTGAAAGGGAGAGCCTCTCGCCCCCATGACCCAAGAGAAAGAGACAAAATGTGCAAGGAAGGACAAAGTTTTAACATGATGGGAAAGAAGGTTAGGAAATCGGGGAGGGTGAGAAATTCATTGCACTGTAGCTACTGCTCTAAGAGTAGAGGATTGGATGCTAGAAGAGGATTAAGGAAGGGATAGAGGACATGTAGAGTCCGAACCAGTTGTAACAGGAGCAAAGAAAGTGTTTGAGGTACAGAGAGCACAAGGTAATCGATCTTTCGCATCAATTGTGAAGAAAGGAGCGAGCCCCATAGAGACCGAGGATGAAATGATGGATACAGAAAGGGATAACAATGAAAAATTAGAGGAGGAAGAAGCTTTAGAGAACATCACTGTGGTGAAAAACCTCCAATGGGTTGTACAACCTAGTCATTGGCAAAGGAGTGAAAAAGAAAATCTAGAAATAATGGTGGAAATCTCTCATAATAAAGCTTCTGGAAAGAAAGATCTCCCTTTTGGCAATGAAAAAAAAGACTAAAAATTACGTGAGAAAAAATGAGAAGTTTGGACGTGATTGATCTTGGCAATGATTTCTTTATAATGAGGTTCTATAATGTAGAAAATCTTGATTTTGTTCTTACAGAAGGTCCATGAAAAATTTTGAATGATTATCTCGCCATCAAATTTTGAAATCCTAATTTCAACCTTTACACAACAACTATTGACAATATAACAATAAGGATAATATTGCCAGGGCTAGCTATTGAATACTACAATAGAAAAATACTAGAGAAAATAAAAAAATATTGTTGGCAGGAAGCTTAAAATATATGTGAATTCTATTAAAATATCAAGGGGGTAAATTTACAAGACTATGTGTTCAAGTTGACTTAGTAAATTTTCTGGTGTCACAATACTAAATTAATGGAGTAACACATACTGTGGAGTATGAGGGGATACATCAAGTTTGCTTCATATGTGGTAAGGTTGGTCATGAGAAAGGAGCATGCTCTGACACTTAAAAGGCAAAGAAGCAGACTGAGGTGCAAAATTCAGAAATCATAGCAGATGTTGAAGAAGTCATTGAGGAGAGACAGAACAACTATTGTCCTTGGATGCTTGTCAATGCAATCCACGTGGCAAGAAAAATACCAAGGATGGTGACGGGTCTAAAGAGGAAGCAAAAGGCAAAGTAGTGGAGAAAGAAAACGTGGATGGAGTAATGTCTCTTAATTTGTTGTCCTAAAGAATGAAGATTCTAATGATAATAACATCTCTACTAATGCAGAAGGAGAAAAAGATGCGAGGCCACATAAGGAAGCCTTTGAGAAATGACTAGAAGGGCGCTAGCAACACCAAAGATGATACCCGAAATAAGGTTACCAAAAAGTCCATTAGTCAAAAACAAATCATGTCCCAACCCAATCCATATTTAAACCCGGCCCAATCATAAATTCCAATAAAAAAAGCACATGATAGACAATCATTTTCTCTTCCAAACCATACTAGTATTCTTTCAGCTCACAAACAGAACACTCTACCATTAGTCCACATGAGTCCAAACAGGTCATCTAACTATAACACAACCCTTGCAACTTATACCCAGCAAAATTCTCATCAACAAAACTCTAATCAATCTGACTCACCTATGCACAGTTCACCTCATGGCCTTCAACACTTCCAAAAAAATTAGGTCTCACAAACATAGTCAACTCACTACTCAACACATAGTGAAAACAGCAAAAGAGCCCTATGAAAAGGTGAATCCACCTGAGCCCATTCCACTATATTTTAGGTCTATTGGAACTGAAGAATTAATCCAAGCTGCAAAGGCAATGGAGGGAGAAATGAAGATGAATGAAGATATGCATGTTGAAGAAATGCCTTTGGAAACAGAAGAGATGATATGCACATAAAGGATACCCCTTGTCTCTTACTCTTTGCTCTCTGTATTTATATCAATGATTGTCCTTGCATGAAATACAAAGGGAGTGGCGAATAAATCGACTACTCGTACTCTCAAAGAAATTAGAAAATTGCATAAGCCTGATATAACTTTGTTGTTTGAGACTAAATGTAGCGGTAGTAGAGATGATGATATTGTTAAAAATTTAGGTTTTGAGTTTTCTTATAAAGAAGAAGCTGTTTGTTTTGTTAGGAAAATGTGAATCTTGTGGAGTAGACAAAAATTAAATATTAAAATTATGAAGTTGCATCCTTAATTTGTGCACATGAAAGTTGCAGATGGGACTAGAGGAAGCTGGCTATTAATTACTATTTATGCTAGTCCTCAAGAAGGCATAAGAAGGATTCTTGCTGAAGATCTGTTGGAGATAACTACCCAGATGAACGCCCTCGTGGATGCTCATAAGGGACTTCCATGACATTGTAGAGGAACATGAAAAAAAGGGAGGCAGGCCGAATATTCATGCTTGTCGCAGATTTAAGAAATGGATAGAGAATTTTTAACTTATTGATTTGGATTCTTATGGAATAGAGTTTACCTAAAAAGGAGGAGTGCGAGATGGTCTTGATCGTATTTTTAAGAGATTGGACAGGACTTTGGCTAATGTGGATTGGAGGATAAAATTCCTGGAAGCGTGTATAAAAGTTCTTCTGAGGGTGAACTCCGACCATCACCCACTTTTAGCAACTCTGAAACCTTCTAGAGTGGACCAGGGAGAGAAACTATTTAGGTACCAGGTTATGTGGCATACTCATCCAGGCTTTAATGCTTTTCTAAAGCAAGTTTGGGAGTATAATGCATCGATTCTGAATGCAGTGAGTATTCTTTTTAGTAAGCTGATAGAGTGGAATAAGTATATATTTGGACAAATTTTCAAGGAAAAGAGGCGTATAATGAAAAGAATTACTAGTGTCCAAAATTCTCCATCTTATGGTAATAATTATTTTTTGGAGGATTTGGAAAAGGATTTGAAGACCATCCTAGACAGAAAAAAAAAACTTTTTTAGATGCAAAAATTTAGGCACCAATGTATGGCGGAGGGAGATAGAAACACATGTTCTTACCACACTAAGACATTAAAGGAGTTTGGATCGAAGATCAGGGTACTATTTATTCCATGGCGTGTAATTTCTTTGTTACTCTTTATAAAGAAGACAAGGTTACATATCCATGCCTTAACACTATCACCACTTATCCTATGTTGGATGAAGAGATAAAGAGGGGATTGGACCGAGTCCCACTTGTCATGGATGCATTGGGTGCAATGAAACTCTTGAACATGTTTGTAACACCCTACCACACAGAGCCTTACGCTTAAGTCGTAAAGTAGAAGTGGCAAGGTATTACGACCTCTAAAAGAAAAGGATATGTACATAAATATAGTTGGATGAAATCGTATCTAGGAGCCTTGAAGGATAAGCTAAACAAAAAAATGATAAACAGAAAATCATGTCACACTCACATGAATATCCGTAAAATGGACAGGTAAGATCAAAAGAAAGCTAAAAACATATATACATATATATATATATATATACAAGCCAAAATAAAACTCAAACTACAAAATAAACACCTGTATCTCCAAGTCAACCTCTAGTAGGGACAAAACTTAAAATGTACATGTGGAGATTCTATAAACACATATACATAGCCCAAAATCAAAATATGACAGTCCAAAAGGTAGTTCTTTGCTTGTAAGGAGGGTCTTCAGACGCTCAACGAGGTATCTCTCGACCTGCATCTGAAAAATAACAAAATATATATGGAATGAGAACCATAGGTTCTCAGTATGGTAAAGGTACCCGCATAGTTAATATAAAAGGTCCCGGGAGAGCCAGAGGCATTCCAAGAACTTCGACACTCAGGTTTCAGCTTAAGGGTTCAGCTAAACCAGAAATTAGGTAAGTTATCTAAGGTATTAAAGTTCTAAATCTAACTTTAACTTAACACTTCACTTTCTGACTCCTCCAATCCTTCGAGACACTAGTAGAACAACCCCCCTCACACCTTTGTTAAGAGGGATTTCTCAGAAAACATACACATACAATTCAAGTAAGGAAAACACAGATAGAGAAGCATTTACAGCAAGTAGGACAAGTAGCAGATAAGCAGAATTAAACAGTTAAACAAACTAAAACAATGCACATTCAAATAAAGCAAACAAATGCATATGATGTATGCCTGTCCTATGGCTGATGAGTCTCATATGTCGGTTATACAGCCAACCCGACATGTCTTGGTAGTTAACCATTGGACAGTCCCTCTGTGCGCGCATCCCCAAGCTCAATAATATAGTATTCTATGGAGTCAAACTCCAAGCTCAATAACATAGTATTCCATGGAGTCAAACTCCAAGCTCAATAATATTCCATGGAGTCA
>NC_029777.3:95155716-95179604 GCF_000817695.3 Arachis duranensis | reverse complement strand
AATAATAATAATAATAATAATAATAATAATAATAATAATAATAAGGTTAAATGTATATGAGTTACTAATATAAATGATATTAGTAACTTAAAGATAAAAGATATTTGGTGAAACATTAGCAAAGCTAAGTTTACCAAAGAGTATCGATATTTATTCATATTGGCGGATATCAAACTCGATAATAATATTATTAACTAAATTCTATTTTTAAATTAAAATATCAATTACTCAAATTAAAATATACATATAAGTTTCATTACTTATAATTTACTAGAATTATAGTTTTAATTATGTAGAATATTTCACCATTATATATATATATATTAGAATATAACTTTGATTGAACTCAAATAGTTATAAAAATTAATTCAATTACTTATAATAAAATGATTTATAAAAATAGGGAACTCCGATTTATAAAATAAATTAAAACATATTTATATTTATATTTTTAAAGTTGAGGGTCATTACAATACACTACAAGGGACACGCCGAATAGCGGCGGTTCTTTTAGCAATTTGCGGCGGTTTTGAACCGCCGCGAAACGAAATTCCAGCGGTTCCACAAGCGTTGCCTATTAAGGGGTGGAGATTTGATTTTGCGGCGATTTTGAAAACCGCTGGCACAACCGCAGCAAATCAGATAGTTGATTTTGCGGCGGTTGCAAAACCGCCGCTATTCTGTCAGCGGATTTAAAAAAAATTGCGGCGGTTTAAAACCGCCACAAATCTATGTAGAATTTTTTTAAAAAAATGAGACAGTTTTGAACTGTCTCAATTTCATACCTGAGCTTATAAAAAAATTGAATAACGGGAGGAATTAATTATGTACTCTATTTGCGTTTGTAACATCATATTAGTCCACCTGTAAGTGAATCTATATACACTTTATTTGCATTTTTGAATATTACAAAGTAAATCAAATGCAAACTACATAAGCAGTTTGCAAACATATATATATATATATATATATAACATTAGATGTTGCTCTATCAGATTGAAATCTAGCTATAAATATTGCAAAATGAAGCATAGCCATAAAGTATGTATAAACCTTTTCAATTAAATCAAGTACATCTTGATTATCCACAAATTCTAAGTAGTTCCACTTAATCCCTTCTTTTGTATTTCTCTCTTGTTCCATCTTAAACACATGCTGCAGGACATTATCCATGTTAGAATGCATGTTATGAGAAAAAGTGATAGTTGAAGTTGTCAAATATCTAAAAACTAACCTCATACCTGGTTAAAATGTTGCTGCAGCTTTTCATTTGTGAAATTAATACAAAACTGCTCAAAACTGTAAAGAGGGAATTAGATATCAACTCAGATTTATGCTACTCTCAAGAGGAACAATGATATGTGTGTGTGTGTGCGCGCGCACACGCATGTGTTTGAGTGAATAATATGATTATGTTCACCTGTTATTCTTAAAGCTTTCAAAGCCATATATGTCAAGAACACCAATAAGACATTTTGACTTTGGGTCTTGCCCAATTGAGACATTGATTTTTTGGACTAACCTGCACATAACAATAGAACAGATAAAAAATTATTCATATTCAAATAACATAAGTGCAATAAACATAGAATAGGACACATTTTTCATATTTTAAATTCATAATTTTACACTTGACATTAACATAGTACCAGTCAAATAAAGAAGAATATAGTGTTTTGGCTAAACCATCCCTGCTAACCGTTGCACCAAGAGGATCAAGACTTCTTTTAATAACTTCCTCTGGGGTAATCATCACACGCTTACAAAGTGCATCTTCCAAAGCACTAGGATCGCACCTGAAATAAGAAATAATTTAAAAGATATGTAACATTAACAAAAAGAAAGCTATTGCAAATCATAACAACAGAAATTTGGTCACACATGAGAAGTTCTGCAGTTATTTGGAGATGCAACTTGGACTCTTCATTTTCTAGAACTGATGAATCAGTTTCTTCTTTTGATTTTGCAAAGTTAATGTTTTCAAGATGAAGAATAGTAGCTATAACTCTGAAGATTGCTTCCTGAGAGGAAGGAGAAAAGTATTCATTACCATTTTACTTGAAAGATTTGCTACCATGGGCAGATAACAGAAATATTAGCATAACTAAAAAAGTCCAATGGCATGAAATAAACTACAGAAAGTTTTAGAACTAATGAATCTTAAAACACCTTATGATTGGGAAGTCCAAGGGCAAGTATGGAAGAACATGCTGGTGACAACTCTGAAGGCTTTAAGACCACTGTATTTTCAGCTGTTACTGCTCCTATTAGTGGCTCCAAGGATAAACCTGTCATTAATTAAATTGTAACTCCCTCTATTAATTTGCTATACAAATACTTGATCAACATAAGGAAAATGGTTCAAAAAGCATGACTCACCAAAGAGAAAATTCCAAGATGAAATAATGAGGACTAGGCTCAGAGGTTCAGGAACAATTTCTGCACTACTAAGCAGTGCTATTTGTGGCAATTTAGCCTATTAAAAAACAAATTTGAATCCATTAGGCTTGAATGCTTATCTTTGAAATTTAAAAAAAATGGAATTAGGAAAATTGGCACTGATCTCACCTTTTTGCCTGATATCCAATATTTTAAGTTACTCAATGCAAAATTCAAGGACTTCATCAAAGTTTCTATCTGCTTAAAAGGGCCAATTCGTTAATTAGCAATTAGAACTGAAAAATAGTTTTTTTTAATGTTACTATTATTACTACTCAATGCATGCATAATGCATGAATTTAAAGAAAGCTTAAATTAGGAAGGAACTATATTGATTAAAGATTAAACTAATAGAAAGGCAATAATAATAATGTCAAATATTTTCATTAAACTTAGAAGTGGTAAATAGTATATATGATGACACACTTTTTTGAACAGAAACAAACCATTTTCAAGTGTAATTATAAACAAATTAAATAAAGGCATAACCTCATCTCTAAAAGCTTCAACTTTATGCTTTCCTAAGTCGAGCATTAAGGCCTTCAAAATATCTTCTTTTTCAATGAGGAAACGACGCAACCCTTTGAGTTGTGATTTTCTCCATGACACTTTCTTTGTCTCTCCACTCCCATAATACTCCTTCATATCATTCATAAAATATTGCATTAAGCATAATAATGAATAAACCAAGCATAATCAATCTTTTGATAAACTCATAACCACACCATCAATGGTACCCTTTAACATATACTAATTTCAAATAAAATAGAACAATCAAACTAAAACTTCGAAAGAGAAAGAATCACGCAACTGCTTATTAAATCCATTAAAATAAAAGGTTGAGCTCCTCCGCTTTTCACTGAGGAAAACTATCAACAGTTTGTGTGCATATTCCATAAAAATAACAAAATGCACAAGATAACAAGTTTATGCTATATCTAAGATTCTAGGAACAAAAAACAGAGTCAAGGATATGGTACCGTGAGCAGGTGGGAACTACGCGGAGGATGATGGCAGCTACAAATTGCGTAGAGGGATTCAAGAAGAGCACAATGAGGTTGTGGCGGATGATGAGCTTGCAGTGCAAGAGGGATTCAGAAAAGAGAGCCGCGCTAATGCAAAGCAATGCAGAATCTTTTGGGACTTCCACTTTTGAGCTTCAGAACACACAACACAACAACACTACAACACTGCACATAGAGCATGTTCGTCTTTAGTTTTCTGCTTCATGTTAGCATACCCACCACTCATTTGCTCTTATGCCTATTCATTTCAATCTTCCAATGTTTCTTCCTTTCTGTTCTCTCTGATTCTGCTCTGAAAAAAACCAACTTTGGCAGATCAAAACTCATCTGGGTCATGTAAAGTTTGAGCCTTTTTTAAGGAACTTAAAAAGAAAAAAGGAAAAATAAAAAATAGAATCTGGTGGAGCTAATAACCTGTACTCAGTTGATGATGAGTTTAGAATTGGACAATTCAAATTGGACAATTATTTCTAATAGAATGCAGGAATATATTTTCAGCAAGGAAACAACTAATGAACCATTTATCTTGAGGTCAACAACTAAGAAAGAAGCAGAGTTACCAGTGAATCTGTCCCGATTTCGGCAACAGTTGTAACTGGTGGCGGCGTGTTTGACGGCGACCTCCTCTCCCCTTTCGGCTCCTCCCAGCGGCAGCGCTATCAATGGCAGCAGCAAAAAACCCTAATGGCGACTGGAACAGGGTGCGACGGTGACGGCCTTGACCCCAATTAATGGCAACTGCGACGACAGAGCAAGACGGTGCGAGAACAGACCTCCTCCTTCTCCCCTGGGTTCATCATCTTCTGCTTCTCCTTCCCTTTTCGTCGTTCTTCTCCTTCGTGAGCGCGCGCTCTCCCTCTCTTCGCAAACACACTCTCTCTCTTTGGCTTCAATGGCGACAACGGCAAGCTTAGTGGTGGCGGCGGTGGCAAGACGCGACGGTGTAGACCCGCGATGAGGACGACGACGGCGTTGGCTTTGCGGTGAGCTGATGCGGTCTCCCTCTCTCTTCGCAGTTCTTTCTATTGCGGTTCTGGCTTTTCAACGGCACGGCAACGCGACGGCGGCGGCAAACTCAGCAACGCCGACCCGGCTCTTTTCTCCCTTTCCTCTCCTTCTCTGTTTCTCCCTCTCTTCTCTTAACATTTCTTTCTTTCTTTTTTTATTTGTTGAAGCTGCTGAGTGCCGAGTGTTGTGTTTTTGGGAAAGGGGAGTTAAAATATCGCCAAAAAAAATTAGGTTAGCAGCGTTTTTTTAAAATTTGTGGCAAAATCAAATCAAATAGCTTCTCTTCCCGTGTTTACTATTAAAACTGTTGGAAATCTATCAGATAGTGACTATTGTCAAAACAGCTGTTAATTGTGTGCCGCTATCTTCCGCTTTTGTGGTAGTGATATTTCGGGAGATTGCCCATGACGTCTAGAATATGGATCCACTTAATACACTTAAGTAAACTAGATCTCTTCTTTAGAGCTCCTTTTGATATCTAGTTTTGCTGGAATTTAACAGAATAAATTATAATTTCTAACTAAAATCAATGGATTTCAATCTTTTTAGTTACTACCTAGATGCTCTAGAATTGGTGGAATTGAGAAATTTTTAATTTCACTTTCAAGAGACCTATAGAAGCATGGAAGGTAATTTTTCAATATGTGAATTTTATACAAGAAGCTTGTGAGACAAACATGAAAGAAAGGCGTAATATGGGAAGAACACAAATGCAAATTAGATGGTATCCTCCTGATACGGGATGGATGAAGTTTAACACGGATGATGCTTCACAAGAAAATCCTGGGTCGGCTGGGTGTGGTGACATTTTAAGAGATGAACACGGAAATTGGATAGCAGGATTTCAAGCTAATGTGGGGGAGTGTATTGCTTTTCAAGCAAAATTGTAGGGAGTTTTGCATGGAATACAAATGGCTTGGGAATTGAGAATGAGAAAAGTAGCTCTTGAAGTCGATTCCAAAGCAGTTTGGAGGCCATTTCAAATAGAGAATGATGCAGTGAATATTCAGACCAATAGCCAACAACATTGCTAATTTTTTTTAGAAGAAGTTGGAGGGTGGAAAGCACACGTGTATAGAGAGGCTAACAGAGGAGTAGACCGTCTTGCTAAGGAAAGTTTGGTCGTCAACCAGACTTCTATTTTCTGGATCTTCATTCTGCAAATCTAAGGCAAATTATGAGTGATGATGCTAGGAGATACTTTTTTCCCAAAATGAATAGGATTTTGTAATCTCTCACTGGGATTTTAGCCCCATTGACTAAAAAAAATGCGTGAATGTACAATTTTTGGTTCTCATATCAACTTTTAACTTTTCAATTTTTTTTTTTTTGCAAAATTTAGTCTCACTTTTTTTTTTTGAAAGAAGAACAAGTTCAACACACTCAGTGGAGCGTACAAAGATAGAAAATAAAAAAAACAACTCTTATCTCATCTCTGGCATATCCATCAACAACGTGAGTTAATTTTCACATCAATCCTTGGAGCGACAAAACGATCTAGCAACACAACCCACCATAGTTGTTGTCTTATTCTGAAAAATGTGTTCATTTTTACACAACTAGATATCCATATAACTGAGAAAAAACTCACTGACCATGTTTTATGCTCGTCTTTTCTCATAGGCATCATCCTCCAACTCTCAAAGTGTTCTTTTATGGACCCTGGGATGCTCCAAACACGACCCACATGAGTAATCCATGCGCACGAGACCCGCCAAGCATACTCACACGTAACAAACAAACGTTGTACAGATTCAACTTCCTTGTTACACATAACACAAACATTATCATTCTTGTAATTTCTCATTGATTCCTCCTCCGGCGGACAGAACAATATAGTGTCATCAGCAATTGGATGTGTGATAACTCTATATTATCCCTTTCCACTAAAAGAGGAGATATTCTCCTATTCCTTACTTCCTCTCCAATCATCCTATTCAACACATCTACAACAAGAACGAATAGAAGTAGTGATAAAATATTGCCTTGCCGAAGTCCCCTTTTCATCTTGAATGGTTTCAATCGTGACCCGTTAACCATTATGGGATAGATGTTGTCCTAATACACTCTGTAATCCATGCCCTCCATATTCTATCAAACTCCATCTTTTCTAGCATAATATCAAAAAAGTTCTACTTGACTCTGTCATAGGCTTTCTGAAAGTCCAGTTTAATGATTATGACGCCCTTCTCTTCAGTTTTAGCCATTGTACCGTTTCACATGCTATTAATGCTCTATCATGTATCCTCCTGCCCTTAACAAAAGAACTCTGTGATTTTCCAACTAAGTCTGGCATTATGCTCCTCATTCTTCTTGTCAGCAATTTTGATATCACCTTATAAATGCATCCAACCATACTGATCGGTCTAAGCTTTTTTATCTCCTTCGCGCCCACAAATTTTGGAGCCAGTGCTACCTAAGTAACATTGGAATCTGTTGGCAACCTTGCCGTCTCAAAAAAGATCAACACAGCTTTAGTAAACTCCACTCCAATCTTTTCCCAACACTTGTTTATAAAGTTCATGTTGTATCCATCACTACCTGGCACCTTAGATGATTCACAATCCGATACTGCATCCTTCACTTCCTCCTCCGATGGCAACACCTCTAGCACTTGAGCTTCCTCTATCTCCAACTGATTGACTAGACCATCTTGAAAGCTAATATTTGGCGAAGCTTTCTGTTGGTACAATTTTCTATAGAAATCCCTAGTGGTAACCTTAATTCTTGCATTATTCCTTACCAATCTCCCATTAATCACTAGAGGCTCAATCCGGTTATTCCTTCTTTTTGCTGATGTGATATTGTGAAAATATCTTGTGTTTCGGTCCATTTCCTTAGCATGTCGACATCTAGACATTTGCTTCCAATGTATATACTATCTCGTATACCATATCTCACAGCATCTTACAAACGCCTTTCTTCTTGCTTCTACTGTACCATCATATACCCCGTTGCTAACCATATCGTCCACTTTCTTGATCTCATCCTCAAACTTTTTAATCTTCTCACGTATATTCCCAAAGTGTTGCTTGTACCATCTACCTAGCGGTTTTGACACCGCCTTCAGCATATCCAGAAACTGTGCATCTCCCAACCCCCTCCATTCTTCCTTCAACATCCTTAAGAAGACTTCATATGTGAACCACGAGTCTAGGCTACGGGATGGTCTTAGACCCTAAACTATTCTTTTATCTTCCACTATCAAGGGGCAATGATCTGATAATCCTCTCGACCCTCCTCTAAGTCGAGTCTCCGGGTACGTATCTAGCCATTCTAGGCTAACCAGACTTCTATCAATACGGCTACAAGACTGCCCTCTAAACCATGTATACTTACGATCATTAAGCATCAAGTTCACCAACTCCATATCATTTATCCATGCTCTGAAGTCTTCAGCAGATGCTGACAAGCTAGTCGCCCCTTTCCTTTCCTCTGTATGCACAACTTCATTGAAATCCTCCATGTAACAAAAAGGAACTTGACATAGCCCTATAATTAGGGGTGTTCAAAACCGATCCAATCTAAACAAAACCGTCTAACTGAACCAAAAAAAACTTATAACCGAACAAATTAAAAACTGAAAAAACCTAAAAAAATGATTTTTTGCAGTTTTTTTGGGTTTTGTTCGGTTTTTGATTTGGTGGAAAAAATCAAACCGAGCCGAGCTGATGTTATTAAAAACCCTACTATAAAAGCAGCCTCCCTCCACACTTCCTCCTAAACCAGCCGCAGCCATCCCTAGCAGAAACCCTAACTCCCTCGAGCCCTCTCTCAGTCTCTTTAGCGCCGAATCTCAGCGAAAACTCCTCCTTCTTCTCTGCCATCGATGCCACCGGACAGCACCATCGCGACGGCGCGACCCTTTTCTCTTCCTCTCTCTTCCTCGTAGGCTTGTAGTGCTTCTCTTTCTCCCTCAGCCTTGACAACTCCACACACCACCTCTCCAGCAGCCACCTCCTCCACGAACCAACAATCACTGTCATCTTCGACGATCTGCAGCAGCACGCAACAGACGCAGTCGAAGCCGCCGCCATTTGTCGTCCATCTCTCATTCGTCGTTGATCTGTCCAGTCTCTCTGGTTTTTAGTTCGTCACCACCGCCGTCTCACCATTCTGCACCTCCGTCGTCCTCTGCAATGGAGCCTAAGTCTCAGGTTATTTTTTTGTTCTGATTCTATTTTTATTAATTATGGTTTAGTCTTCTTATTGATTTTAATTTGTAATGAACACTTAGTTGGCTTGTTCTTGATTCTATGGTTGAGTTGTTGATTCTGATTTTTCTCTTTTAATTTTGAAATTTTCGTTCTCTTTTGATTTTGGAAAATTCTGGTTTAGGGTTGATTCTGAAAGTTTTATTTATTTAATGTTAATGCAGGAAAAGGGAAGGTGAAAGAGGAAGAATCTATGGAATTGGTGCGCCACATGAATATTTTTGTAATTAGTTTAGTTGTATTTTTTATTTAGTTTGGTTCTATTTCTTGATTCAGTTTGGAATTGGTGCACCATTTTTGCAAAATTTTTTGAATTGGTTTTGTTGTATTTCTTGATTTTCTTGATTCAGTTCAAGTTGATTATTGTTCTATCTATTTCTGCTATTTTTGCAACCAAATTGTTAATGATTTTAATTTGTTGTGCTTTTGCTAATTTGTTTGTGATTTATGGGTCAAGTTTATCATTGTTTCATCTGCATCTACTGATTTTCCGAAATTGTTAATTATTTTAGTACCCTAGATATGATTTGATGATTAGAATAGGATAGGTTTTAAAAATAATTTAAAAACCGAACCAAACTGAATTTAATTGGTTTGATTTGGTTCGGATGGTCTTAATAAAAAAAATGAACCAAACCGAACTGCACAATTAGTATAACATTGGATCGGATGATTTTTTCTTAAAATACAGAACCAAACCGCACCGCGAACACCCTTACCTATAATATAACTAAATTCCTCCCATAATAAAAGTTTTTCATCTCTCACATGCAGTCCATATACCAGACAAACCGCACAGTGCAAGTTATCTTTAGTCATCACTCCTTCTACACATAACCACCTATATCTTTTGGGCGACTTCTTCTGATTTTCTCTTTTTGTTTCGACTGTCTCTGTTTCATATCTAATGCTTCATTTTGCTCTTGGAGAATTGTCATAATATCCTCTTCATCGCTGCATGGGATCGCACCTGATTCTACCGCCAATTTTCAAGCCTCTTTATTCTCTGCCATTTCCTATTCCCGACTCTGGATTTGGTTGCTGCTATACATCGCCAAACCTTCATTCGTGTTCGCCTCTGTGTCAGTCTTTTGTATTACTTGGTCTTCGTTTTTCCCTCCCTGCCCATCACAGTTCGTTTCTCCCAGTCCCGCCGCCAAGGCTCTACCGCCGACACCATTGGGTTCCCGCCCCTCCTGGTTTGCTTCAAACGGTCGTTTTCCTTCTGTCTCGTACCCTTTTAGATTCCTTCTCCATCGATTCCCTTCTTCGAACTGGTGTGCTATTGTGATCTTCCCATGGACATGGTCTTTCCCCTCATTGCTTTGTCTTATGTTCTTGCCTACAGGGGACAGAACTGTCGCATTAACGCCGGCTGCCTGCCCGTCATTAGCTACGTCCCCCCTGCTCCCTGCCCTACAGGCCGTTGGCCCTACGCGGCTGCACTCTCACCTGGACTCTCCTCTTCTTCTCTTCTCCGCTGCAGCTGGTTACTAACAAGGAAGCACGCTCCACTTAGTGTTCCTTCATTCAACTGGGTCAGGTCCTCTACCGGGTTAGACCTAACCGGTTTAGATGTAATGTATATAGAGAAGAACGTCTTTGATAATATATTGGGTACACTGTTACATTTAGATGGAAAGACAAAGGACAATCTTAATGCATGACTTGATCTTCAACTTATGGGTATCAAGAGAGACCTTCATCCTCGTAGAGTGGACAACAAGTTTGTGATGCCGATAGCCAAATATACATTATCAAAGACCAGGAAGGAGAATGAAAGGCAAATTCTTTGTCAGTTCTTGAAAGAACTCAAGTTGCCTGATTCGTATTCATCAAATATTGGAAGGTGTGTGCACGTTGAAGATTGCAAAATTTATGGCTTGAAGAGCCATGATTTCCATGTCCTAATAGAAAGGCTGCTACCACTTGCAATTCGTGAGCTTTTACCCAATGAAGTTTGTGGACCGTTGATACATCTAAGTATTTTTTTAGAGAGCTTTGTTCTAAAAAATTAAAGGTGCACAGTCTAGACAAACTTGAAACTCAGATTGCAATAACACTTTATAAATTAGAGACGGTTTTTTCTCCGGCTTTTTTTTATGTGATGGAGGAGCTAACAAAGGAAATAGATGTGCTCAAAGAAAAACTTGAAGAGCAACGAACACGACAAGAGGAAGAATTAGCTCAAATGAAAGCTCAATTGGAATCTCAATAAGCTGTTGTGAACTCTCTCATAGTGCGCTTTGACAATGAAACAAACTAGACACTAAAGGTACTTCTAAAATTGCTTATGGTTTTAATACATTTTCGTAGATGATTCCCATTTTATATTAGTATACTTTAATTTGTATATGGATCTATTTATCAAATTTTACTTGTGTCATGGTTGAAAAATGACAAATATCCTATTATTTGGTTTGATAAATTTGGATGGGTATTGGCTGAGACATAAGTTGTGAATTGGTTGTTTTTGTTGGAACCGTAGACGGTGGAAATATCCAAGTTTTAGGAGAGGTTCTGCCAAAATTTTTCTAAACATTTTGGATAAAACTTAGTGAAAAAATTATAATTAGTGTTATATCTTGTTTCTAATTTTTTGTTTCAGTTTTTCTTATTTACAGGAGTGCGGAAATGGTAAGCACATGCTACCTTGAGGGCTCAAGAATATTTTGATGTATAGAGACACTAATCTATGTTAGAACTTTTATATTTTGGTTGAACTTATGCAAGACATATTTAGAACTAATCAATGTACTCACTAATGTTATTTTGTTTGAAAACAATTTTAGCTAAAAGGATCTTATTTGAATTATGTATGTTTTTGCATATTATATAGATGTAAATTTGCTTGTTAAAATAGATAATATATTAGTTAATTTAAAAAATAATTTAGTAAATTATGCATGCAATTTGTGTTAAAAAAAGTTGTTACAAAATAATTAATTTGCTTTTGTAATTAAAGAAAAAAATGTTACAAAATCATGTTACATTTTGTAACAAAATTTTTTGATAGGAAAAAATAAATTGTCACCAAAAATATCTTGAAAATCAAAATTTGTTACCACTTTTGTAACGGCTTCTGATTTTTTGTATCAGAAAAAATTGTTACAAAATATCATATTGAATTGTAACAGTTCCATTTTTCGTTACTAAAGCTTTTTGTAACTGCAACGGCCCCTTTGTGTGTTACAAAAAACTTTTGTTTCAAAATTTCGACATTTTGTAACATTTTTTTTGTTACAAATACGACTTTTTCTTGTAGTGTCCAAATGGGCCTTACTCTCCTTATATTTGCCATCTTTGATTTTCAACACATTGGGCTTCTTTGCAACAAACCCAATAAGCTCCCTTCCATAACCATTTGAAATCTCATTTTGAACCCCCTCATAATTGTACGATAATGTGTAATCCGAATCCACCTCCTGGATAGTTGCACCTGGCCCCACTGAGATCTCCTTTCCCTTTGTTCGCGCATAATCAATGCTCACATAATGACAATTTGAATTCTGAATATTTCGTTCATTCAATTCAGAAGGAAAAATCACCACTTTGCCCTTGTCTTGTTCATCACTCAATTATTTCTCCACCATAAGCCCTGTCACGGGATCCCATCTTGCCATCATCGGCTCAACGCCACCACTGACTACATCCCTTATATCAACATGTTGTACATTTTTCCTGACCACTATGCGCTTATCTCCTTGCCGGTCAACCTTCTTCGGAAAACATTCTTCCTGATATACCTCTCTACCTACCTCTTTCACTAAAACATCAAATCCACTCGCACTAATGGTAACATGAATCTACTCGTTGATCATATCAAACATACATGTATCTATCAGGACACGACCAACACTAAACGAGCTGCACGATTTTGTTAAGTTATCACATTTTACCACCTCACCCCATTAATCTCCTAATCTTGTAAAAGTCTCCGTTGACCATGCATGCAATGATACTCCATAGCATTTCAACCATGTTCTTCTTGTTTCACTCCTCTCACTCTCATCCCATCTCCATACCATATAGAACAATTTTAATAGATCATTCATTCTGAAAGTGTATGCTTCCTCTGCGTTAGCTAATGTGTCAAACGTTAGCATTGCTTTGTATGCACCCAATTTCCTTACATACATTACGCATGGCAATTCATTATAAATCTTTTGACGTAGAGCCTGAAAACTGGTCATCTTCTTTGTGCCTCCCACAATACTCCTTTGTAACCATATAACATTTTCTTTTGCCACCGGTATTTCTATTTTTTTGATCATCCATTCTTATTTGGGTCCTTGACATACGCGTCCTTTGAAGACTTATCCACATGCTCTTCCGCTTTCCTTGTATTCCTATGCTGTCGAAATCCACCTTCCTTTCTTTGTCTTGTGAAATCCTACACTTATTTGTCTTTGATCTTCTTCAGTTCAGGTTTCTTCTATACTTTACTTCTGCTACAAAAATTATTTTTTCTCTCAATACCATAAGATCATTTCTGCAACAGCCTTCAAAACTCCTTCCTTTGTGGTATACCGAACGAATTCAAATAGATAGATCTGCCCGTTCTTGTTCTTCCATCAAGATAAATGTCTTTAATCCTGTCCGTCCAATTGAACAAACTGAACAGTTTCCGTTTTGATATATCAACCGGGAGATTATCAACTAATACAGAGAAAGAATCCAGCTCCAATCAATGATACTCATCTTTAATTTGTTCCAAATTCTAGGTTCCCTACCTTGTTTAGTCGTTTGCCTATTGCTACCCCTCCCAATGTTAACCCATCTGGTGTTTTCCCACCCCCTTTCTCTATATATATATCTCTCTCATCTCTATTATCATCTGTAGTAGTTTATTTTTAGTATATAAATTTAGTCTCACTTGTCCAACTTTCATTGCAGAATCCAAAGTTTCACCTACCTCTTCTTGTCTATTGTCAGTTACACAAACAATCCACAACACTTCTTTCTAGTGAGCTGAAACAAAAATAAAATAACTACGTAAAATTTCTCACATTGTAGTTGAGATATCCAAATAATAATTTGTTAGAATTTGAATCCGTTGTTGACCAACGAAGCATAAGGCTAAAGCCACAACCACAATACTCTAATATCTACGATGATATGTTATCACTACGAGTCTTGGTGGTTGAATGTGAAGAATGCTTACGCCACTTATAATCGGAATTTCTGATATGTAACTATGCACAAAGAAGAGGAAGAAGAAGAATAAAAAATGTGTTGTTTGTTTAAATTATAAAAAAATAAAATTAAATTGGTTCCATTACACTTTTTTGCCATCTTATTTAACCGTCATTATATCTAGTGTAGCAAACTACATTATTCACAGATTGAATTGCTGTGATGAAAAATATGCTTAGATTAATGCAATATATTTTTTTAAATCTAAAGAATCAAATTAAAATAGTAAAAATCTGAAGAACTAAATCAGTATAATTTGTCAATCTCTGAACTAAAGTGGAGATCAACTAAGGCAATGTACATTTGAAGTATGAAGTGAGTTACAGTATCCCCCGAATCAATGGTGGTGAAACTGGCAGCTAAAGTAGCTTTCAAAATTCACATCTGGCTGGTCAAAACTCAAAACCCACTACACCGTGAAAGAGGTAAGAAAGCAAAGGCCATGGAGTGAAAATATTTGACATTGGGGGCACATTGGGATTTCAATAACTTTTTTTTAATGGGTTTTATGAATCCCTCAATCCTTGCCAGAAACAGTGAAAACTCATGAAGTTTAGGACTTTTGAGGTCACCCTTCTTCAATCAAAGAGGACCGGACGGACCCATCATTTCCCCTTTTCTTTTTTATTAATTCTTTTTTCTTTACTTTCTCTCTTTCCCCCACACAAACACACACTGTTCATGGATCCCAAGGGCTCAAAGCAGCCACAGGAGTCACCGCAACCACCACCAACAAACAACACCATGGGAGAGAACAAGGCATCAGAAGTGAAGGATTTCCAGATTGTGGTATCAGAGAAAGAAGAGAACAAGAAACAGGTCTCACAGCAGTTAGCGCCAAAGAGAAGCTCCAACAAAGACAGACACACAAAGGTGGAAGGAAGAGGAAGAAGGATAAGGATGCCGGCGCTGTGTGCAGCAAGGATCTTCCAGTTGACCAGAGAATTAGGCCACAAATCTGACGGCGAAACAATCCAGTGGCTCCTCCAACAAGCCGAGCCTTCAATAATAGCCGCAACCGGCACCGGAACAATCCCGGCTTCCGCTCTCGCTGCGGCAGGAAACTCCATCTCTTCGCACCAGTCAGCAACCCAATCTCTTTCCGCAGGTTTACACCAAAAGATTGACGAATTAGGAGGGTCCAGCAGTAGGACCAGTTGGGCAACAATGGTTGGTGTTGGGAATTTAGTTGGAAGACCCCATCATCATCATCATCAAGTGGCCGCAGCCGCCACAGCAGGGTTATGGCCCCACCATCACGAGGGATCATCAAATTACCTTCAAAAGATTGGGTTCCCGGGGTTTGACTTTTCAGTTCCCTCTGGTGCTGCTGCGGGTGGTGGTGGCGGCATGGGTCCGATGAGCTTTACATCAATTTTGGGTGGTTCACAACAACAGATGCCTGGTTTGGAGCTTGGTTTGTCGCAAGATGGACATATTGGGGTCATAAATCCACAGGCCTTGACTCAGATTTACCAGCAGATGGGTCAGGCTAGGGTGCACCAGGACCATCAAGAACACCAACACCACCACCATCACCACCAGCAGACTCCTCCTTCTAAGGATGATTCTCAAGGCTCTGGACAGTAGTTTTTCTTTTTCTTTCTTTAATGGATTTCGATCAAAAGAGAGGCTGAGGTTTCTACTGTGCTTTTTTATTGTATAAATTGGGAGACTCTGAGGAGAAAAAAAAAAAAACAAAAAATAGAGAGAATTGAATAGGTGCTGGATTTGGTGTTTTTACCCCAACCTTATTTGTTCCTTCTCCATAGTCACTCAGTCTCCAGATACAGGTACTTCGATTTTCCCTTTAGTGCTTCCTTCTCTATCTTTCAACGATTTCCAGTGGATTCAAATTTGTTTTTGATTTTCTATTCTGCAGGTGGAATTGCATAGCCACATATAGCTTGGCTTCTTGGGTTCTGGCCTTTTATGACTCTTGTTTATTTCAGAGGTGTGTTGATTATTTTGTTCTTCTCTGTTAGGTCAGGATTGGAGTGCTGATTAGTTTGTTTTGTGAAATTGATGATGATGATGATAATGATTATGATGATGGTAATATAGTTTCATAAATCTGATATTGGACCCTGATAGCAGTAGTAGTTTTTGTTCTATCATATCATATTAGATCAGCTTTCGCAGCACCCTTTTTCCTCAAATATTGACTAGGATTAGTCACAGTGGTAAGACTTAAATTCGAGATTCTAGTTAAGACTTACTCATGGTGGTTTTAACTAGAATCTCCAATTGAAGTCTTATCCATGGCCTAGTCTTTGTTCAATCGAGACAAAAACACCCTTTCCCTCAAATAAGCTACTTTCTCTTTCACCATCTATGAGATGGGTGTATCTCCTTCTAAAAATCCTTTCCTCAAATAAGCTAAACTTAGTTCAGTACAAGTATATGTGTATAACTACAAGCCTCTGGTTCATTATAAACAGTAACATATTAAAGCAACCAAATTTCACTTTATTAGCAGATTTTACACTACAAATTTTTGCATCTGAACTCTGATTAACTTAGGTGGTGGTATTAAATTAAATGTAACCAAATTCTTGGGGAAGGCAAAATTTAGCAGTATGGGTGAAAGTAAGAAGTTAATTGCAACACAAGATAGTGTTATATTTTTTCTTTATTTTTTTTTTTCTCAATAATGAGATTTGAAATTGGGGCTTCAGAAATTGCTGGCAAGCTTCCAAAACCTGTGCAAAGCTTTTATGAACTCAACACGGTTGTTTGTGTGAACTCATTTTATTATTTATTATTTATTTAACTATTTGTTTGGCTTTGAATGCAAGTGGGTTTTTTGGTCCCATTCTTCAAGCTGGGTTGCCAGTAGACCACACTGGTGTATGCCTTGTGTAAATAATACTTCCAAATTAATTCTATTAACAAATCTGTTGTGAACTTATGCACCTTTATTCACAACAAATACGTTGGTATTAGAGGATTAGCAGTTGAGATTTGAGAATAAGAATTTGCATAATGATGGTTATTGTTTTTGTTTGGTTTGGCATATTTTTTTTACATGTTGCAGTAATGCTATGTCTATTCCCAATTCTGAGAGAGAATTTGTAACTTAATAACAATTTTTGTAACAAGTTAAGAAACGAGTGAGAATCAATGGAGACTCATGATTTTTATGTCTCTCATAACTAGAACTTTTTTTTATCTTAGTGTATTAAGTATTAACAAGCACTAGCATTTTTTATTAGATGTTTGTAACAATAACATATTAACATATGTATAATGTTATTTTAAAAAAGAAAATTATGTATAATGTTATCAAAGAAGCTTTGTCTGTTTGTTTGCCAATTGTGACAATCACAAAGGATCCAATTTTTAGTCTCACAAACCCATACCTGCAGCTTTGCTTTATGATTGTTCCCTTCTCTTTTTGTGTTATGATTGTTCCCAGTGACAGGTGGGGTTTGGCTTCTCATACAATTTTTTAATGTAATGAACTTTATGGAACAGTTAGTTAGGTCTCAAATTAGTCTGAATTTTTGGGTGTTGGGGCTTTCAAGCCTATACTCCTTTAGTGGGTTGCATAGCCTTTTCTTTTTATAATCTATTTAGAGGTTTAAATATGTAACATGGGTCGTCATCCCGCAGAAATATTAGTTAAAGTGGATTGGCAGTTTGACATATTTACTAAATTATTCTCAATGTATTTCATAAGAACATGCCTCTAAATTCTTTGTTATTCTCAAAGCTGTTTTTGACAGGTGATTTGTAATTATTCTGCAATTATTTATTGACCTTAGGTCACTTCCTTCATGTTCGTGGCCTAAACATTACTATTTGAATACATCTAAAATGACAAAATTAATTAAACATTTCAGTGAAATATATTTGAGTTAAATATTAAAATATGAAATTTTCTTACGGTTAATTTTTAAAAGATTAAAGTAATCTTTTAGGATTAATCTTAGGCAGTTTAAAATATTCTTTTAGAATTAAAGTTGTTTAATTGTATTAGAAATTATAAATTAGATATTTGAATTTGATTTTAAAAAACTTAAATATCCTATTGCTTAATTTTGAAAAGATTAAAATGTCTTTTTTAAGATTAATTCTAAAAATTTAAAATATGCATTTAGTTCATTTTACTAAAATACCAATTAGCATTGATTCAAAAAAAAACACTGAAATACCCTGATAGATTAATGTAAGATTGTTTGAATGTATTAGAGAATAAAAATTCGAATATAATTTTAAAATGACTATAATACACCTATTAGAGGAATATTATTAGTTTTTAAAAAACTCAAGAAATCTTTTAGGATTAGTTTTAAGATGTTTAACATACTCTTATAAGATTAAATAACATTTTTAAAAATAAAGTAAAAAAGTAATTGTTGATATAGATTATGTCGCTCATATGTCACTTTCTCGTTAAGTAATTTTTTCATTGTATCTTTTACATATTTATTTCTAACGTATTGGTACAAACACCCATTATTTATTTTTTTTATTTTATTTACGAAGAAAAGAGATATATTTAGTCAACAAACATCATCATATTCAAAATTTGCATCTGGAAAGGCCAAGCGACTGGAAAAGGGCTGTCTCTGGTCAGGTGGGAGGTCGCCATAACTCCTAAAAAGGCAGGAGGATTGGGTATTAGGGATACTTCCTGTGCTAACATGGCGCTTTTGGGAAAGTTGGTATGGGATTGTCTAAACAATAGTGAGAAGTTATGGGTGCAGGTTTTGAAGCATAAATATCTCAGGAATCAATCTGGTATGAACGGAAACAGTAGAAATTCTTCATCGGCTACCTGGAAGAACATTGTTAGTGCCTATGAGCATCTCAAGGAAGGGCTTCATTGGAATATTGGAGATGTCCACAAATCAGTTTGGTATGATGAGTGGACTCCTTTTGGTAAACTTTGCAACCTTGTTCCTTATGTACATATTTCTGAATCAGATTTCATGGTGGCTGACTTGTGGAAAGGGGTGTCTTGGGAGGTTGATAGTCTTACCACGCCTATTCCGCATGAGATTAAGCAGTTTATTTGTGGTCTGAGATATCCTAGTTCGACTGAGTTGGAGCCACAGTGGGAGTGGTGGCCTGCAGCATCAAAAAAGTATAGTGCAAGGGAGGGTTACAGATGGTTATTAAAGAAAGCATTAAATTGGAATGCCAATAGTAATTGGAACTGGTTGTGGAACACAAACATTCCAGAGAAGTTCAAATTTACTATGTGGCTTGGCTTACATGATGCTCTACCAACTGAGACCTTTCGATTCAAGCGGCATTTAGCTTCTTCAGATATGTGTAAGAGATGTAACAAGGCGCAGGAGACTATGGAGCATTGCCTTAGAGACTGTGAACGATCAAAGGCAATTTGGTATATGTTGGATCCTAGTATCCTGGACTCGACGACTGGTACTGCTCTTGAAGAGTGGTTTCGGAAGGCCTTGGCTAACAATGAGGCGTCCTTTGGTGCAGGGCTTTGGTGGGTATGGAGACATAGGTGCAATGACATATTCAATACTGACAACCCTTGGACAGACCACAAGGTTGTTGCCTTGGCCAGAATTACCGCCAAGGACTTACAGGTTTACAGGAATCGAAGCAATGCCTTTAGGTCTCTCCGAAATTGCCTGTGTTGGGAACCACCGGTAGGTAATAGTTTTAAAGTTAATTGTGATGCAAGCTTGTATATGGATTCAAATTTAGCGGGATTTGGGTGTATTATTAGAGATTCTAAGGGAGATTCTCGGGCTGCTCTGGAAGCATTCCCCCTTGGTCTATAATCAGATGTGAATTATTTGCTGCTTGGAGGGGGCTGGTTTTAGCTTGGGATTGCGGTTTGAGGGATATTATATGTGAAACGGATTGCCTTGACATTCTGCCCATCATGCATGAGCTTACAAGTGGGTATTCATCTGAAGTAACAGATTTGGTTCACAAGATTCAGGAGCTTTTATCTCGTCCTTGGCTTGTTCACGTTGAATGGGTGTCCCGAGAAGCAAATAGAGCTGCGGATTGGATGGCTAAATATAGTGCCAAGAATAACTCTAATCATGTTATTTGGTCTGAGCCTTGTGTTGATCTTCAACGAATCATCCGCTCGGATTTAGGATAGTTTTTGCTTTGTTTCTTTCCTTGTTTAGACACCAAAAAAATATTCAAAATTTGCATGAAGGGCTTTACATCTGTTGTTCTTAATTTTGTCAAATAAAAATAAAAATACGACTATGCGTGGCTGCCATGATCTCTCGTTCTCACACCCAATTTCTTTATTTATCCTTTCAAGGCTTCAATTTCACAATTCATTTGCGCATCCACCAACTGTGCCATTATTAATATTATTATTATTATAGACAGCCCCCATTGTTGAATTATAACGCACCATGCACGTTTACTTTTTGAAAACAAGTAAAGTTTGAATGCCAATCAATCATCAATTCGATTTCAATTTAAAAAATATTAAGCTACCAAATTAACTACTATATATTTGTGTACGAATATATATTATTTAAGTCATTTTTAATTTATATTTTATATTTTAATATGTATTTTATATAAATAATTGATTTGATAACTAATTTTTTGTTTACATTTAGTATTGTTATTTGAATTTAGGCCCTCTTCCAAAATTTAGTTCCTTGAACTCCCCAAATGGTGCAAAAAAGAGCTTCTGAGTTGAGATTTCCTACTAATATAAAATTTGTCACCCTTGTTAATGCTTCATCTTTAATAATGATTGACAATTAATTAACACTTCTTTTTGGTCAATTCGTTTTTATACTTCAATTTTGGCATAATAGAACAAAAGGGTACTACTTCTCTTTCTAGTTTCAAGTATGTATTGGAACCGCAAGTATATGTCAGACAGTGACCCAGAATCATACAAGATATTCAAAAGGGAATTTGATTTCATTTTTCTGGTTCACAATCGATTTCATATTTTAAGAGAACAAAAATATTCCTTGCAGAAAAACCTTGCAAGATTCTCTCATCACAGTAACCGCGTTGGGGTATCCAATGTGCCTAATATATTTGAATAAATTACTATTTGTACATAACACTCACAAATATACTCATATAAGAATAAAACGACAATTGTAACATTGAAGATGGCTTATGTGTGCCAAATGTACCTTAAGGTAGCGTTTGTTCATGTTTGTTGGTTCAGAGACTGGTACTAAAATTTCTGTCTCTGTCCTAAAATTTCAGTATTTCAGTACCTCTAAAATGTAGGAACATAGGGGACTAAAATTTTTAGAGATGGAGATTAAAACTTTAATAACATTTTATAGCTAAAATATCCTCAATTCAATCAATTAATTTCAATTTTATCCTTTGTGCAAATTAAATTAGAGTTCTATTCTTATTTCAATTTCGGTCTCCCACTTTGCACCAAACAGAATACTGAAATTTATTTCAATCTCTGTCTCTTAGTATCTGTCTCTTAGTCTTAGTTTTTCTGTCTCTGTCTCTCCACCAAACGCAACCTAACAGACCAATTACGTAACTAACGTTCAGATACTTTTGGCACACAAAAACCATCTTTCATAATTACAATTGTCGTTCACCATCTATATTTTTTATGGATACAAATAGTAATTTATTCTATAGATATAGAGAAAGAGAGAGAGACACGCACTATGTTTTAGATAAATTTTAATCGAGTCTTTACTCTTAACAATTTTAAAACTTTACATGAAAGAGAAGATTTTGTATGAAAAGATTAAAAGATCATCCTTGACAAAATGAGAGACACGTTTAAGAAAATCCAATCCCATCATGGTTAATGAGACTTAAACTAAAAGATACTTATTTTGCTTATAAAATTAATTTTTTTGTCATGATAAAAGAAAAAAGTTTAAGAATCAGCCATTTTAATTTATATTAACTAGTATTTTTAACTAGCAATCTAATACTTTTAGTCCAACAGTTCAACACTACTCTTTTAATTAATACTTTGAAATATTATTAACTAATTATTGAACAAAAAAATAAATTATACTGATTCTATAGCATTACTCAAGATTAAATTAAAAGGTTTTTTTGTCATTACATTAAAAGGCTGACAACCACAATAATAAGAGCTTAACAGTTTGCACTCTGTTGGGCTTTTATTTTTTCTTTTCTTGTTCTTGACAGTTTGCTGGGTTAAGCTGTCTAACATGTCCAGCCCAATTTACTAATAAGAATCTACACATGAAGTTTCAAAATATGAACTAGGAAAGAAAAATGATCTATTAGTGATTCCAAGAGTACAATAACAGCGCGCAAAACATAAAAAAGGAAAGCCCAAAAAGGTTTACACCAAAGAGATCCGTCCCAATAGCTTGTTGGTTGAGCCTATAAACAAATTTGGAATTTGAAGTTTCATTGATAATGACAAAAAAAAAGAGTCATTGATGAAAGGCCCAACTTGGGTGGTATATAAGATCCAAAGTTTGAGCCCACATATGAGGGGAAAGAATTATAATACCACATTCAAAATGGACTAAACTCATAGACACAGTCCATTTACCCATTTAAACAGACAGGCTTTATCTTTAAAATTAAACCCGTTTAAATTTTGACTTAAACGGATTGAACCCGATCAACCCCAAAAAAATTACAAATTAAACGGGTTAGTCCACAGGTTAAACAAGCAACTTATTTAATAATTTTTTACATTTTTCATAAAAAAATTAACACTTTTGATCAATATTTTTTTCTTGATCCAACTCGAAAACTCAACCCATCAACTAAAAAAATATTATTTATTTAAATTTTTTGATCTAAAAGTGATATTTTTGTCAAAATATTTTTCAAAAAATAAAATAAAAGAATAAACGAGTTAGCCCTAAACAATTCGAACTGAACAATTATAACCCGTAAATAAAACGGGCTAAGTTGATTAACCTGCAAACTTAGGCAGGTCAAGCTTAAATAGGGTCGGACTAACCTATTTGACAACCCCAAACTGTTACGTGTTTGGAATTCTCTTTTTTAAAAAAAAAATTCTATAGTGTAGATGACTAAATGCTGATTTCATGCGTACATATACATACGAAGTGTCATAAATGTAGGTATGACTTATAGCACCATTATTCGCATACTTAAAAACAGAACAAACTACACTAAAATAAAGAAGTTGATAAAATGATAAAAGAATTGCATTTATAATTTCAATTTCATAAATATGGTAGATAAACATGAGAATTTGTGTTTTGTTGTTTAGCTATTATACTTTTTTATTTTTTATCTTGGTACAGTACAACACACTCACACACATTATATGGGTTCTTCTTCCACTTCGACCTAACACTAAATTCGAACCAGAATGTGAATATTTGAGAGCAATAAATGTGCCATTTAAAAAAAAATTATAAAAATACATTTTTATTCTTTTCATTACAAAAAGAGATTCCATTCATAGAAAAGTTTAAAGATAGACATAGATAAAAGAAAAATATATTAGATATAAAGTCTAAAAAGAAATGAGATATTATCTATCTTGAACTATGAACTAAAAGTAAGTATAAATTTCGATTTTAGATCATCTTAATAAGTAGGAATTGAAACAAATATAAGCATTTTTAGTTCTTAAATCTTCACAGAATGTGCTACAATATTGTGAGATATCTTTTTTATCTAAATTTAAAATTTTTTTTAATTGTCACTATTTCTATGGAAGAATCATTTTTTTTGATGTATCTTCTTCCCAAATCTGAGAAATCAGCATCTCCATAACTAAATTATATACAAAGAAAAACAAAAAATACCATAAAAAAGAGAAGTACACTACAAAAAAATTATTAAATCTAAAAAACTTAGAAAATAAAATGACCTAATTTGTAACAAATGAAAATAAGAGAAGGGGAAAGGAGAGAGGAAAACAAAGAGAAAGAATGAAAAAGTCGAGTAAGAGGAGGGTCAGAAATCAGGAGGAAGGAGATGGGTGACGATGAAAGAAAGAAGGGACAGGAGGACGAAGAAGGAGAGTCGCTACTGCCTTATGAATTGGACAAAGCCCAAAAAGAGAGCACAAGTA
>NC_029777.3:95144497-95155711 GCF_000817695.3 Arachis duranensis | reverse complement strand
GAGAGAGAGAGAGAGAGAGAGAGAGAGAGAGAGAGAGAGAGAGAGAGATTTACTTTCTACATCTTTACTTCATTATCTTTTTCTAAGTAACGATAACAATTTTAATTATGGTGACTGCAATAATGGTTATATTAAGGGATAAGTACTGTTTTGGTATCTGAAATTTAGAGTCAAAATCAAAATTGTCCCTAACCTTATTTTTTATTCGAAATCATCTCTAACATTTTATTTAGTATTAAAATCATCCTTTTAATTTTTTCAGACAAAAATACCCATCTAATTGTTATTAGTAATAGGACTAGGGTTTCAGACTCTCTTTCTCTCTTCTCAATACTCACACTCTTCTGTCTTTCTTTTCCAAATTTTGATTCAACCATTCAATTTTCCATGGCTCCTGCCACCTCAACTCCGCGGTTGGCCAAGATGCTCATCGACTTCATCCGTCGGACGCAAACAATTCACCCGCATAGTTAGCAGTTGTCGTTTAGGTCGCGGGTGAAAAAGTACAAGGCAATGACGGACATAATGGCGAGTGAGCCGTACACCATCGTGGAGCACGAAGATTATGACGACCTGAGGTTGTGCATTGCTTCCATCGTCATTGTCGTAGCTCGAAGGCAGCACCTTCTTCACGATCAACGTCATCGCTAAGGCCACTCAAAAAAAAAAGAAAGAGGAAGCGGAGAGTCTTTCTCTGCCTCTCGTTCTCTTGTTTTTCTCTCCAGCGGCGCATCGATTTCTCTATAAGCCAGCGCCATGCTATCCTTCTCCTCCTTCTTCTTTCTTCTTCCCCTCCCCCGTCACTCCATCTCTCTTCCCTCTCTGTCCTAATTTAAAAAAAATGAACGGTGTGTGTTGTTTTTGTTGCTGAATTTGATGTTGTTGTTGTTGAATTTGAATTATGTGTTATTGTTGGTAATGGATGAAATTGATAATCGTTAGAATTTAAATATTGAATTATTGTTGTTAAATGTTGTGTTTTTGAATTTGATTGTTAGTATTTGGTGAAAATAAGGGATGGTGATAGTGGTAAGAGTGGTGGTAGTGGATGACGAGATTAGAATCAGAACAAATACAAAGATATTTTTATCTGTAAAAAATCAAAAGGACAATTTTAATACCAAATAAAATGTTAAAAACAATTTTGAATTAAAAAATAAGGTTAGGGATGGATTCAATTTTGACCTTAGACTTTAGGAACTAAAATAATATTTATCCCTTATATAAATTTAGGAATAGAAGTAGAACAAGAGTTAAAGAAAGAAAAAAAATAAAATAAAAAAATTATATTTTAAAAAAAATTAATTTTGATCAGATGACATAAATAAAATAAAACAAAATATTTAAAATAAAATAAAATATTTTAAACATTAAAAATAAAATTAAGACATAACCCATACATTAAAAACAAAATCGATAACTTATCAAATATTTAATTAGTCTTTATTAACTGTTCCAAGTTTGAATGAGATCTAAAGCTATAGGAAACATTAACAAAATTGGAACAGAGCACGTGACATAAACCGAAAAGTATGACACATACAAGCTACAAATAATATAAAAATATTTGTTAACCAAAATAAATTAGTTAACAACAATAAAAAAAATTATTTAATCTTTTTCCATCATAAATAATTATTATCTCCCAAAATTTTGATATGCACATACATCGTACGAAAATAATTGGTAACAAAAAATAATTAAAAACAGTTAAAATTTATTTTATTTAATATTTATTAATTTTAATAATAATTAATAAATATTAAATAAAATAAATTCAAATTATTTATTTTTGGTTTCCCAAGCAATATCATAAATAATATACTATATCTCAAAACTAACTTTCAAAAATAGGCTTATTGATGAATTCTTTTATAAAATATATAATTAATTAAATTCTATATATATAAATATGTGTATTTTTAAAATGATTTACATTCATATTTTATTATTTATCTCGATATCAAAGTAAATAAGATAAATACATACATATATCATTTAAGTGTAAAAAAGAACAATAACAAAAATGAGATAACTCGTTTATAAACCAAATATATAGAAAAATATTGTTTAACATATCTCATTTACAGTATAGAGTATTTACTCATTTTAATTCTTAAAGAATTTTGAATCAAACACTTTAGTCTCTAAGTAAAATTAATTACTCGATTGGTTCCTAACAATTAATTTCATCAGTCACTTAGGTCTTTTGTTCCGTCAACTCTAACAGAGGACAAAATAGTCCTTGGCAACTCTAACAGGGGACAAAATGGTCTTTGACCTCCTCTATTCGAAAACGACACTGTTCTCCTCCAATTTCCATCATATTTCGCATAACACTAACAGTTTAACACTGTAACTTCAAGCTACACAATGCACACTCTACAACTTCAATATTCACAAAAAGAAAAACATTCAACTTGTTCTCAACCAATTCATAATCAGGAAACTAATGACTATTCTCTCAAGTACTTGTCGTCTTCGATAAATCCCATGAATTAAGACATCAAATCTGATTTGTTAAGACCTGTCGTCATCATCGCCATCTCTTTCCTCCTCTGCCCTATCATATCCATGACCACATTATCGACCACTCCTATCGCTTTTTTTAACTTTTTCTCCAAACCAATGTTCAGTAATCGCTTCAGTTTCCATATGAGTAGCAACGGTGACATTGCTCGTTGTACTGATAGCTTGGATGTGAGGTCGAAATTGTCTGCCAACTTGGACTTCGGAAAAGAAGGAATGAAGCACTCGTGGTCCATTCCAAATGGAATTTGCATATGATGTCGAAAGAGAATCTTCTCATGATGTCCTAATGTCCAACAATCTATATTGCTTGCCGGAGAGTGGAGAAAAGCGTGCCCTTGGAGTAATTGTGGAACTTGGTATTGAGGATGTGGTAGACGTTGTTGGGGTTGGAGGTGATGCTGTTGTCGAGGACGTGGAGGTGGATACTTCTGGTGGGTGAAGTGCGGAGGATGTGCGTGTACCAGTCACAGAGATTAGAAAATGTGAGGTCCATGACATGTTGAGGTAGGTGCGACATATGTAGCAGTTACACCATGACTTGATCTTGGAGCTAAAGATAAGGAAGGAAAAGGTAGAAAAGAAGACTGTGAAGGTAAAGAATGAGAGTATGAATGTTAGGATTATGCGAGATATGATGAAAATTAGGGAAGAACAGTATTATTTTCGAACAATGGGTCATGATCATTTTGTCCCATGTTAAAGTTGTTAGGAATTATTTTGTCTTCCATTAGAATTGACGAAGGCAAGGACCTAAGTGATTTAATTGTTAAGGACCAATCGATTAATTAATTTTAGTTAGAGAATAAAATATCTGACCCAAAATTCTTTGAGGGCCAAAATCGGTAAATACTTTACAATATAAATGAGATATATATACATCTATCTTATATTATTCGATAGAATTTGTGTCAAGATTGATGAGGAGAAGCCGATTAGAGTTAGAGTCGACGTGCCAAAGCATCGAAGTGTCAAATTGACAAAGGAGGTCTACATGAGAGGTTTGACGAATAGAAAAGTTGAATATTTTTTGGCATAAACAGCTGTTAGCAAAGTAACTATGTGTGGTCACTTGTCAATTTAGAATTAGTCAAGCGTTTTTTTTTCCAAAAAATAAAAGATTAAAAATTCTCTTCAACAAACACATTTATTCTCTCACGCATCCCATCGACTTTCTACGAATTTATCTAAATTAATTCTTCTAGTTAGATTTTTTTTTCCATTCTTTCTTTTCTTGTTCTTTATAGTTCTGCACTTTCACTTTATAAGTTTATGTAATCTACATTTCTGCAAAATTCTTTTTTTGGTTCTATTTTACTTTGTCAAATTTTATGCTTTTTTTACTTTAAAACTTCCAAAATTCTATAAAGGTTCTTAGTTGTATCTCGAAATACTTTAAAATTTTGTAAGATGTTGTTGCTTCATATTTTTATTCATGCAAAATTATAATAAAGTCTATTTCTATCACATTTATGATATATTTGCATTCATGTTTATGATTCTGCCAATATTGTATAATTTTGTCATCTTTTTATTTTTTCCATTGATAATAAAGTAGAAACTTTGATGTATTTTCTAAAACTAATACTTCCAAAAAAAGAGTTTGGTTTCGCTTTCAAAATTTAAATCTTGAACCATCATTTATCTTTTGATTTTGTCAAATCTGTCTCTTTGATTTCAAAGTATAAATATCTACATAACATATACAAATATAAACAAGATATATTAATTCATTTTTCAACTAAGTTTCTCCTTTTTCTGTCTTCCTTCCTCTTCTCTAATCTCTTTGATTGTTGGCTCAAAAAATTGTATTAAAATTTTTATTCGTCAATTGCAGGTTAAAAAAACATGAGCTCTCTGGACCAAATTTGTTTAATTATAATTTAGTGTGTTAACTTAAAGTATCATATTCCCTTATCCTATCCAATCTGGCAATCTCTAGGCGCGCGTGGAAAAAAAAAAAAAGAAAAAAGAAAGAAAGATAAGTTGAAGATAAAGAACAAAAGATTAATAGAATATGTACAAAAATTAATAGGAGGACAACTAATAATAATACAAAAATGCAATTTGATGATTAAGCTCCTTAACTTTGTGGTCTTAAATGTGTTATCATGGTCGAAGACTAGATTCTGTAGGGTCAATGTTATATTGTAAAATATAATATATAACAAATAATAAAAAATATTAAAAATATCAAAATTTATTATTTTTAATCATCACTTAATTATTAATTTAATTTATTTTTATTTAATTTTTTATTTTAATAATCTAATAATATATTTTATATATTATTAAATATTAATAATTAATTAATATAACTAAAAATTAATAAATTCTAATAATCATCGATCTAGCCTTTTTTAATAATAAATAATAAAGTGGTGGAGGAGTTGGTAATATTATTTATCCTAATCTCAGCCAAATCTTGGTATGACATTCTGGATTCACAAACTCATTATCCCAAATCTCGGCACTCTAATATGCTAAACTGCCACTTGGTCAGTTCTACTTCACTGACACAAGTTCTTATAATTAGCCCTAGTCAAAGAAAATACACTTTTCTCAAGAATAATTTTTATTCTGAATTTAGTTAAAGATGTGTGTTAAAATTATTATTAATAAAAATTAGGAGTGTATATTGGCCGGATCATACTAGATTTGATTTAATCCAAATTCGACTCGAAATATAGACCGGATCTAATTTTTAGACCGTAACTCGATCTTAGACCTGATGAAATCTACGCATCTTCGGACCGAGTAAAAACCGGATAAAAAATGAGTGAAAACTGGGTCTTTAACTTATAAAAATCACCTAATCTCCAACCATTATTTTATAATTCACATAGTAAAATTCACTTAAAAAAATATAACAAGAATCAATCATTCTCTAAAATTAAAGTATAATTATAATCAATACTAATATTGTCTAATAACACCAAACATTTAAATTAATACAAATAACACAATATTATACGTTAGTCTAAAATCTTATACATATTAAACATAAAACATTAACTTATAATTTTATAACGACTAATAACACAAAATATTAAGGTTTACAATATTTAAATTTCATATAAGAATAGCCATCATCCATCACTAATAACATAAAATATTAATTTTGTATGATGACCGGGCCACCGGGCCGAGTTCGGGTGACTGAGCTATGGCCCGAACCCGACCCAAAATAATGACCGGTCTATTTTTGAAACTCTTACCCAACCCTAAATCTGATAAAATCACATTAAATTAGCCCTTAAAGTGTTCGAGACCGAACCGAATTTTCGGGCCGGATCAGACCATATACATCCATAGTAAAAATTAAATATTTTATTTTTTAATAAATAATAAACATATTAAAAATTTAAATTTTGTGTCTTGTTGTAATAAAGTGTACATGCTATTAACTAGTATTTGTATTAAAAAATGACAAATATCTTTAAAATACAATAAATTTTGTTTTTAAATAAAAAAGAAAAAATTGAATAAATTACTGATTGGGATTAATAATATGAGATGTTGTTATCTTATTGAGATATGTGAGCAGAATATCATATGTATGTCTTTATCGGAAATCGTGGAGTATATCTTATGACTTACGTTAGTTACGTACGTATAAAGCCAACCAAAGTGCTCCAAATAAAATTCGATATATATGGACAACTTTTTCACTGCTAATTTTGATAGAACAAAAGAATTTTGGCCATGAGATAGTAGAGAAGAGAATTCCAGTATAAATATATATACGAGATTCGGTCCAATTTCAATTTTTGAAAGAATAATGTTTATTAGTTATATAACTAATAAAATTTATTATTTTAAATTAATATTTAGATAATAAATATAGTTTTATATGTAATGTCGAAATAATATATATAGAATTAGTTAAATTATAAATTATAAATTTTAATATATAATATAAAAATATAATACGATATAAAATATTAACTAATATTAATAAAAAGTGTTACGCTCTTAATATTTATTTGAAAAGCCCTAAACTTTCTCACTAATTTTATAAACTTGTGAATAAATTGTGAGATAGGCGATTTAACTCATTCTGCACCCCTCTCTCTCTATTTCCTTCATCATCACTTTATCTCTAAAATCTAAATAATAATGAAATTTGAACTAAGATTATGAAGCAAGAAATATGTGTTATTTAAAAGCAAAAATTATATATTAATTATTTAACTTAGATTCCACTGGGGAAAGCTTGTACATTATATATAACTTTTCTAATAACCTAATTTTATCTACTTTCTACAGCAAAAAAGTAGAAATGCACGCAATTCATTTTGGACATTTATTTCACAAGTTTTATAAATTGTACAAGATAATTATGAAAAGATAAAGAGAGAAGCGTGTGTAATGTACATTATTTCTTCAGTTATTATATTATTTTCTTGTTTTATGTAGTTGGCCTATATAATAATAAAATTTAATAAAAATATAAGCTTTCTCAACATTTTTTATATTCAAAAAATGTATTGTCCTCTTTGTATTAGAGTAATTTGACTTTATTTCTTTCCGAATATAAACTCGAGATTCAGTTATGGCATGTTAGGATAGGGGAATGAAGTTCTACATTCAGTTTTGAAAAGCAACCAAAAAAAGAAAAAAAAATGTGATTCTAATTCTATTCTTTCATGAGATTTCAATCATTTTACAGCGCAAACAAAGCTTGCATAGTTTGATGCTTTTAATTGCCTAAAGACAAGGCCACGTGTCCGATTTCGAAAAGATACTAAAGAATTAGTAAAATAAAATCTACTAAGATGGACATCTATATCCTGAAAAATATCTCAGAAAAGGAAAAGTGCTTCATCCTTCAATTCTTATGAATTTGACACAACATCATATTTATAAAATTGTCCTAATAATAACATTCAACTATATTTTCTTAATTTTGGACCAAAGAAGATTGATATGAAGCTTTTTAATTATTGTAAAGATTTTTTATAGATATTTGTCGGGAAATAATTTTTAAATTGAACTATACCAAATTGAATATCTATATTTATGTTTGATGATTTTTCTTCGAATGACTATTCATCTATTGTATTTTAATGGTAATAGAGGAAAAACTAAGAAACAAGTTACTATGTATTTCTATGATGAGGAAGTGGGGTCATGGTTTAATTAATTAATTATTATTCCTCTGAATTATAAATAGGGCCCATTAAGCAACCCAACGAATCAATGGCTGCAATTGGGTGTTGTTCATTCTTCTCCCTTTAACCTTTTTTTCTCAATTTATTCTCATCCAATCTTAAGGCACAACTAGCCCACTTTCATTCCCCTTCCCTTCTCTCCCTTCTACTCATTTTTGTACCTTTAATTCAACAAAACAAATTTGATGGATTCAGATCACTTACACCACTAAAATAAAATTATTTTTACACGAACACAATACATTAGAATCATTAAAGAATTTGATATATTTAATTAAATAGTTAAATAATTCATATTTTAAAAATAATTAAACTATTTTTTTATTTTAATTTATGACAACAATAAAAAAATCTTATAGTCTACAAATTCAGTCTAACAGAATACATAAATTCAGTTACAATTTTAATCTTTATTATCTTATCTTATCTCTATGTTATCTTTTTATCTTATATCTTTCGTAAGCAATACTTTGTATATATTTAGTTTTACCTTCATAATTCAATACAATTTAATCAATCAATAATCAATAAAAAAATCTTCATCTTTCTTATCTTTTTTTATTCTTTCACAATTTTATCATAGTATCAGAGCACTGAAAAAATATGATAAAACTAAAAAGAAGTTAGAAAATATATTCATCTCCCATGCATGGCATCAGTATCTTGACTTTGCTGCGGGCTCCAATAATCATCATCTATCGGCGTTTAATTCTCCCCAACAGATTCACAATCATTATCTTGATCATCGAGAATGTTTACGGTGATGTTAAGGTTCACACGAATTCGCCACACTGTATTACTATCCCAATCAAATTCAGACTCATCGACGATCCCCTTGCGAACTGACATATTTGAGGAAGTATTCGGTCTAATAGCATTCTTGGTACTGCAGTTTTGAAAAATGTTTCTAACAACTTAGATTTGTTGCTGTGATCGAAATAACTATGCATCCAGTTCAAAAGAACCAAGAAGGTCCTGATGATAGTAATTGGAAGGACGAAGAAGAACAGAACTCATCTGGCACATAGGTTTCGTATTCGGTGTTTTTGGTGGGTTTTAAAGATTGATGGGTACTAAAAATGTGTTAGAAATTTGGTACATGCTTGCATGACCCAATTTCTTATACCAAAGCCATTTTCAGATTCAAGAGAAGTAAAACATGTTATTTTTTTATCTTTTAAATCCTCTAGAATTAATCTATACACATTATTACATCTCTTTGCTTCAAACAAAATTTTACTGAATTTTTCACAAACAACCAAACAATCCAATTTTCTAAAAATAACTGCAAGTACTTGCAAAATTACAGGCTAAGATTCATCTAAGCACGGGCACAACTTTGAAGAAACAATACGTGATTGGATCCCATCAAGGAACAAATTTCACGGCAAAAAAGTGCAAGTAGAATGAAAAAACAACCATAAACATATAACTAGTTTCATATTGATCCACGTCTGTCTTTCAAAAAAAAAAGTATCCTCTGACGCATTGAAGTATAAAGAAAGTTCAAGTCCCGGCTTACCTCCTTCTTTGGAATTAAGTACAAGCATATATAATTATAATCCTTCAATGTACGGATCTAATACTTTCTCAGAATACTTGAGCTATTTTGAAAAGGTTATGCTCATATTTTGAAAGCCTCAGGAAGATACTCAACCTGGTTACCCTTTAATTGCTCCGATGGAGATTCCGCCATCGAACCTTACCTTGTGGCTCATCACCAGTTTCTTGTTCATGCTGCTGCTGTCAAACTTTATAGGAAAAAATACCAAGTAAATTCTTTACTTCAACAATTTCTCATAAAGCTATTAGTCAAGATCATGTTACATCATTGCAACTATCAACAATTATTATACTACTGTATAACTTTTTATTTATTGGGATATACATGTCCATTGTGTACTATCTTAAATGATCTAATTGATACTTTTTTTTCTTCAAAAATTAATTAGTCCTAATTCGAAATCTTCGAGTATCTAAATATCACTTTACTCAATAATCAAATATTGGATTTTTTTATTCTCATATTAATAACTAATTAACTACTAACATTGACTAGATAGTGTAAACACAGAAACAACCTCGTGAAACCAAATACTCAAATTTCAGCCTCAAATTACTTTCCAAACCGTACCCGAATATAGCTAGTACCCGTACCAATGCCCTAACCGTCTCCTCATACTCAAACCCAACCTGCATCTCTTTTTTATATTTTTGCCGTTGACAGCTCTAGCTCCGCCGCACGCATCTCCCTCTACGTCACCACGTCAAACGCATCTTCTTCAACAATTTCATCCGAATTAATTCAAGTTGTTCTTCCATCCACCAGCTTACGGGGGCGTATTAAACTACTCTTCCACCTTAGTTTATGACAACAATAAAGAAGTCTCGTAACCCACAAATTCACCCCAACAGAATACATATATTCAATTATAATTTTAGTCTTTATTATCTTATCTTATCTTTATGCTATCTGCTTATCTTATCTTATCTTATCTTATATTATCTTATCTTATGTTTACTTTTATCTTTCGTAAACAATGCTTTGTATATATTTAGTTTTACTTTCATAATTTAATACAATTCAATCAATCAACAATCAATAAATTTTTTTCATCTCTTCTTATCTTTTTCTATTCTTTCACAATTTTATCAAAAATAAAAAATAAAGAGATATTTTTCGTCCCTGTCTCACCTCATTAACATTCTTAGTAAGTAATCTATTTTATTGACGATATAGGTTAAGCACAATTCTTAATCACTAATACACATCTTTATCAAGAAAGGTGAGCTTCTCCTTGCTTTGGTGATAGTGTTGAAGGAAGACCACTTCTCCTTCTTCCTACTTCAATCACTCTTGAATTGCATCTCTCTCACGCATAAACCTTCAAGAACTTGGTTAAATTTTTTAAAATAAGTGAGATAAAGTGTATTTGACCGGTTTGTATGTGTGTTTATAAAGTTGATTCTACTTCTATCTCTAGGTGTGGGTGAATAGAGATAACTTAATTTAAAAATCGAGTTGTCGTGTGTTTTCGAGTAATCGAGTTTGTCCAATTAGAGTTTTACGTTCAAATTCTAAATTTTCAAAAATAATAATAAAATTATAAAATTAAACACATAAAAAGTAATAATAAAATTAAAATCAATAATGCAAATTAAACCATTTAAGACTGAATTGCAATTATTAGAAATTACGGGGTGAAAGTATAATCATTTTTAAATTATCAGTTATATTCAAGTTTTTAATCATATAAATTTGACTCTAATCTTTAACCGTTTTCTTTTGAAGAGAGAAAACGAGCTAATTCCTATTTTAAGAAATAAAATTCTTAATTTTCAATTAGAATTCGTTTCAATAAATTTGGGATATTATAAAAAGACAAATATGTCCTTTATATTACTTTTCCGTGTTGCTTGTCAAGAATTTATGTGTTTTATATATTCTAATAAATTTATTTATATGTTTTTCTGGATTGTATTTCTAGAGTTAATTTGTGTTAAGTGACAA
>NC_029777.3:95077471-95144351 GCF_000817695.3 Arachis duranensis | reverse complement strand
ATGTTTTTTATTAATATTTTTATATTTTTTATCAAAATAAATACAAAAAAATTAATTCTATATCTCTATTTCTATCTTATTCATTAAATACAATTTTATATTTTAATGTTTTTATTTCAGCTAATATATGAAAGTGGCTTAGCTCAGTCGTATGAATGAACTGACTGGTTGATGAACTCAATTTTGATAGACTTTGACCGATAAAGTTGGTCCAAAGGAATTCACTTTTTGTTTTTATGATAAATAAAAATCGTCTAATAAGTTTATATATAAAGCTTAATCAGAAATATATGTTCTTAAGTTATATTAATAATTATGCTAAATAAACGGTCCAATTTTGACTAATAGCTAGTTTAAAAAATTCTCTTAATTATCAAGACTACATACACTATATCTACTAAAACCTTTAGAATTAAATCAAGCATGAAATTTTTCCATAATATTTTTCATTATTTAATTTTTTAGGGGAAAATGTCACACTATATCATTGATTTATCTTGCAGATATGGGGTGCTATAGGATAAAGAAGATTGAAGATGTATCGAAGAAAGATGAAAAGGGGAAATTTTGTTAGCTTCTGAATGTCACAATCTTGATATCCAAAACTAAGTTGCGTGGGAAACACCACGTTTATAGCTTTTCTATCACTCTTAGTTCCCCCATCAAAGATAAGGTAACATACATAGTAAATCCGTATTTCTATGTGACAGAATAAAACACAATTTTCTATTTGTAAGAATTAGAGGAGTAATAATATTAATACTAACACAATAATATTTAATAGTAGCAAAAAAATCGCATAAATCAAAAATTAAAAATAAGTTAACATACCAAGATTTTTAACGTAGAAAACCTCTTCAATGAGAGAAGTAAAAACCACGACTTATCAAGATCAGGATATAGTTTCACTATAATGAAAAAATAGGGTACAAGAGAGTTACAAATTACTGCACAAAATGTGCATACAACAAGCCAAACAACCCAAACTTCAAATCTTTCAAAACAAGAACAAGAAAATGAAAATACCACAAAAACAGAGCTACTATACGTGGCCAATATCTCTAGCTACAAATATTGAATCGAAGATCCGAACGGTGAAATCAAAGAACCAGATGTGTAGAATACACTATCTAAATTTGAGCTCGATCTAACGGTTAACAAATCTGCAGCGACCAATTTACAGAGACAGCTTTGTGTATGTGTGAAAATAACTTTCTCTCTTCTTTTCTCTCTAGTGTTTGGTTTTCTCCTTTCAAAATGACATCTCTCACTCAACCCTAACTCACCTCAGCCACTTCAACTATTCATGGATTTGGATACTAGCATATGGACTTTTTCTCCACATAGGAAGGGAACCCAAAAAACCCAACAAATCTCCTCCTCACGATTATGTGGAGGTAACCGCCAATCTGGCGATTAAGCAACAAACTTCAAACTTCCATCTTGGTAATGCCTTGGTCATCATATCAGAACCATTCTCATCAGTATGAACCTTTTCAAGTTCCAACAACTCTACATCCAAAATATCACGTATCCAATAATACCTCATATCAATATGTTTGGATCGAGAATGAAAAGTAGAGTTTTTACCAAGATGTATAGCACTTTGACTATTACAAAATAACACATACCTCTCTTAAGTAGACCCGAGTTCCTTCAAGAATTTCTTCATCCAAATCATCTCCTTGCACGCTTCGGTAATGGCAATAAACTCGGCCTCGGTAGTAGACAAAATAACACATTTTTACAATTTTGATTGCCAAGACACAGCTCCACCCGCAAAGTTGATCAAAAAGCCTGAAATGGACCTTCTAGAGTCAATATCTCCTGCCATGTATGAGTCAGTGTAACCAACTAGAATAGGCTTATCACTTCCATAACATAACTTCATGTTAGAAGTACCATGAAGATATCTCATTATCCATTTTACAGCATTCCAATGCTCTATTCCTGGGTTTGAAACAAAACGGCTAACACAACCAACAGCATGAGCTATATCCGGTCTTGTGCATACCATAGCATACATTAAACTATCCACGGCTGATGCATATGGAACTTTTTCTATGTCTTTCTTCTCTTCATCACTTGATGGACTTTACTTGCAACTCAATTTGAAGTGTGTAGTAAGATGAGTACTGACGGCCTTTGCTTTCTCCATTTGAAACCTGTGCAACATTCTCTCTATGTATTTCTCCTGTGACAACCAAAGTTTCTTCTCCTTTCTATCACGCTCGATTCTTATGCCAAGAATCTCCTTTGCTGGCCCAAGGTCCTTCATTGCAAATGACATTGCAAGTTGCTTCTTCAACATATCAATCCTAGAAGCATTCTGACCAACAATAAGCATGTCATCAACATATATCAAAAGGATAATAAAATCATTACTAGCAAACTGTTTAACAAATACACAATAATCAGAAGTAGTCTTCTTGTAGCCTTATTCTGCCATAACAAACTCGAACTTCTTGTACCATTGTCTTAGAGCTTGCTTCAAGCCATACAAGCTCTTCTTCAGTTTGCAAACATGATCCTCTTTGCCTTTTACCATGAAACCTTCAGGTTGTTCCATGTAAATTTTATCCTTAAGATCACCATGAAGGAAAGCAGTTTTCACATCCATCTGCTCTATCTCTAAATCAAGACTTGTAGCCAAACTCAAAACAGTCCTAATAGAAGATCTTCTCACAACCGGTGAAAATTTTTTACTATAGTCAACTCCCTTTTTCTGCCTGTAGCCCTTGACCACCAATCTAGCCTGTACCTTGGACACTGAGAATTTTCTTCATGCTTCAACCTATAAACCCACCTGTTCTGCAAAGCTTTCTTTCCTTTTGACAACTTTACAAGCTCAAATGTTTGATTATCATACAAGAATTTCATTTCATCTTGCATTGCATCAAACCATTTCTTATTGTCGTCACCTTCCATAGCTTCCGCATAACATTCAGGTTCTCTCCCATCAGTCAAGGTCACATATCCATCAGTAAATGTTACATACTCACTAGAAGGATACTGATGATTGGATTTTTGACGGTTTAGAATTTCACTAATGAAATCTCGTTGTAAAGTATAGTTTCTAAACCAAACAATAATCCTTTCATACAAAAAGTTGTTTGTCACTAGTACAAACCCCTAAAATTTATAAATCGAAGTATTCAAACCTCGGGTCGTTCTCCCTAGGAATTGTAATGAAGTGTCTTGTTATTGGTTGTGAGTTATATTTGGGGTTTTTAAGATTTTATACAAGAAATATAAATGGCAAAGAAATAAACTAACAACTAACAAAGCTCTAGGCAAGATATGAGAAATAGAAGTCCTATCCTAGTTATCCTCCTCAATTGTGATGAGAATTGTTCATTGCTCCCACTTAGTTAACCTCTAACCATGGAGGAAAGTCAAGTGGATGAATCAATTTGATTCCTCAAGTCCTAATCAACTCCTAAAGGAAAGACTAGCTTTAGAGGCATTCAAATCAATTAGCGATTTCTAATTATCAATCAACAAAGGAATTAGATAACTCAAGAGTCACTAATTACTCTACCTAGGCCAAGAGGAACAAAACCTACACTAAAATCCAACCAAGCATTTCATCAAACACTTGGAAGGCACAAAAGAAAAGCATAGTAAATCAACAACAAGAATGAAATCTAACAACAATTATTGCAAGGAATTAATAACAACAATCAAGGAAATCACAATTATCATGAATTAACTCAAATTGCATTATTGAAAGAAAACAAAGGAACAACAATCTATCCAAAACAAAATGAAGAATTACAATTAGTAAAGCACATAACTAGAAAGAGGAAGAGGAGAAGATTAAGAGTTGATAAAGGAAAGGTGAATTAAAGCATGAATTAAACCTAGATCTAAGAAGAGAGATTAACCTAAACCTAATCCTAATTCTAGAGAGAAGTGAGAGCTTCTCTCTCTAAAACTAACTAATTCTAATCCTAATGATGCTAAAAATGATTCCAAGATGTCTTCCCCTTCAATCCTTGATCCTTTTATTCCTTTCTATCAGCAATTGGCGCCAAAATGAGTTCAGAAACCCTTCCAAATCGCCAGGCACGTGTTGCTTTAATGAAGTCATGTGCGGACTGCGACGCGTGCGCGCACGGTACGCGTGCGCGCCCCTGGCCGATTCTGCAATGTGCGCATTCAATACAGGATAAACCGTCAAATTGGGGTTTATCAACCTCCCCACACTTAAACCTTAGCTTGTCCTCATGCTAAAATAAGAAGGAACTAAGTGGTATGACATTTATTGAATGCAACTAAACTATATGAGTCCTATCTAGATGCAATTATCTAAAGCAAATGGAAATGCTTAGTCCAAACATATCAATTCCCAAGAGACATGTGTAGGCACAAGAGCTAGGGCAATAGGGATCAAGTCCAAACCACAATTGTATTGAATTATCAAAAGAAATTCATGCTTGCAAGAATATAGATAATATGAGTGAACACATGTGATTGAACTTTTGAACCCTCACCGGATGTGTATCCGCTCTATTCACTCAAGTGTTTAAGGGTTAATTCACTCAATTCTCTTCTAATCATACTTTCCAAAATTTGATTTTCTTCTAACAATCAACACCTATTCAATGCATACATACATTCATCATGAGGTCTTTCATTTAGGTTGTAATGGGGTTAGGGTCAAGGTAGGATCATTTATGGTTAAGTGGACTAGAGTTTAGATCTTGGATTAGTATAGACTTTCCCACCTAACCTATATAATAATCTATACAAATTCAAACTATTCTAACTACCCATTCTTCACTTTTTTTCTTACATATTCATGCATTCTATTCCTTAATTTTTAACACTTATGCATTGATTCCCTTTTATTGAACTTCACTTTAGGGAATTTTGCACCCCTTTGATTGCTTTCTTTTCATTTTCTTCTTTTTTTCTTTTTTTTTCATTTTATTTTTCTCTTCTTTTTCTTTTCTTTTTATACTTTCTACAAGGGCATCAATTGCATAAGGTCTTATACATTCAATCAATACATGAATATATTCTCAATTCCTAAATATAGAAGTGTACTACCCTTTTTATCCCATCCAATGTTCCTAAGCCTTACCAACTTTGAATAATAAACACTCTCACTAGCCTAGGCTAATCAAAAATCCAAACAAGGGACTTTCATTGGTTTTTTGCCTTGGGCTTGTAATGTGCTAAAATGAGAACAAGTTAGTTAAGTATAGGCTCAAAATTGGCTAACAATGGGGAGTAAAAGGTAGGCTATTTGGGTATGTGGGCTAATGAAATAATGGCCTCAATCATACAAATGCATGAATACAAGAAATAAATGGACATAAAGAATCAAGCAAATCAAGGATCACAATCATAGAAAGAGAACAATTGCACACAAGAATGGAAAATATGTGGTTATAAAATGTAACCACATCAATAGGCTCAAGCCTCACAAGCTTGTGTTCTAAGCTCAATACATGCTTCACAAAATATGAAATTCAAGCAAGTTACCTCAAAATATTTTTCTTTCAATCAATTGGGTTGGTGCCCTGTAAGTAAGTTTCTTGGAAAATCTCAATATTTGACTAAGCATTGTTGTGATTGAAAAATTCAAAAATTTTTCTTAGTTTACCCTTTCCTTCTTCACTTAAAACCAATTTCTTATGCGAAAATGGTGACTAAGTTTTAACAATTCTAAACATGGTTTCTAATCACAACCACAAACTAAAAAGAAAGATATACAAAAGAAGATATGCAACAATGTATAAAGAAAAATCCAACTAAAAGTATGGAATCTATCATCCAAAACATCTAAAAATCCAAAATAAGCAGTAAAGGTATCCAAAACGAACCAAAATAGTAAGAGTATCCAAAATAAACTCAAAATGCATCAAATATATACAAAGGTATGCAAAGTAAGATAATAGAAAAGTGGCCAAAATGTTCACCGGTCCTCTAATGATGCTACTGGTGACCTCTCCACACTTAAGATCGAGCATCGTCCTCGATGCTAAGCCGGAGGATCAGGGGAAGGTACAACCGTAGGTGCTGACTCTGTATGAGGCTGTGAAATCTCTGTGGCGTCAGGTGCAGCTGGAGGTGCATCCTGCTGAGTCGGCTCATCAACATCCTCCTCCTGATGATCCTGCTCATCGGAGGCCAGAGAGTCTGGGAGCGAAGGTAACTCGGCGCCCAGGGAGATGAGTGCCTGATCCATCCGATCCAGTCGGCACCTGATGTGGCGCTTTTCGCGCTCCAAAAACTGAAACAGACGCTGAACCAGTAGGTAAGTCGGCTCAGGTGCTGAAGAAGGGGGTGTCGAAGAAGATGGGGCTGCTGCTGTAGAAGAGGACGGGGCTGCTGAAGATCCAGCTGTCCCTACCACTGCTCTAGCCCTAGATCGGCGTCTAGCCGGGGGCTTCCCGTGCACCCAACCACCCCAAAGAATAGTAACCTCCTTGTCATCGTCATCTGGGGGTGGTGGTGTCACATCATCATCCAACCAGGGGACCTCAGCCAAGGCGGCCATACTGGTAATTAAGGTGGGAAACGGAAGTAGGCCACGAATATGTGCTCGCCACATATACTGCCGAATAAGTCGAGGAAAATAAACCTCTTTTCCCTCCATAACACAACCAATCAAAAGTAGCATCTCCATAGGGATCTCAGAAAAGTGAGTGGTGGGTAAGACATAGTGAGCAAATATCATCTGCCAAGTCTTGGCCTCTCTAGTCAGATGAGTAAAGAGCATCCCTTTAGGCTTAGTGTTGTTCGCATCCATGACCCAAGTGGCATCTGGTAAACCAATCACGCGCCTGAGCGCCTCATAGTCAAAGGTCATGCTGTGAATAGCTATCTCAGCCTGTTGATGAGCGCAGGTGCCATCAATGAGATGTCGGCACTGCAATGCCTCCTCTATGGCTGACTCAGTGATCATAACCTCTCTACCCCGCAACTGAACCGAATCTAAAGTAGGACAGAAGAAGTTGCAATAGAATTCCTTAACCCAAGAAATGTTGATACCTCCCAAATCTCTATCAACAAAGTCCATACCCAACTCTAGGATGCGATTAGTAATTGCTTGTCTCACATCATTGGGAAGGACAAGCTTCTTCTCAGTATTCAGTTTCGTCGTTCGATATTTTTGGAAGCGAAGCTCACAGTATAGATTGGAAAACTTTGTTAGATCGGTAGAGGGTAGCAACTAATTTTCCTTTTCTTCATCATTGAACGGATTCTTAGCATAATTCTTGTAAACGGAGGGGATAGAGGGTGTAGAATGTTTTCTTTTCTTGGAGGTAGTGGCTATAGCTTTTCCTTTATCCGACATCCTGAAAAGTATGATAGAATATAAAGAATGAAACACTTAGCATGTAACAGAGAAAGCATGTTCAGGATATCAATTGGCTAATAAGCAATCATGATGTGAACTGAACTTGAAAAGAATTGGTAAACAAGTAAGCATAAGTGAACAAGTAAACCAAGAATGCAATGTTCACTAAAGTTAACAACTCTTACTCATTAAGCAATAAAATCATCATACTTTTGAAAGAATGGTTAAAGAGGGTTAAATGTGAGTAGAAGTTAAATGGTTAAAGAAATTAGTAAGTTAGGAAAGTGGATTAGTGGTATGATGATATTTAGGCTTAATAACAGAGGAGTTGTGGTTCATGTTCACAATGATTGGTGCAAATCCGGGAAGTCAAAAGGAAACAGAAATTAGCCCAAATTTGTAATAGAGTTAAGATGAAAATAGATTTCTTGAAAATTGGGCAGCATCCCGGCTTAAAATTGGACGTTCTCGGATAGCAAGGTAGCACAAATAGCAAGAAAACAACCTCAATTAAGCACAGCAGCAGTGAAATAGTACCCAACAACACAAATTGCATAAAAATAGCAACCCAAAATCAGCATACAACACCCAAGTAAACAAATAGCAAATATGCACAAATGGAGCACTTATCAGGCCTAGAATCCTCTATCCAATCCTAGCTACCTAACCGCGGTTATTTCTAACTAACCTAACATGCAAAATTTCAATTCTAACTAACTAATAGAAAAATAATAGTAGCTAACAGAAACAAAAAACTAATGGAGAACAGAGTTGGAGCAGGAACCTGGGAGTAGAGAAGAACTAAAAATGAAAAAGGAAATTGGGGTTGGGACGGGAACAATAGAATCAAAGAGCCGCGCCACCGTGGATGGTGGCGGTCACGGTGGAGCAGTGATAGTGCTCGGTGGCGTAGAGGCAGAGTGAAGGGGAGCTGGCGGCGGTGAGAGAGGGAGAGTGAGAGGAGAATGTGAATGGGGAAAGAGAGGGAGGGGCCGCCGAGTGCTTGTCGCCGGCGGTGATGGCGGAGCGACGAGGGAGTGAGAGACAGGGGCGGAGTGGGTAAGTGAGAGAGAGAGAAAGCGAAGAAGGGTTGGTGCTGATGGTGAGAGAGAGAGGGACTGGCCGAGTGGTGGTGGTGGCCGGCGGAGCAGAGGCTGAGTGAGTGGAAAAGGTGAGATGAGGGATGGAGAGGGGTCGGAGGTGGTGACAGGGGAAGAAGAAGAGATGTGCGCTGCTGCGTAGTGCTCTTCGCGTACTAGGGTTATCTTCTTTTTGAATCGACGTGAGCGCGCACTGTGCGCGTCCGCGTACATTGATGAAATTAGGATCCTACGCGTGAGCGTACAGCGCGCTCACGCATGGATGGGGAAACTATATGGAGCCGCGTACGCGTACAGTGCGCATAAGCGTGGAATGAGTTGGGCTGGAGGCTTAGAGTGGGCTCAGCGGACGCCCAACTCTCTGGACAAAGGCCTGGAATGGTGGCATCAGCTAGAGGACGTGCACGCGGCAAGTGTGCGTTCGCGTTCATCGGTGGTGTAACAAAAAGCGCGCAAGCGCGATGTGTGCGCTCGCATCCTTTCCTCTTTTTGTAGATGGGCGCGCACACGGCGAGTGCGCGTCCGCGCGAGATGAGTTGGGCTGGGGGCTTAGAGTGGGCGCAGATCCAGCGCAACTCTCTGGATAGTGGCTCAGAAGTTGCAGCAGCAGATCGACGCGGATGCGGCAGGTGTGCGTCCGCGTGCATTTCCTTAGAGCTGTATGGACGCGCACGCACGTAGTGCGCGTCAGCGTGGGTTGTGTTGGGCTCAGGGCATAGTGTTTGCCCAAGAGAGGCCCAACTTTCTGGATTTTGGGTGATGATGCATCCGCTCATGGACGCATACGCGTACATCGTCCGCGCGCGTCTAACCCCTTTTTTTTTTAATTGCCCTTTAAGCAGAAAAATTGTGCTCAGGTGCTCCCTATGCTGCTCACAACTCTTTATTCAATCAACCATCATACAATTCACAAAAAAATGCAATTTGATATTATTCCTCTACTATTAAACACAACATACATGTGACTATGCTAACAATTAAGTTGTACAAACAAATCTATATGAGACATCTACCTACAATGGCAACTCAAATCACTTATTAAGCAAAATTAAAAGAGAATGGAAAGAGTTTACCATGGTGGGGTGTCTCCCACCTAGCACTTTTATTTTAAGTCCTTAAGTTGGACATGTTGAGAGACTCATGAATTCTCTATATAGTGGCCAACAATCCTCCTAGATCCATCTATTTGAGCACTACTCCAACCTTTATATCTCATGTTTGATGCATCAACCATAATGAGCCTTGATTTGCTACGCCAACCACAAAACTTTTTTCGCTTACGCTTCATCCCACAAAGCATCCTAAGTTGACCATCCGTTTCAAGCAAGCCATACTCAAGTGGGACAATAAAGCTAATAGAAACGAATTTTACCCACTTAAATGGAGGTGTAGATGGTAACCTAGGCAAAGATGCTTCCAACGATCTTGACAAAGTGTATTCCACTCCCATCCTTCTATTTCTAAGGACTTCCACCTCTTCACAAGATTTCTCTAATTCAATCATTTGTTCATTAATACTATCTAAGCCTTTTTCCTTAATCAAACTATAATTGGGAGGGTGAAAGAAGTTTACCTCCACAACATTTCCAAATGCACCGGGAGAAGGTTCTTCAAGTTCAAAGGATTCTCCACCACTAGGACTTGATGCTTGCTCTTCGTCACCAAGGGAACTCAATTCTTTCTCTATCCCATCCAAGTCTTCATATGGGATATGCCTTGGAAGGTGTGCACTTTCCTCCCTAGCATCAATTTCAATCATCTTGGAGGGGTTTTCTTCAACTCTATGTTCCCATGGAGGCTCCGCATCTCCTAAGTCGTCTACCACTTCTTCCTTGTCTTCGACAATTAAAGCTTCCTCCAATTGTTCCAATACAAAGCAACTTCCCTCATTTCCCACTGGAGTTTCCAATCTCTCCTTCATGCTATGTTCTTCATTTGATTCTCCATATGTAGCCATGGGAGTTCCTTGAGTGTTCAAGCATTGGGATGCTAATTGATTTGTTACCGCATCCAAGGCGGCCATGAAATTTTGCACATCCATTTTCATCTCTTCTTGCCCTTGAATAAGAACACCAAGGGTTTCATCCATTAGAGACTGGGGTGGGTGGAAGGATTCATCATTTTGGGAAAATGGTTCATAGTAGGAAGATGGTTCTTCTTGGTAGAGTTGTGGTGGTTCAATGTTCTCCATTCTTTCCACTTGTTGTACAACACACTCCATGGTTGCTTGAAATTGATCCAATGCTTCCTTGAGACGATTCCTTGACTCTTGTTCCTCTTGGGTAATATGATAGGGATCATATGGGTCTTGGATTGATGGACATGAATATTCTTCCATGTGAGGTTGTGGTGGAAGGTAGAATTCATCTTGTGGTTGAAAATTTTCATATAACGGAGGTGGTTCATCTTGGTCATGGTATGGAGTTGGCTCTTGAAAGGGTTGATATCGTGGTGGTTCCATATATGGCTCATATGGCTCAAAAGTTAGTTGGTGTGATGGATATGGATCAGGGTCATATAAAGATGGTTGGTAAGAAGGGGCTTGTGAGTATGGTTGAGAGTTATGTTGAGGATATGGTTCATAGGCATATGGTGGTGGTTCTTGAAAGTCACAAGGTGATTCACCATAGCCATTGGATTGATATGCATCATAGAATCGCTCTTCTTCATAGTGCATTGGTGGGGGTTGTTGCCATGAAGATTGATCATATGCATATGGCTCCTCCCACCTTTGGTTATCCCATCCTTGATACACATCCTCATTGAAGCTCTCATTTCCTACAACATAATTAGAACCAAACTCACAGCCAAAGTGAGAATTTATGGTGGAAAGAGAAAATAAAATTCTACACTAGTAAATGAAGCAAAAAGCAAGATATTTACACTATTCACATATATACAACAACCAATAACATAACACCATTGCAACTCCCCGGCAACGGCGCCATTTTGATGATTGGATTTTTGATGGTTTAGAATTTCACTAATGAAATCTCGTTGTAAAGTATAGTTTCTAAACCAAACAATAATCCTTTCACACAAAAAGTTGTTTGTCACTAGTACAAACCCCTAAAATTTATAACCGAAGTATTCAAACCTCGGGTCGTTCTTCCTAGGAATTGTAATGAAGTGTCTTGTTATTGATTGTGAGTTATATTTGGGGTTTTTAAGATTTTATACAAGAAATATAAATGGCAAGAAAATTAAATAACAACTTTTGATAAGAGGCATGAAAGTAAATGGCAATGAAAGTAAACTAACAACTATACAAAGCTCTTGGCAAGATATGAGAACTAGAAGTCCTATCCTAGTTATCCTCCTCAATTGTGATGACAAATTGTCCATTGCTCCCGCTTAGTTAACCTCTAACCATGGAGGAAAGTCAAGTGGATGAATCAATTTGATTCCTCAAGTCCTAATCAACTCCTAAAGGAAAGACTAGCTTTAGAGGCATTCAAATCAATTAGCAACTTCAAATTATCAATCAACAAAGGAATTAGATAACTCAAGAGTTACTAATTACTCTACCTAGGCCAAGAGGAACAAAACCTACACTAAAATCCAACCAAACATTTCATCAAACACTTGGAAGGAACAAAAGAAAAGCATAGTAAATCAACAACAAGAATGAAATCTAACAACAATTATTGCAAGGAATTAACAACAACAATCAAGGAAATCACAATTATCATGAATTACCTCAAATTGCATTATTGAAAGAAAACAAAGGAATAACAATCTATCCAAAACAAAATGAAGAATTATAAGAAGTAAAGTACATAACTAGAGAGAGGAAGAGGAGAAGATTAAGAATTGATAAAGGAAAAGTGAATCAAAGCATGAATTAAACCTAGATCTAAGAAGAGAGATTAACATAAACCTAATCCTAATTCTTAGAGAGAAGTGAGAGCTTCTCTCTCTAAAACTAACTAATCCTAATCCTAATGATGCTAAAAATGATTCCAATATGTCTTCCCCTTCAATCCTTGATCCTTTTATTCCTTTCTATCAGCAATTGGCGCCAAAATGGGTTCAGAAACCCTTCCAAATTGCCAGGCACGTGTTGCTTTAATGAAGTCATGTGCGGACTGCGACGCGTGCGCGCACGGTACGCGTGCGCGCCCCTGGCCGATTCTGCAATGTGCACGCGAGCGCCTTGTGCGTGTGCGCGTGCTTGGTTGATTTCACTTCTTTGACTTTTCATGCTTCTCTCCACTTGTATGCTTCCTTCCTTGCTCCCTTTGATCCATGCCTAGCCTATTTCAATCCTAGAATTACTAGCAAACACATCAAGGCATCTTATGGAATCAAAGAGGAATTAGAATTCATCAAAATAAGGCTTAAAAAGCATGTTTTTACACTTAAGCACAAATACGGGAGAGATTATAAAACCATGCTAATTCATAGGTTAAATGTGAGAAAAGGTCGTCAAAATACTCTAAATTCAATACAAGATAAACCGTCAAATTGGGGTTTATCAGATACCTCGTTGAAGGTCGTCGCTCTCTAGTAGACCTCCTAGGATGGAAACCTGGTGGATCTTCAGGTAGCTCAGGTTCATTATCAACATCATCATCAACTAGAGCATCAATTGGATCTCCCATCTCCTGGTCATCAGGAACCAAAGGCTCATTTTGCTGCATATGCTTCTGATATTGATTCTCTGTTTGTTCTGACGAAGGAGGCGGCTGAACTGGATCTACATCAGTCAAGTCACTGCTCTCTTGTGATTGACTCTTCTCTTCCTTATCAATATCTTCAATGGTCTGGTCTTCAATAAACTCTACATCACGACTTCTTACAAGCTTCTTTTCAACTAGATCATAAAGCTTGTAACCAAACTCATCTTCTCCATATCCAATAAAAATGCACTGCCTTGTCTTCACATCCAACTTAGACCTCTCATCCTTTGGAACATGAACAAATGCTTTGCATCCAAAGACTCTCAAATGACCATACGAGACATCTTTGTCCGACCAAACATGATCCGGAACATCATTGTCCAAAAGACTTTAGGTAGCTTAACTTCAGTAAGCATACACATAACTCTTTCAATCAAAGTTCTATTCATCATTTCTGCCAAATCATTCAACTGAGGTGTTTTAGGAGGTGTGTTTTCATGCTTAATACCTTGTTGCTTGCAATACACATCAAATGGTCTACAATACTCACCACCATTATCAGTACAAATACATTTAAGCTTTTTACCTGTTTAACTCTCAACCAAAGCTTGGAATTGTTTGAACTTTTTCAAAACTTGGTTCTTTGTTTTCAAAGCATAAGTCCAAAGCTTTCTTGAATGATCATCGATAAAAGTAATAAAGTAAATAGCTCTACTAAAAGACTGTACCTTCAAAGGACCACAAATATCGGAGTGCACCAATTCTAAGAAGTTTGATTTTCTTGAAGGTTGATACTTCTTGAAGGATAATCTTCTTTGTTTTCCAGCCATGCAATGAAAATATTTCTCCAACTCTGCATTCTTCAAACCTGAAAGAGCATCCTTTTGAGCTAAATAATTAAGTCCTTTTTCACTAATATGACCAAGTCATCTGTGCCACAAGCTACAAACTTCTTTACTTTCAATCACATTCACACTACCTTTTGCAATCATGGCATGCATCACATACAAACTTGAAGTACCTTTTTCTCGAGCAACCACTAAGTTGCCTTTAGTAAGCTTCCATTGTCCAAAGCCGAAAGTGTTTACAAAGCCTTCATTATAAATTATTTTAACTGAAACCAAATTCAAGCGAACATCTGGAGCATGTCTAACATCTTTGAGTAGCAGTTTCATTTCCATATTAGTCTCAAGACAAACATCTCCTACACCAATAACTTTGGCCAAGCCATCATTACCCATATTAAGTACTCCAAAATTACCTGGAGTATAAGAAGTGAAGAACTCCTTCTTCGGTGTAACATGTATTGAGGCGCCACTATGAATTACCCAGCTGAACTCATCATCAGAAACAAGATTGACCTTGTACTCATAATCAGTAATATCAACAGTAAAAAGATCATCTGAAATAGAAGATACACGATCATTACCACTATCATCCTTCTTTTCTTACTTACCTTTGTTTTTCTTTTTCCAAAGATAACAATATTTTTTAACGTGACCCATTTTATGACAGTAGTGACACTCAACATTCTTGTATCTTCCCTTGGATTTGCTCCTGCTTTTACCTCTATCATTTTGAACTCTATTCTGATTTCTTCCCCTAGTTTCAGTGACTAACATTTCAGAGTGTGACGAAGAATTCTGCGTCTTCCTTCTCATCTCTTCATTTAAAATGCCACTTTTAACAAGTTGCATGCTCACTTTACCATTCGGAGCAAAATTAGTAAGAGAGATACAAAATGTCTCCCAAGAATTTGGTAGAGTATTTAGCAACCACAATCCTTGAACCCCATCTTCAAACTTGATTTCCATGCTTGACAACTGATCCAAAACTCCTTGAAATTCATTCAAGTGATCTAATACTTGTGACCCCTCATTGTATCTCAAATTCATCAATATATTCAACAAGTACAATTTATTATTGCCAGACTTGGAAACATACAAGGATTTAATTTGATTCCACAAAGCCCTAGTATGAGTCTCATTAGCAATGTGATTATAAACATTATCATCCACCAATTGCCTAATAAAACCATAAACATGTTGGTGTTCAAACTCCCATTTTTTATCTGTTTTAGATTCTGATTTTTGTGTAGAAAATACGGGTAAATGTAGATTTTTAACAAACAACAAATCTTTCATTTTGCCCTTCCATAGATGGTAATTAGTGCCATTCAAACTTATCATTCTAGTAGAATTATTTGCCTCCATCTTTCAAGTAAGTTATAACTAAATACCCAAAACTGAGCTCTGATGCCAATTGATAGAAATAAAACACAATTTTCTACTTGCAAGAATTAGAAGAGCAACAATATCCACTCACAACAAGTATTAACACCAGCACAATAATACCCAATAGCAGCGAAAAAAATCACATAAACCAGAAATTAGAAACAAGCTAACACACCAAGATTTTTAACGTGGAAAACCTCCTCAATGAGAGAAGTAAAAACCACAAGTCACCAAGATCAAGATATAGCTTCACTATGATGAAAAAATAAGGTATAAGAGAGTCACAAATTACTGCACAAAACGTGCATACAACAAGTCAAACAACCCAAGCTTCAAAACTTTCAAAACAAGAACAAAAAGATGAAAATACCACAAAAATAGAACTACTGTGCATGGCCAATATCTCCAACTACAGACATCGAATCGAAGATCCGAACAGTAAAATCAAAGAACCAGATGTGTAGAACACACTGTTCAAATTTGAGCTCGATCCAATGACGAATCTGTAGCGACTAATTTACAGAGACAGCTTTGTGTATGTGCGAAAATAACTTTCTCTCTTCTTTTCTTGCTAATGTTTGGTTTCCTCTTTTCAAAATGACCTCTCTCACTCAACCCTAACTCACCTCAGCCACTTCAATTATTCATAGACTTGGATACTAGTATTTGGGTTTTTTCTCCACATAGGAAGGGAGCCCAAAAAACCCAACACTATTTATAAAATTTTGTAGTAATGATAAATTTATCTATAAATAAATTAAACTGGATTTTAGAAAAAATAATTTTTTTATAACAAAAATATTCAAATATTAAAAAAACTTGCATTAGTTAAACTAGACAAGCCAAAAAATTACTCAAAAACTTTGGAATGGACAATACTAAAATAATGAGAGTTTTTAATTTTAATATTGAATTTATAGTAGTATTTTTTAATAATATGTAAAATTTGGTGTATTTTTTTTATATAGAGATCATAATTGACTCTCTGATTTGTGAAATTTTTTTTATTATTTTTAAAATACAAAATTTACCTTCCAATTTGTGAACTGACACAAAATTTATCTTTTAATTTGTGAAGTAACACAAAATATATTCTCCGATTTGAATTTTAATTTTTTAAAATTTTTAAAACATAAAACTTTCTCTTTATATGTTTCAATATTAAAATTTCTTTAAATATATAAATCAAATTCTTTGATTTGTGAATACCTCTATATTAAATTAAAATATATTTTTTTATAACTGAGAATAACACAATAATAATTTTTATATAAAAAAACCAACCAAATAATGAACACACTAATTGATATATTTTGTTACCTCGACTAAAACGAAAAAAAGGAGTAGATATATATAAAAAAAATATCCAGATATAATATGTTTTTTACCCTATCTTACAAGAAATAAATTATATTTAGTGTTTTGTGTGTATTAGATACCAAGTAAATCTTAGAGAATCATATTTTAGTAGAGTTAAACTTTAAAATGGTCTCTAAGATTAGTATTATGCACTAAAATCATTTCTGAGATTTCAATTGCGCCAATTATGTCCTTGAGATTAAAAAAAATGCACCATATTAGTCCCTGACCTATTTTCCATTAACGACATGATGACATGGCATGATGACGTAGACTGTAAGTGACACGTGTCACTTCATGATTTGGCCACGTGTAATAGTATGATGATGTGGTGACCAGTGACGCGTGGCATGTTGATGTGTATGGTTGTGCCACGTGTCACAATGTTATTTGGCCACGTGTCCGTTTGTGCCACGTGTCGCAACATTATTCATCCATGTGTCATTCATTATGTCATCGTTGTATATACACCAAATTAGTCCTCCACTTTACATTAAGTGACTCATTTTAGTCCCTGAAATTGAATGTTGTTCACCAAATTAGTCCCTTCATCAATTTTTTCTCATTTTTTTAAATTTAAAATTTTAATATCTTGGATACACTAATTTCAATTCTATTTTTCCATATATCGTTTAAATACAAGTGCTTTCATAAAAAATTTTTAAGATTTTAATTTTAATTATATAATTTTTTTAATAATTTAATATTGATAAATTTTGTAATATATAAGTATATTATTATAAAAAAAATTATATGACTGATTAAATATATTTTTTCATAAAAAAACATGTGTTTTTAACAAGAAATTAATAATTAAAATAAATATTTTTTTCTTATGAAATACATGTTTTTGTTATGTGTAAATGAGCTAGATTGAAGGCATTTCAAACTTTCTCACTACAATCTTTAACCTCTACAGTCTAGACAAAAGAGGTCGGAGATGGTAATGAGGGAAGCTTGAAATGCTTTCACATCAACTCCAAGATAGCGGTTATTAGGGGTATCCACAAGAAAAAAATATTTTATAAAAGTACTGAAAGAAGTCGGAGATGGTAGTGAAGGTACTTGAAATGTCTTCACGTCAACTCCAAGTCGATGGTTAGGATATTCGCAAGAGAAAAAATATTTTATAAAAATACTTTTATTTGAAGAACATGTGAAAAAATAGAATTAAAATTAATGCATTAAAAAATATTGAGAATTTTGAATTTATAGAAAAAAAAAGAGAAAAAAATTGATGAATGGACTAGTTTGGTGCACGACATTCAATTTCAGGGACTAAAATGAGTCACTTAATGCAAAGTGAGGGACTAATTTGGTGCATATACAACAATGACATAATGAATGACACGTGGACGAATACTATTGCGACACGTGGCACAAACAGATGCGTGGCCAAATAACATGGTGACACGTGGCACAATCATCTACGTCAGCATGCCACGTGTCACTGGTCACCACATCATCATACCATTACACGTGGCCAAATCATGAAGTGGCACGTGTCACTTACAGTCCACGTCATCATGCCATGTCATCACGTCGTTAATGGAAAATAGACCAGGGACTAATATGGTGCACTTTTTTTAATCTCAGGTACGTAATTGGTGGAATTGAAATCTCAGGGACGATTTTAGTGTACAACGCCAATCTCAAGAATCATTTTGGGGTTTAACTCCATTTTAGTGGGATTAAAAAGATTATGAAATATCTAGTTAGTACATTGAATGTAGTATTATAGTATCATAAAGAACCCACATACATGATTATTCTAGCGAAATTGAAATCGGAATATAGAAAATCACTAGATGAATGTCACTTATTTAGTAGTTCTTTGATGTCTTCATACAACCAAAAACAAGTAAACGTTAACATTTACCCTTTTATTTATCCTCTCTCCTGCTCTGCTAGGGCAAAACCAAACAGGGAAGGGGAGGGTAGTGAATAGCATCCGTAAAATCGAATACAACTTGGTTTGTAAACAAATCGAGCCCAATCGCTAAGTGCAGAAAATTCAAGATCTTCAGCATTTAGGTAAATCTGAAATGAAAGCATCAACATCAGCAATCAATGAAAAAGATCCACCTCAGCAAGAGACCAATGAAGAAGAAGAGGAAGCACTAGTTATCTATGATGAGGGAGACATTGAAGAAGGAGTCCAAAAATGCAAATATAGCATTGTGGAAAAATTAATCACTGAAAAATATATCAACCCAAGCTGGGTACAAAGTGCCATGTATAATATATGAAAAAAACCAGAAGGTTTCCAGATGAAAGAGATCCAGACTAAACTATACCAGTTCTTTTTTAAAAAGAAGGGAGATATGAAGAGAGCACTAAAAGGAACCCCATAGACTTTTAGAAACTCGTGGCTTCTACTGGAGAAATGGGAAAGGAACATCATTCCAGAAGAAATGGACTTCTCAGAGATAGAGGTAAATGTGTAGATTTGAAAATTACCATAACACTGCAAAACAGTAAAACTGAGAAAAAAACTCGCAGCAACTATAGGGGAAGTAGTAGAATGTAGTGTTTTTGAAAGTGAAAATGGGCAGGGATAGTTCATCAAAGTAAAAGTGCGAATGAAAATAAATAAACCAATAAAAAAGGGAGTCAATATTGGAAACATAAAAGATGGCATAACCTGGGTAGATTTCAAGTATGAGAAGCTCCCAACTTTCTACTATTTCTGTGGGATGCTAGGACATGATGAAAGAAACTGTGAGAAGAAAGAGGTTTTAGAAGAAGGTATAAAATGGCAGTCGAAAGAGTTGGGTGACTGGATAAGAGCTAATACGTTCGGAATGAAGGTGGAAAAAAAAGAAGAAACAGGTAAGGAGAAAGATAGGAAAAAGGACGATCCACAGCACGAAGGAAAACTCAGAAGAAACCAAGAAAAATTGTTAAGCAAGCTGGCAAATCTTACAATGTCATATTCTAGAGGTGCAGAAAAGGTGAAAGGAAAAGATATCAAATCCAGCAGAGAAGAAGCTCACAAAAAAATCAGTAAGAAAAAGCAGAAACAAATAGAAGAGAAAGAATCATGGAAGACAAGAGAAACAGAAATAGAACTTGCAATCCTAAAGATACAAAACAAAGAAGTGCAAAAGGAGGATACACGGAAAGAAGTTCCTGAAGGAGACAGCAGTAAAGATGCAAAAAAAACCAGTAAAAAAAGGAGAAAGGAGAGCAGAAGAAGTGGAAAAGAACGGCTCAAGAGGTTGTGCAAGAACATAGAAGTAGGGAAAAGAAAATAAATCCAGAAGGGAAGAGGAAGCTTGGAGAAGGAGCACCGATGGAGATTGTAGAAGAGAAGACTCAACCAAAAAAGTACCAACCTAGCACCCCAACGGCAGAGGCTGCAAAACAGCCCTGCCGAGATCAATAAGGCTAATAAGCTGGAACTATCGTGGGCTTGGAAACCCATGGGCAGTTAGAGCTTTGGATAAGCTCTTAAACCAAAAAGATCCCAACCTTGTCTTTCTAATGGAAACAAGGAAAAAGGCAGATGAAGTAAGTATATTAAGAAGAAAAGGGGGGCTTGAGAATATTATAGGGGTAGACTGTGAAGGAGAAGAAAGAAATAGATCAGGAGGACTGACAGTTATGTGGGAGAAAAATACAATAGTGGAGATAATCTCAATGTCCTCAAATCATATAGATATGGTAATTCAAACAGAAGGAGCCAGCAACCCTTGGAGAGCCACATGCTTTTATGGATGTCCAGAATCAAACAACAAGCACAAATCTTGGGAATTGCTTAATTCTCTTGGCCATTCCAACAACATGCCATGGATGGTCTTTGGAGACTTCAACCAAGTGCTGGAACAAAGAGAAAGACAAGGAAGACTACTGGTGACCTATACACAAACCAGAGGATTCAAAGAAGCCTTAGAGGTAAATGAACTTTTTGACTTGGGCTTTGTAGGACATAATTTTACTTGGTCCAATAACTAGGCTGGAAATCAGAATGTGCAAGAGAGACTTGATAGAGCTATTGCCAACATAGATTGAAAGGAGGCTTTTTCAAGAGCGGTGGTCCAACATCTTCAAAGATATAGATCGGACCACTACCTGATACTTGTAGATATGCTGGGAGAATCATAACAAAAGACAAAGAGAACACATATCTTTAGATTTGAGCAAGTATGGCTGGAAAATGAAGAGTGTGAAGAGATAGTAAGGAGAACATGGATACCGAGAACACCTAATCTACAAGAAAAACTAGGAAACTGCAGCAAATCTTTAGAGGAGTGGGGCAAGAAGAACTTCGGTAAGATCCCAAAGGCCATTAAAGAGAAGAAAAAAAAGCTACAAGAAGTGCAAGATGGAGATCAAACACAGACAGTAATGATACAATCAAAGAAAATCCAAGAAGAATTGGATGAGCTCCTAAATCAAGAAGAAATCTGGTGGTCACAAACATCAAGGGTAAATTGGCTAAAGACAGGAGATAGGAATACAATGTTCTTCCATCAAAAAGCATCTCAAAGGAAGAGAAGAAATAGAGTACAGAAAATTTTAGATAATGTAGGAGTAATCTATGAAGAAGAAGAAAAAACTGAAGAGGTGATGACAACCTATTTTAAAAGGTTGTTTGCTGCTGAAAATACAGAGAGAATTGAAGAAGCAGTTGAAATTGTTAGGGGATGAATAACACAAAAGAGACTAGATATAATTCAAAGCGATTTTACCAAAGAATAAGTCAAGATAGCCTTGAGCCAAATGCACCCAACAAAGGCACCAGGGCCTGATGGATTACCGGCTCTTTTCTACCAAAAGATGTGGAATACAGTGGAAGAAGATGTGACAAAGTGGACACTCAACGTTCTTAAAAATGGAGGAGATTCCTCAGAGGTTAACAAAATTTTTATCTGCCTCATCCCTAGGATCAAACACCTGAGCCACACAAAAAATTACAGGCCAATATCTCTTTGCAATGTTATTTTCCAGCTTGTGACAAAGAGAATTGCAAATAGGCTAAAACTGATCCTGCCAGACATTATAGGAGAATTTCAAAGCGCTTTTACACCAAGAAGACTTATAACAGATAATGGTCTAGTAGTATTTGAGATCTTTCATTTCATGAAGAAAAAGAAGGAGGACAACAAGGGATACATGGGAGTGAAGTTAGATATGGAGAAGGCCTATGACCAGATTGAGTGGTCCTTTCTCATTGAAGTGCTCAGATCTATGGGCTTCCCACAAAGATGGATTGATCTATTTTGGGTATACATAAGCACAATATCTTTCTCTATTTTGATAAATGACTGTCCATCAAAAGAGTTTAATCTCGGAAGAGGAATTAGGCAGGGAGACCCGTTATCTCCTTATCTTTTTATCTTGTGCGCTGAAGTTTTTTCCGATCTTCTAAGGAAAGCACAAGAAAGAAAATCTATACAGGGGATCAAGATTGCAAGACAGGCACCAGAAATTACCCATCTCCTTTTCGTGGATGATAGTATCTTTTTTTTTAAAACAATAGATCAGAGCATTCAAGTACTGATAGAGATTCTTAAATACTACCAATTAGCTTCGGGACAGAGAATTAACTTGGACAAGTCGAAGATTTTTTTTTAGCCGAAATGTACCTCTACCAGACATATGCTTATCAAAGATTGTCTGAATATAAAGGCAGTGGAAAGTCACTCAAAATAATTGGGAATACCAACTATGGTCGATAGATCCAAGAAGCAGATTTTTGGATTTGTTCAAGAGAAAATCTGGAAGAAGCTAAAAGGTTGAAAAGAGAAAACTCTATCAAAAGTGGAAAAAAAATTCTCATCAGATCAGTTGTTCAATCTATCCCTTCTTACATCATGGCATGCTTCCAATTACCTAAGAGTCTTTGCAACCATTTGGAGAGAATGATTAGCAATTTCTACTAGGACAGCAAGGAGGAAAAAAAATATATTAGGTAAGTTGGAACAAGCTTAGCAATGCAAAAGAAGAAGGATGGTTGGGCTTTAGAAGCTTTGAAGCATTTGACCAGGCCATGCTAGCCAAGCAAGGGTGGAGATTAATTAAGAGACCTGATTCACTGACAGTAAAAATACTAAAAGCCAAATATTTTGTAAGAAAAAATTTTCTTCATGCAAACAAAGGACACAATCCTAGTTATACTTGGAGGAGCATCTGGGGCACAAAATGGGTGATGAAATTAGGTGGACTTTGGAAGATAGGAACAGGGAGGAGCACCAGAATTTAGGGAGATCCATGGAAGGAGGAGAAAAAATACATTGGGTAAGTTGGAACAAGCTTAGCAATGCAAAAGAAGAAGGATGGTTGGACTTTAGAAGCTTTGAAGCATTTAACCAGGCCATGCTAGCCAAACAAGGGTGGAGATTAATGAAGAGACCTGATTCACTGACAGTAAAAATACTAAAAGCCAAATATTTTGTAAGAAAAAGTTTTCTTCATCCAAACAAAGGACACAATCCTAGTTATACTTGGAGGAGCATCTGGGGCACAAAATGGGTGATGAAATTAGGTGGACTTTGGAAGATAGGAACAGGGAGGAGCACCAAAATTTGGGGAGATCCATGGCTTTCTAATCAAAACGGACACAAAATTTAGAGTCCCAGAGCAAGTTTTGATCAAGAAGCCATAGTGGACAACCTTATCAACCAGGAAAACAGAACTTGGAACCAAGAATTAATCACAAACAATTTTTTACCTTTTGAAGCAGATCAAATCCTAGCACTACCATTACATATCCAAGAATAAGAAGATAATTTTTACTGAAAATTTAATAGAACTGGGAAATATGAAGTGAAGAAAGCTTATCACCTGATAAGGAAGTACAGCCAGGAACAAGGGCACAGTAGCGTACCAACCCTCGAAGAGAAGTAGCGATGGAAGCATCTTTGGAAGATGAGAATACCACCCAGAACTTTGAATTTTATGTGGAGCCTCATGCATAGATCACTACCTACAAAATCAAATTTACAAAAAAGGGGAGACAGATGCATTTCAATTTGTCCTAAATGTTTTGAAAAAGAAGAAACTGAATCTCACATTTTCAAGGATTGCAACTGGACAAGGAGGTTTTGGTTTATCTCTCCCTCTTTGAAAACAGAATCAGCGGAATAAATTCCTCTATTGGACTGGATTGATGTAACCTTGAAGGAAATTGGGGGATAAAAAAGGGATTTTCTTATGCAGCCTCCATAGCCTCTGGCATGGGAGAAATAAATTGGTGTTCGAGAATGATCAATCCCCACCAGAAGTATTGTTGGAGAGAGTCCAAAAAATTTCACCGAAGCAAATTTAATGGTAGAAAGATCTTTGTTGTCTCAAAAACTTTCACTGGGTAGCCAAAAAGTGATGACTGTTGGAGTGCTCCTCCACCAAACACCTTTAAATTAAATGTTGATGCAGCTACTAATAATGGAGGAAGAAGAAGAGTTGGTGTAGTTACTAGAGATAGTGAAGGGATAGTTGCAGCAGCTGCCACGTTGGAGATTGCCTCATCTCTTTCAGTTAGAGAAGCTGAGGCTATGGCTTGTTATCTGGGTTTGGAATTTGCAACCCAATACTGTTTTTTTGATATTGAGTTGAAAAGAGACAATATATAAATGGTGAAGGCCTTAAATCTAAATACCCATTTGGAGGTTCTTTTGGAGTGATAATCTCCAATTGCAAAACTCTTTTGAATAGGTTCATGTATTTTAAAATTTTACATGTAAGAAGACAAGAAACTTAGCAGCCCATTACTTAGTAAGAATAGCTCTTACCAAGTCAAATATAATGTGGCTGAAAGAGACACCCTTAAAATTAAAAATATGTAATTGGATCTATTTTGATATTTTGAATTGTAGAGTTTAATATAAATAGAATTTCTTTCAAAAAAAACAAATAAACGTTATATTGTTTCATTGTATGAAACAACTAGTTGACTATGCATTCAACCCTGATCTTATTCTCATAAAATGTGATAATACAAGGATAATAAATTTAACCAAGAATCCAATTTTACATTCAAAAACCTAATATATTGAGATTAAGCATCACTACATTATTTTATAAGAGATTATATTTAAAAGGACAATGTAATTCTTGAATTTCTTGAATCTAGTAAGCAACTAACAAACATTAACCTTCAAACAAAAATTATTTTTTACATCCGTAATAAATTTGGTATCTCAATTAGGCATCTTAATTTTAAAATTTCATACTAATATGGGTGTTAGATATTTCCTCTTACTTAGCTTGTTTTTGGGAATTTACTTAAATAAGTTCATTCAATGTTCTTTCTTCATTATCAAGCATTTGAAAATCAAGAAGAATTTGAAGAAGTAGAAGACTTTTCATTCCGCACAAAACGACAACTATACCTAGCCCAAGTTCCTAGTTATTTAGACCTAGACAATTAGAACCCAGAATAATGAGAACGTGGAATGATTCACACATGGGATATCTGAATTTCGTGATGATTAATAAATAATGGACATTTTGATATAATAATTAGAATTAATGCCTAAATAAATTAAGGGGCCTGCTACACATACAAGTAAAAAGGCCGTACAAGTTTTACAAGTTATCAGCCCAAACTTCATTAACACGCGCATTAACTCATTTTGAATGGAGCGTAACTACACGCGCCCCACTGAAACGGTTCCTCTTCGTCTTCTTCTTCTTCTTCTTATTCTCTTCTTCTTCTTCTTCTTCGTCTTCGTCTTCTTCTTCTTCTTCTTCCTCTTCCTCTTCCTCTTCCTCTTTCTCTTCTTCTTCTTCTTCTTCTTCTTCTTCATTTTTTTTCCGATTTTCATGGTTTCTGAAATTCTTCTTATTCTTCTTGCTGCACGTTCTTCTTCCTCTTACTCTTCTTCTTCTCATTTTCTTTCGTTTTTGCACGTTCTTCTTCCTCGTTTTCCTCTTCTTCTTCTTCTTCATTTACGTCTTTTCTCTCTATTTTCTCATTTTTTTCGATTTTTCATGGCAAAATCGTTTTTGAAGAAGAAGAAGCAGCAGAAGATGAGGAGGAGAAAGAGAAAGAGTTCTGAATTATGCATGTACTTCAACGAATTTTGGGTGTATTTTCTTAAATCCTTTGGGTGTATTTTCTGTAACCCTTTGGGTGTATTTGAGTGATATCTGACTGATATCTATGGGTGTATCTGACTCATATCTATGGGTGTATCTTACTGATATCTATGGGTGTATTTTTCATTTCAGAAAAAATGGCAAGCATTACAGATATACACCCAAACGATTACATAAAATACACCCAAGAGATTACAGAAATACACCCAAACAATTACATAAAATACACCCAAGAGATTACAGAAATACACCCAAACGGTTACAGGAATTCACCCAAACGATTATAGAAATACACCCAAAAGATTATAGAAAATACACCCAAAGGATTTAAAGAAATACACCCAAAATCATGCATAATTCAGAACTCTTTCTCTTTCTCCTCCTCATCTTCTCCTACTTCTTCTTCTTCAAAAACGATTTCAGAGCTTCATGTCAAAAAACAATAGAAATCGAGAATAACAAAGAAAGAAAACAGAGAGAAAAGCACGTAAATGAAGAAGGAGAAAGAGAAGGCAAGAAACAAAAGAAAAGAAGAAGAAGAAGAGGAAGAGGAAGAAGAACGTGCAGCAAGAAGAAGAAGAAGGTGCAATGAAAACGTGCCGTAACAGTATGTGGAGGAACTAACGTCAACGACGAAGAACAAACCAGTGAGAAAGGAGGAGAAAAGAACGATCGAAAAAGAAGGAAAAGAAGAAGGGATGTAGCGCGTCGTACGTGGAGCAGCGCGTAATTTGATTTTATTATTTAATGAACTTGTAAAGCATACAAGCTCTGCAGAGCTTTTCCCATAAATTAAAGCATATAAGCCATTACCTAATTAAATAAAAAATATTAAGATATATCAACTAAATCAATTTTTTTTTTTTGGAACTCTTTCTCACTTTTCGACTGAAATATTAGTTTTTGTCTTCTTTTTGTGAAATAATTAGTTTCTACTTCATCTATATTATTTACCATTTATGTTAATTTAATTTGTGCTATAAAATATTGGAAAAATGAGACTCAAAATGGTACTTAAATTTTCAAAAATAAATCAAGATAGCTTTTTTCTTCTCTCACTCTCGTAAGTAGCCAACTAAAATTTACTTTCGTAAATTTTCATTCATTTCTATCAATCCAAACTTCCATTAATGCAGTGTTGATTTAGACTACTAAGTGCTAACATGGCATTCGAATATGATCAAAATAATGTTGTAAATTGGTTGAGTGGACTCAATATAGTTATTATTCCAATATAAAACTCTAAACCCCAAAATTATAGCAACATCTTCATATTCTCCTCTCTTCAAATTGCAAGAGTTTTTACTTGTTTTGTTTGTCGAGTAATTAAATATTGCGAACTGTGAAATTGATAAATTTAGTACTATAAATTTTTCATTCAATACTACATGTTGTGAAACTGATATACATGTCATCATAAAAATTAAAAGTGCATACTCTATATCAAATTCGAATTTCATTATCACTTTGTCTGTGAGAATGTTTAACCTTTTCCATGCATTACTCTTAATGCTTGTTGCTAGGTTAATTTAGTATATATTACAGAATGCACATTGACTTTACTACTCCTTTTCTTTTTTAGGTTATGGTTGCCAGAAGTGATCTTGGTATTGAACTCCTTGTTGATGTGAAAAGTAAAAGCGAAATTCTTTTTTTTTTTTTTGAAGTAAAAATTATATATATAATTAGAAGTTATAAGTGATATAAGTGGAGTATGATAAAATTTTAAAAAATTAGAAAATATTATAGAATTTAAGCTTTATCTAAAATCAAGTATGTTTTTATCAAGTAAAGATTCATGAAATTATTTGACAGCAAGTTGTTCAATTTGTATAGTAAAAAATTTTAGTCAAAGATTACAATTTGATAAAGATGAATATAAAAGAAGATTTTAGTACATACACTTGTGCAATTTGCACAATTTGATTAACTTGCAAATCAAATGTACCTTCACAAAATACTATGTATTATATAGATAATTATGATATTTACTAATGTATATCATGTTTTGCATAGAATTAGTAAATAAAATTAAAAAAAAAAGTAGTAAGATCTTTTATATGTGTAATTCTTTGTATGAATTTTTATAATATGTAAAAGAGTATTATAATTTTTTTATATATTATAAAAAATTATAATTTCACCTCGTTATTATATTATTTTTATTATTGTCCAAAATTTTTGTTCAGTTTAATTTTATCTATTTCTCATTCACAAATTTTAATTGTGTTATTTTATTCTTATTAACTTTGTACCTAATAGTTAAAGAGACTCCACTTTTTCGGATAAATAAAATACTACATAAAAGATAATAATCAATTGACATCATTTATCAAAAATTAAGCTAAGTCCGATCCTCTTAATTAAATTCTATATAATGCCGTTAAATTAGGAATAGATAATCAATTTGTGCCATAGTATAGAACTGTTCATTATTACTCAACAAGCAAAACAAGAAGAACTCTTGCAGTGAATAAAATGGGAGAAAGAAAAAGGATGAAAATGAAGATACTACTATAATTTTAGGAGTTAGGGTTTTATATTTGAAAATAAACTGAATTGAATCTAATCAACTAATTTTAGACACTATTTTAATCATACTCATGAATATTTATGTTACTTTAACATTGGAATGATATGATATGTTAGTAGTTAATAGTCAAATTAAAGTTAATATTGCATTAGTAAAATTTTGGATTAAAAACGAAATGAGATTCACAAAAATAAATTTAAAGAACTTATTTAGTCATTTATAAAATTAAAAGATTATTTTTTATTCGTCTTCGAAAGTTCACATACTATTTTATAAGGGTGTTCATGAATCAGATCAGATTCGATCTGCATATCCGCGGTATTTATTCGAATGCGATTCGAAAATTATGGATATGAATCTGATCCATCCACAAAATTATTGGATCGATCGGATCGGGTGCACTAATAGAATCGAATTGTGGATTTTATGTAGATATCCGCAGATCTGTAAAAATAAATAAATAAATAAATAAATAAGTAAATATTTTTTTATGTTTTATTTCAACTAATAATTATTATATATGTTGTATTATTTAATTTTTATTATTTAAAAAAATATGTGTAATATTATTCTAAAAGTAAACATGTATAAAAGAGTAGAAAAAAAGATTTTATTGATTTTTTAAAATAAAAATAAGCTTTTAAAAAGTATTTGTATGTTTTGCAGATATATCTGATATTCGATATCCGATCTGATCTGCAAATGTGGTAGATCGGATCGGATCGGATCAAAGATAAAAAAAAACTGTAGATATTGAATTCGATCTGAAGATTTTAGTGCGGATCGGATCAAAATTTTGACCATATCCAATCTGATTCGATCTGATATGCGTTCACTCCTATTATTTTATGTATTATCTTAAATATTTTATGATATTTTTCATTTAAAGATAAACAAATTTATGGAGTTGAAACCCATTTTGACCCCTAAAATTTTTGACCGGTCTCAATTTCAACCCCAAATTTATAATTATCCAATTAGTACCCTCAAATATTAGATTGTATTTTACGTTTGTTCCTGTAGTTCATTCAACTTTTGCTACGTTATTCACTCATCACACATTCATTTTGGTAAGTTAGGTACTACGTGGATATATATTTTGTCAACTTAACATGTTATATTAGATCTCCATTAATGGAGATAGTTACAAGAACAAACATGGAACACAATCTAATATTTAAGGGTGCTAATTGAATAATTATAAATTTAGAGATTGAAATTAAAGTCGATAAAAAATTTTAGAGACCAAAATAAATTTTAACTCCAAATTTATGATATATAATTAATTAAAATGATACTATTAAGTTACCCAATTTCTATGTGTCTTGTTCTTGTCTCTTTTCCGTTAAACGGTTAGCATTGAAAAAAAGGGAAAAAGGTATGAGTTAGCAGGAATTTTTTTACTTAGATAAAAAAAAGTATTATTTATAAAATTAAATTAGAATACAAAAAAAATTTTAATTTGTATTTTTAATAATGATTTCGGACTTAAAAAAATAAGTTTTGTATATATTTTAGTAATTGTATCAGTGAAAACATAATATTTTTTTCTTTGTTTATGTAAGCAGAGAGCAAAAATGAATCAAAAAATAATTTAATATTTATTGTTTGCTCTCTGTATGTAAAAGTAGAAAAAAGATACACCATATTTTTATAGTTAATTTTTTTATATATGTATAATTTTAACGTAAAATATGAGAATATTTAATTATTTTAATATTTTACATAATTATGATAGCAGCACAAAATATTAGGCTTTTTAATTTTTTTGTATTATAGTACAAGTAGTATTTTTTAATAATATAAAAATTTAGTGTATTTTTATTTTGTATAAATACCATAAATTTAAATGTTAGATTCGTAGTTTTTATTTTTTTTAAATAGTTTACAAATTTGATGATTAAATTTGTATTTTAATGTTGAAATTTTTTTAAACATATAAATCAGATCCTTCAATTTAAATTTTTAAAATTTTTTTATTTTTTTAATTCAAAATCGACCTTCAATTTTCTACTCTACTCAAAATCTGACCATCAATTTTTAAGATAATAAAGTATCTAAACAATGTGAATAAATGGGCTGCAAATTTAACCCAATACATATAAAAAATAAAAAACACTTCACAAATTATCTAAATAAAAAAATTCACTTAATTATTCAAAAAAAAAATAATCATCTCAAACTCTAATTTACCAAAGTATTTCACTCTAACATGGTAACCCTCTTTTTTTTTTTCAACCGGCTGTCACTTCACCTTCATCAATAATCATCCCACTTTACCGTCGCTCTTTAGCTTGCCACACGCTGCCACCAACATCGCTCACCCCTAGTAAAAATAACTATCCACTTAAGAATAAAAATAATCATCTGCATACTTAATAAATTGAACATTCAACATATTTTAATTATATATAACTAAACTCAATCCAATTAAAATAATCATTCACATAAGAATTAAAATAACCATCCTACATACCTACTAAAATGACCATCTTAAACTAGGCATTAAAGTAGAAAAAGAATAAGCAACCATGATCACACTGCACTATTTGTGATTTGGTTTAATTTAAAATTTTATTTTTTAAATTTCAAAATTTGAAATTATTAAAGATTAATTAATTATCTGATTTATGATTTTAATTTTTTTAGCTCTAATGTTCACATTATTTACTACTCTCATAATCTCCTTATACTTTTCTTAAGTTTTTTATTCCCACCCAAATTTAAGCCTTCAATTTATAATTTCTAATTAAAAAAGTTATTTTCATATCCATAAAAAACACACCAATTCTCCAAAATTATATATAACACACTCCTTCAATCCAATACAAAAAAAATTAGCTTAAAATATTATTGATGTTTTATAAAACAAAAATATATTTTCATTATAAAAGACAAAAAAATAGAGTGAATACCCCATCCGACCCCTGACAATTACCTCGAAAGGACAACGAAAATTTCTCAAAAAAAAAACACTCAATTCGACCTCTAATATTTTTTTTGGGACTGATTAATCTTTATGCAAAAAAAATAACATTAAATTTTTTTGGCACAGGAATCTCGTTGTCTTTTTAAAATTATTGTCAAACGTTGAATTTTTTTATTAGAGGCCTTATTATTTTTCGAAATAATTGTCAAGACTGTTTTGAATTTTATTCAAAAAAAAATAATTGAAAAAGTTTGTGTATTTTTATTTTAAAGAAAAAGCCCTGACCTGGCAGTACAACAGTACAACGTCATCCCCCGTCAGCATTCCAAATTGGATTCTAGATAATACCCCCGGTCGCCTTCCATTTGTACGGATTTGCCGCCAATCTATCGAACCACGTAACCGCTCTCACCGCCAATCCCGAACAGTTACGTCTTCCTAGAATCCAAAAAACCCGCAACTCTATTTTTTTTTCTTTTTCTTTTTCTTTTTCTTTTTCCATCTCCTTAGTCCTCCTAAACTCCTAATTCTTCCTTGCACACTTCACACGCTCACGCACTCAGTGACTCACACAACAAAACACTGTACCCTCCCCATTCCTCTCTGTTTTAAAAAGGAAATCGCTCACTTTGCACTTCCACTCTTTCTCTCTCACTCTCTCATTCTCCTTTCTTCTTGGAGGAGTGCATGTAAAAGTACCTTCCTCCTTAATTAATTACTAATAACAAGGTCTTTGCTTACAGAGCTGCTGGTTCTGCTTCCAACATATACACACACAATATGGATGATGAATATGCTAAGCTTATAAGGAGGATGAACCCACCAAGGTAACTTCCTCAATTTCTTATTATTATGGGGGATAGTTTAGTACTTTCCTTCATCTAGTACTCAAATACCTGGGGTTTTGCTTCTTTCATAAAAAATACACACACTACTACCAATTTTGGAATCACCTCAATTTTCCTTTTATTTCCAAATTATCTATTTTCGTTTTTTAAAACTTGTATTAGAAAATCAAAGTTCGCTGTGTTCAATTTTCGCACTGTTCGGCCAGATCTTCCCCTTCATTAATCATAATTTTGTTTGTTTTGTTTTTTCATGGACCTTTCAAATTTTCCTTAATCATAATTTTAGCATAGTCGATTTTGATTTATTGCTACTGTCTCAGAATATTTTTATGTGATTTGTTCTGAGGATCGTTATCAACATGTATCAAATCATGAATCTAATTGCTCCTGCAGGGTTGTGATTGACAACAATGCTTGTGAAGATGCCACTGTTATTCAGGTAAATCTTGTGCTATACCATCTCTTTAGGGTTTCGCCAAAATTGAATTGATAACAGGAAAGATTCTGTTATGTCGGTTATTTATTATTATTGTTATTTCAAATTTTTAATGTTTGGATGTTTTAGAATAATAATTTATCGCATTTTACTAAAAAATTGTTTAATTTTTCAGCCATCTACTTTCTTACTATTGAATTTTTTTTTTTTGTAGGTTGACAGTGTCAACAAACATGGGATTCTTCTGGATGTAGTCCAAGTTCTTTCAGATATGAACCTTGTAATAACAAGTATTATTAATTTATTATCATTATTTATTATTATTGTTGTTAGTTATTATAACTTTACTTCTGATTCTTGTTTTAATTTGATCCTTTTTCAGTGTTTAATGTTATTGATCATAATGGAAACAAGATCAGAGATAAGGAAGTTATTGATTACATTCAGAGGGTAGGAGTTCATGTGGTTTTGTTATTCAAAAACGCTAGGTGCACACCAAAAAATAGCCAACATATATTTTATAAATACATGTGTTGTTTTCAATGTGTATCTGTTTTTTAACCTGAATTTTATACAGTGGCTGATTTGTTGTCTAATTTTTTGTGTACACCTAGTGTGATTGTTTTTTATTTTATTTTATTTTTCTTGAAGACAATTTCATTCTAGTTTCTTATTCTTTGTGTCTATGGAAGGGTCATTTTTCTGGGTTCCTGATTGTTTTGAATCATCATACTTTGCTGCTGAATGCATGAGCTGGCTATGAAACTAATTTACCATATTTGTTGCTCATTTTCGATATTCATTGTGATTCAGATTGATTCCCTTATCCCTCCAAACATTGTAATAATAACTTTCTGGATCCCATCACTTCGGATAGATATTAGATTTTTGTTAACACTTTACTGCCATCTAGAGTTCTGAACATTTGTGAAATTTTGACATTTTAATTATAAACATTATTATATTATTTGGGATGCCTGATTTAGCTCCCCAAGATATTCTCACCCAAATTTTCAAAGTTTCTTAACTGATCTCTGAATATAGGCATGATAAATTTTTATGAATAATATATGATCCTATTAGGATATACTATTCAACAAGATTGAAGTATTTGATTTGTTGTTTTTTTAACCCTGATTTTGCAGAGACTTGAAAATAATCCGAGTTTTGCACCCTCATTCAGAGAGTCTGTTGGGGTTGTACCTACTGAAGAATACACCTCAATCGAACTTACTGGTACAGACAGGCCTGGTTTACTGTCTGAAGTCTGTGCTGTTCTTGCGGACCTTCACTGTAATGTGGTGAATGCTGAGATATGGACGCATAATACAAGGGCTGCTGCTGTAGTTAACGTGACAGATGATTCAAGTGGACATGCCATCAAAGATCCAGTCTGCCTCTCTAGAATAAGGGATTTGCTTTGTAATGTTCTTAGGGGGAGCGATGATCCAAAGACAGCAAAAACAACTCTTTCACCTCCTGGAGTTACAAATAGGGGCAGAAGATTACATCAGATTATGTTTGCTGACCGGGACTATGACAGGGTTGAAAGAGCAGGACAGGGAAGATATAGAGATAGGGATAGGGATAGGGATAGAAGTCGATTACCTAATGTGACCGTGGTTGATTGCGTTGAGAAAGATTACACTGTGGTTACCATGAGAGCAAAAGATCGACCAAAATTGTTGTTTGATATTATTTGCACGTTGACAGATATGCAGTATGTAGTTTATCACGGTGTAGTCCAAACGGCAAGGACAGAAGCGTATCAGGTTAGCCAACTTTCTGTTTGCCACTTTGCATTTTAGAAATGATAGTTCACTTTTATAGATTGGAATGCTGAATTAGTTTTGGTGTCGAAACTAACCTTCATTTCTTGGCAATAAATAGTTTGAATACATTATTTGAATTTACTAGAGTTAAAACATGGAGATGATCTATGATAGGACACTGGAGTCATTTAATCCATGTGCTAACCCCACCTAGTGGGATAAGGGTTAGCTGTTGTTGTTGTGTTTGGATTCTGTATGATTCAAAAGTCTAACAATGTGTCAATCATTATGAACATGAGTTTCATTTGGCCATTCCATCGGCTTGACTCGCACATCTTTAGTTCACCTTTCTTCAAGCATAAACTTTTCTCTGATGGAACATTTTCCTCACTTTATCCAGGAGTTTTATATTCGGCATGTTGATGGTTTCCCCATAAGCTCAGAGGCTGAGCGAGACAGACTTGTACAGTGTCTTGAAGCAGCCATCGAAAGGCGGGCGTCTGAGGTATAGCAAGAAAACATTTGAAAGCTGTAATTGTCACTACTACTATTATTCAGTTGTGTGCTAAAATGTTCATATACAGGGTATGGAGCTGGAGTTGTGCACAGAAGATCGTGTCGGACTTCTATCGGATATCACAAGAATATTCCGAGAGAACAGTTTATGTATTAGAAGAGCAGAAATATCTACACAGGATGGAAAGGCAAATGACACTTTCTATGTCACAGATGTGACTGGAAACCCGGTTGATCCCAAGATTATCGATTCCATTCGCAGAGAGATCGGCGACACAGTCCTGCAGGTCAAACACGACTCGTATCTCTCACCAAAGTCCCCTCGAACAACAACAATCGGATTTCTGTTTGGAAATTTTTTCAAAGCTCGATCTCTTCAGAATTTTAAGCTGATCAGATCTTATTCTTGAGTAGTCTATTGTATACTCCCAGCACATATACCATGTTTCACAGTTTAATATGGTAGTGTTGTATAGATGCAAAAACACATCTACCTTTGCCCCCCTAAACTAAGGGGCATGGAAATTACTTGTACAGGAGAAAGCTTAAACAACTTTGTATATATAGTGTAAATGGTTATGTACAGTAACATGTTACTTGGGTTGTGTATGTTGTAAATAACCTGTTAGAATTATCAAGTACAAAAGATTAAATAGCATTTATCAGTTGGTGTCCTTTGCAATAGATTGGAGGAATCTATGGCCCATTGGTGTCTCTAATTATACTGGTTATATGACTATATAATTTCAGCAACACTTAAGAAGTTGTTAAATTAATGTATTTATTTATATTTTGGTAATATTTTTTTACTTTAATTTTTTAAATTAATAAATGTTAAATAATAGAAAATATTATTAAAATTGTATGCTATCAGTCATTATAATCATCGTATTACACACTTTACATCATAGTATACACTTGAATAAATAAATAATAATTGTATATTACCCCATTGGTTTTTTTCTTTAGAGCTGTAGCTGCATTGACGCAATTCTATCTTCATAACCAGTTGATAGGATAGGAAGGGATAATTTGATTTGATTGTTAAAATTTGAGAATAATGGAATTTTAAAAGGAAGGAATGTGACAATGTATATAAACCATTACCATTTGGCGTTCCCTTGTTATTTCTTGAAGCTCTAGAAAGTTTACTAGCACCGATCTTTTTCATCCATAAAATAATGGAATCTATGTCATGTGAACAAACCTTTATGCCTACATTGTATTTGTTGAAAGATAAGAATCAGGGACAACATCTTGGCCAACTTGCCAAATTTAGATGCTTCCTTATTCTGTATGAATAAATGAACCCAAGATTCTTGTATAGTTGTATGACATCCAAAAAAGTAGCTATTCTTTGAAGAGTTTTTATATCGAAAAATGATATTGGCACTATTCTTTGTGGACACTTATTTTTAATGGTTTGAAATATATATTTTTTATATCTCTTTTACTTTTTTCTAATCACTTTTAATACTGAAAGAGTGAAAGTGAAAGTAATCACTTTTAAGTTTTAATATTAAAAGTGAAAGATATACAAAAATTATATACACAAACAAAGTGCATATAACAATGAGTAACGAGTACAATGCAATGCAAGACGAGTCACTTAACATCTTTCGTTCTTTGAACGACAGTAAAATGGCGTTTTGCATCTTTGTTTTGAGTAACGTTAACTTCTATACTTAGTTCCCAATTATAAAGGCATAATAATTAGCATTTTTATTTTGCCATCACAAAAGAATTTCACTTTTTCTTAAAAAAGTGCAAGGATATTTCTCCCAATTATATGATTCACTAGCCAAGTAGCCATGATTTGTCTAATCCCGATGACGTATTTTGGAAGTGTGTTGATGACAAATGGCATAAGCAGTAAGCACATCTGTTAGTAGGTCGAATCTAACGAAAAGTCACTCAAAAATATCAAAGATGTGATGCATTACGTGGCACATTTGTGACTCGGAAGAAAAAGAAATTCACCAACCATATAACTAATAATAATGGCTGGTGAATTGACGCAAAAATTCATTTTTTGTAAGATTTAAAACTTAAACTTTGTGTGTCGTTTCACTTTCACCAGTTCATTAACATTAATTAATTGTTAATATAAACATGACTCCAAACTTGGAACGTGCTTATCTTGTGTACCTGGCTGGCTTACTGGCTATTACATGATGAGATTTACTTACCGTAAGATTAGATTAATTAGGTAAACAAATTCTAGAAGTTTACATATTATTTTCAATATAGCCAAATGTTACGCCAAAAAACACGGAAAAAAATAATGTTTGGGTTAATAATTAAATTAGCCTTTTAAAGATAAAATATTTTTTAATTTATTTTTAAATGAACTTTTTAATTAAATTAGTCATTCAAAAATTACGAATTAATTATATTTGTCCTCTAGTAATTTCATTAATATTTTTTTTCAAAAGTTGATGTTGTAAAACGTTAATTGATAACATATATAATACCTGATATGTCTAATTGGATATTGACTAAATATGTTTATGAAAATTTATTAATTTAGTCATTTTTCTCAATTACAAAAATCATATTCTTAATATGACCTAGTGACTAAATTGATAGATTTTCATAAATATATTTAGTCAACGTCTAATTGAACATGTTATGTGTCATATATGCTATCAATTAACATTTCACATCATCAATCATTGATAAAAATTGTGAGTGGAGTAACTGAATGACAGATATGATTAATTCGTAATTTTTGAATGACTAATTTGATTGAAAAAATCTTTCAAGGACGAATTTGAAAAATGTCTTATTTTTTAGGGACTAATTTGACTATTAACCAAATAATGTTTCCTCATTTGGATGGACAGAAAATTAAAAAAAGTAAACAAAAAGTATAGAACCAACTATGTCATAAGCTAGTATGAGCCAATCCCCTTTTAATTCAAATTTTCTAAAAAAATAAAATATAATTACTATTCAACAATTTCTTTGATTCCATTCTCACTCTCACACTAAAAAGAACATCACAAATCCTAATCCCTCTTTTTCAAAAATCAATGCCGTGCATCTTTCTCCCCAGCATCCCACACCATCTTTGCGCACCATCGTCAAGTATCCTTGTAACTTTCGCTGCCGTCGTTTCGCACAGAGAAGACAACTACGCGCCTCCACTTCATCCTCCTCACATCTCATCGTTCATCGTCCGTGGATTCCTTTCATCCATACCACGACGTCGCGCTCCGAATCGAAAGCAGCTATGTCATCCCCCCTCCTTCACTTCGCATTCATTGCGTGCTGCCTCCTCGCCTCGAGTTGCAGGTCGCCGGCAATGACTTTCTTCTTCTCCATGCGTCTGTCGCTACCATGACATCTTTCTTTTTTAATAATTTTGGATGTATCATTTTATTATGTTTTAAATTTTTTTTAAATAATTTAGAATTTTTAAAATGAATTTTGAAATTTTGAAATTTTTAAAATAATTTTCAATTTTAATGATACATTTTTTAAATAGCTTTAGATTTTTTTATTATGTTTGGATGTTTCTCATGATAATTTGAATTGGCGTTCTCTCTAAAGAACTTCTAAAAAGTTTTTGGATATCTCATTTTTTGCTAGATCTTGTTACGTTTCGGATGTTAATTTCTTTTATTTGGTTTTGGATTATTCCTTTTACTGATTTTGGATGTTTCTTTTTTCTAAGTTTTAGATATTTTTTCTTATATTTTGGATATTTCTTTGTTTTGGATTTTGGATGGTTTTTTTAATAATTTTATATGTTTCTTTTCTTAGTTTTCAGATTGATCATCTAGAACCTTCATTACAAATATCTATCCTACCATATTTCTCTAAATACTTCTAGATTGTTCCATAGTACTCTTCATACTCCTATATACATTCACACTCTTCTAGAATACTCTATGACATTCTAGAGTCTTCTAGAATCTTCTAGGATATTTCGGGACCTTCTATGACATTCTAGAATGTCCCGAAACCATCTAGAGCATTCTCAACACTCTAGAAAACTATACAAATACTATTAAATCTAACCTTCTAAAATTTACCATGACATTCTCCCCCACATAATGTGCAGACGTCCTCGTCGTGTTCTATTCATAATAGCGCTCTAAGTGTTCTTGGAATCGCCACAGATATTCACGAGCTTCCTAGCTAGCTTCGATTATCGGGAGTCATTTCCACCTGATCAAGTATTGGATACTTGGTGGCACTCCTCTTCGTTGCATGACGCGATTAGCTAAGATCTCTTCGATTTCTTTATCAAAGGATCTAATCACCACAGGTGGAATACTACTCGAGTCACCTCTATTCGGTTCATCTTGGTCTTCATGATATGGTTTTAGCATACTCACATGGAAGATCGGGTGGATCTTCATAGAGGGAGGGACGTTGTACTTTGTAAGCAACCTCCCTAACACATCCAATGATCTAAAATGGCCCTTCGTATTTGCGGATTAAGCCCTTATGAACTTTGTGAAAGGCTTTGAATTATTGTGGAAGAAGTTTAATCATAACCTTGTCTCATACTTGATAGCTTGCATGTCTCCTCTTTTTATCTGCTTATTTCTTCATCCTCTTTGCAGCTTTATCAAGGTAAGAACGAGTGATATCTGCTTATTCTTCTCATGACTTAATCATATGATAAGCTCCTAGGCTCTTCTCTGAGTAAGAGGAAGAAAAAGAGTGTGGTGTAAGCGGCTGTTGTCCGGTCACAATCTCAAATGGACTCTTCCCTGTGGACTCGACACTTCGCAAATTGTATGAGAATTGAGCAATGTCGAGGAGTTTTATCCAATCCTTCTGATTAGCGCTTATAAAATACCTCAAGTAACACTCGAGTAAGGTATTCACTCTCTCAATCTGTCTATCGATTTAAGAATGGAAGCTTGTTGAAAAATGAAGCTCCGACCAAAGGAGTTTGAACAGATTTGTCTATAGGTGTCCTGTGAAGTGTGGATCTCGATCACTAATGATGCTCTTAGGCAATCCCTAGTACTTCACCACATTCTTAAAGATAAGTCGTGTTGCTTCCTCTGCAGTGCAGTTAGTAGAGGCAGGTATAAAAGTAGTATACTTCGAAAATCGATCCACTACTACGAGAATAGATCAAAACCTCTCGAACTTTGGTAAGGTAAGGATGAAATCTAAAGAAACACTTTTCCATGGTCACTCTGATAGAGGCAGAGGTTCCAACAACCCACTTGGTTTCTTTTTTTAATCTTATCTTGTTGGCATATAAGACAAGTATTCACATAGCTCTTCACTCTATCTCTCATTTGAGGCCAATAATAAGAAGATTCAATGAGTGTCAAGGTCCTTCGCTGACCTTGGTGACCAGCCCACTTGGTGTCGTGGCATTTTTTCACTAATTTTCTTCTTAGATTTTTTCATTTATAGATGTATAATCTTCCCCTTTAGTGTAGAGAAGGTCGTCTTCTAGCCAAAAACGTTTAGTCTTATCTTTTCTAGCCAATTCTACCAATTTCTTGGCTAAGGGATCATGATGAAACCATTCTTTGATGGTATGCAAAATATCTCCTTCGACCATGGAAATGGCTGCCATCCTATATGGTGCTGAGACAGGCAGTTTCGCTCCTAAATCCAATTTAATCTTAAGGTCCACCTTCCTCCTAGGTGGTAGTTGTTTTAGTAACTCGGGATACATCACATCCTTATTTTTTTCAAGGGCTTCCTTGATTTTAGGGCAAACAGCTTCTCTTTCAGATGTTGACTTCTCTTGTAATAGATCCAAATATGTAATCTCTCCTTTCTTAAACCCTTTCTTGACTTGCATGGCAGAAAGCATCGGTAGTCCTCCAACTTTAGAGACTATAGGGACCATGCATGGAGACCTTTTCTCCATGACGCATACTATGTCGTAGTATGGCATAGGTATTATATTTGCCTTCCTTTGCAAATCAAACTCGATGACTATTTTGAAATTGTCCATGGGTGCTACTGAGAAATCCACAAGGCCCTTCCAAGAACCAAGAGTCATCTCAACCCCTTTTGCTATTCCCTTAAGGGGTTCACCCTTGGTATTCATGGGTTTGAACGAACCATTTTTTTGGTGATCTTCAACTCAGGCCTCTTTGCTTCATCAGGCATGATGAATTTGTGTGTAGTACCAGTGTTGATCATAGCCGTGACGGATTTTTCATTATAAAGGTTTTTACATACATCAAGCCTTTCTTTTCTGCAGTGCTTGCCTCTTTGCCTTTCACAACATTCATGAGTTGGATAGATCCAACACACTCAGTTACTTGAGATTGAGCCTCTCGTTCCTCGGTGATAGATGCCAGAGTCCCTAAATTGGAACAATCCTTCATTTAGTGTGGTCCCTTGCGCACGAAGTATCCTCCTTTGGACATAAAAGCCTTTTTTCTTTTCCTCATACTCTTTCTTTGAAGAGTATTTCTCTTCTTTCTTGGTTGAGAAACTCTTTCTCATGTCTCCCCCACCTTTAGTAGAACTAGGTTTGGAGGAAGACTTGGATTTAGAGTTTCTTCTATGATACTCAGTGAGTGATTCGGCTACCACGATGGCCTCATCGACATCCTTAACATTCTTTCTTTGTAGTTCTTGCTTTGCCCAAGGTTCGAGTCCATCATTGAAGAAGAACAATGCATCCTCTGATGCTAAGTTCGAAATTTGAAGCGTGATAGTAGTGAACTCCTTTATGTAGTCACTAATCGTATTCTTATGCTTCAACTCCCTCAACTTCTTCCTTACTTCATAAAACACATTCTCAGAGAAGAATTATCTTTTCAACTCCCTTTTGAAATCTTTCCATGTGACTATGTTGCAATCACCCTTTTTCTGTATTTACGCAAAGTAGCATTATCAGAAAGGTAGAGAACTACAGTGCATACCTTTATTGCTTCTTCGACTACCCCTTGGCCTTCAAAGTATCTTTTCATTTGCCATAGGAAGTTCTCCACCTCTTGAGCATCCCTCACGCCCTTGAACTCCTTTGGCTTTGGGAGATCAATCTTTGTCGTCTCCCTTATAATGGTTGGTCGAGATTTTACCTCCTCGAACTTCCTCAAATAGCTTCAACGAATTCTCAAGCTTCTCTTTGATTTGGAGTATGCTTTCTTTGAAAGCATTTAGTTCTCCTAACACGTGAGTCTCGAGAGTCTCCTTGTCATGTTCTATCCTTTGGAAGTGCTCATCCATAGAAAATAAAACATTCTCTAATATAGAAATTCTCTCTTCTAAGAAGTTAGAGTCTTTACCTCTAGGCTCACTTGAAGAATGGGCCTTCTTTCCTCCCCATTGAGAAGGAATAGCATCCCTTCCCCTTTGAGACTCAACATGCTTCATGGTTCCACCAGAAGTCATACCCACAAATCACTTATGCTCCTTCTCGAACCTTGCTCTGATACTAAATTGTCCCGGCCTTAGACACTCCAACGCTATCGTGACGGTACTCGGACTTACTCAACCTCTTGAGTTAAGACCAAGTCAGCCTAACCCTCAAATAGTTAGAAAAAAATCTAAGAACACAATAGAAATGAAGTTTTGGTGAAAAGAACACTTTATTACTCAAGTATTTGTTACAAATGACTCACGCACTTAAACTCTAACTCTCACTCTCTATTTATAGCCATCCACCTCCTCAATGGATGATTAGGATTAAAATGGACAGTCCAAATTGATCATCCAGAACATTCACTACAAATATCTATACTACCATATTTCTCTAAATACTTCTAGATTGTTTCATACTACTATTCATATTCCTATATACATTCATACTCTTCTAGAATACTCTATGACCTTCCAGAATCTTCTAGAACCTTCTAGGGTATTCTGGGATCTTCTAGGATATTCTAGAACATTCTGGAACCATCTAGAGCATTCTCAAACACTCCAAAAAACTATACAAATACTGTTAAATCTAACCTTCTAAAATTTACCGTGATAATTTACTTTAAAAGGAGTCTTGTTTTTCAAGATTTTGTTAGCGATTTTTTCTTTTCAGTAAAATGTTTGCAAATCTTTTATTTATGCATTAGGTTAGCAATTTTTTTTGTCACATAACTCACACCACACACTCACAAACTCTACTTGAGAATTTTTCATCTACTATCTCCAATGATACTCTAATTTAGAAATGTAATTTACAAGGCTAATAAATTTTTCACTACTTTTAGAGTCTCACCACCGTTAACAATTTTTTTTAGTATCAAAATGGAGTTAATGTCCAAAAAAATGACAACAAAAGAAAAAAAACTAGTTACAAATCATACGGGATAAGGTGACTCCTCTCTCATCCTCATTCAGATGCTAACTAACTCTGGGGGTGGAGTGTCATAGAACAAAAATTCTTCTTCTAAATCTAAGCTTTTTCTAGCCAGGTAATCAGCACATTTATTATCTTCTCTGTAAATTTGTACAAAATAAATTCTCCAGTCATTCTTTCTTAGCTTAAAAATTCTTCTAACAAAAGAATTAGGATGCTTGGCTTGGTTTCTTTTCCCAGTTAAAAATTTCACAACAGCTGCAAAGTCGCATTCAACCACTACTCTTTTTATACCCATTGCCCAAGCCATTTTTAATCCTTCAAAATTGCCCTAGAGCTCAGCTTTAAATATCGAGCAATTGCCAATATTATAGAGGTGAACTCAGCCACCCATCTTTCCTCTTCATTTCTAATACGTCAACCACATCCAGCAATGTCTACACTTTCTTACAACGAGCCATCCATGTTTAGCTTCACCCATCCTGGCGGTGGCAATGTCCAGCATATGTCGATCTCCCTAATCACTCTTCTCTTCTCAATCAGGTGAAAATTATCCGTTATTTATTTAATCTGTGTCACTTGATTGATGATTTCCATGAGGCTAATGTGGTCTCTTGTATCTCTCTTCATGGGATTCTTTGTTTCTTCAGTACCAGAGCTTCAAACACGCTACAATGAATAGATCCTTTTAGTCAAATTTGTTGCTCCTCCCAAACTACTATTTTAGGTTTAATTCCATCTACTCATACCAATTTGATTCATAGAATTGTTGTAGAAATTTAGTGAATGAACCCAGATTGTTGAGGCTTTTTGACAATCATTTATCAAGTGTAATTGATTTTTTAGTTCTTTCTAGCAGTAATTGCATTTCCATTATCTCCAAAAAATTTTGCCTGCCTTATGTTTGTAAAAGTTCTTTTATGAAGAGCACTCTACAAGAAGACTTTGGCATGGTGGGTAGAGGTGTCAATTGAGTCCAAGACCCTAGAACTGGCCCTAAACCCTCCAAAATAATTCTAGCCTATATCTCCAAAAATTACAAAATCATATTTTTTAAGACATGTCCCTAATTAAGTCCCCCCTCCCCCCTCAAAAAATTAAAATAGGATTGGCCCTAAAAGCCTTAGAATCTTATCTCCTCCTCCCTGAGATGCTAAAATGGTGAAACCTGCTGAATATGTGAAACCTACGGGTGCTCTTCCTCCTCCTCCTCCTCTGATTCTACTTCTGCGTTCTGCTCCTCCAACGATGGTGGCTGACTTCTGCGTTCTGCTCCTCCTATGATGGTGGTTGTCCACCATCGGATGACGCAATGGCTGCTCCTCCTCCCTGATATTATGAACATTAGAAACAAGGATGTAAGTTTAGCTAATATTTATAATTATGGTGTCCAGATTGTTGTTGGTGATAGACTGAGAGCAAAGTTTTGGGTGCACAAATTGCTAAAAGAGGGCTGCTGAACGATTCTTTTCCTAGATTGTTCATGGTGATAGTAGATCGAGATTGTATTTTATGAGAATTTAAGGTATAGGACCGGCTGGGGGTGGAATTAGAATCTACAGTGGCGAGGATCACTGTAAATATGGGAAGAAGAAATGCTTAAAAAATTGCTTCAAGTCTTAGCGAAGGTGGAGTTTTCGAGTGGTAGAGAGGACGAGGTAAAATGATTACATGATAAATCAGGTGTCTTCTCTGTTAAATCCTTCATGTATGTATATTATTCACAAGACAGACAAGTCGAAGATAAGGGAGGGTTTCTTTCTCTAAGAAACTTGTGAAAAAAATGTCTTCCACCAAGGGTTGAACTTTTAAAGTGGTTTGTGTTGCAGAAAAAGTTCAATACAAGAGAAAGGTTGTCTCGATGTAGTATTCTTCCTTTGGAAATAGCTGCGTGCCTAATATGTGGAGGTGAGACAGAAAGTATTTATCACTTATTCTTCTCATGTAACTTGGCATGGAAGCTGTGGTCAAGGTGCATTAAAAGAAGGGAAATTGTGTGGTTATGGTCAGGAGGTGTCAGATCTTGTTTCAACTCATGGTTAGAGGCTTCTAGTGCTAGAGGAGAAAAGAAGGTTTGGACTATGGTGTTCTTAACAACTATCTGGTGTATTTAAAAGGTGAGAAATAAAAAGATCTTCAATGGTAAGAATACGAATCTAAATGCAATAGAATGAGAGATTGAGCATTGGTGTAGAACATGAGTGAAGGGCCAAGCCATACATGTAGCAAAGTGAGATATGGATAGTACATGAGAGACCTAAATTAAGAGCCTTGCCTAATGATTTAGAGTTATATTGATGCTTGATTGTTTATTGATTAGTTATGTTATTCGTTCTTTTTGTGGGTGGTTGTTTTTGTTTGTTTGTCTTATATACTCCTGTATTGGTTCAAACTTTATCTCATTGTGGGATCTTACTAGAACTATAAAAAAAAAAAGAAAAAAAGAAAAAAGGAGTTATAGCATACTATCTTAGATCTTTTTCTCCTTCAACCCAATAATCATTCTAAAAATATGTATTGAGACCATTGTCTATATACTAAATTGAGTATTCTTGAAAAATGGACCACAACTTCACAAGTTACTTCCAAAAACTTGAATTTATATTTCTACTTCTAATGTTATCATTAATTTGATTCCCATCGCAATAGTTATATTGTAGAACTCTAATCAAAAGTTTATTCGAGTCTTTACCCATTTGCAAAGAACTTTAAAAAGAAAAGCATCATTCATGGAATTTAATTTTCTAAATCCTGTGCCACCTTCATGTTTCAGCAAGCACATAATTTTCCAGTTAATTAGGTGTATTTTTCTTTGATTGAGCTCATTGCCCCAAATAAAATTCATCTATAGCATCTCTATTTTGTAGTATATGACTTTTGAGACTTTCTCATATTGCATTTAATAGCTTAGAGTTGGGCTAACAGAGGATTGGGTAAGGGTCATTCTTTCGGCCAAGAACCAACATTTACTCTTCCAACTTTTTAGTTTACTGTGCACTCTATCTATCACATCTTTGAATTTTTCTTTTCCTTTCTTACTGTGTATGATTTGGGGTCCAAGGTACCTTTCTAACTCTTTCTATTCTTTATGATTAGCAATATTGACCACTTTCTTTTTTATCCTAACTTCTATATTCTTTGAGAAAGTAAAAGAAGTTTTTTTCTCATTAATGACATGAGAAAAATCGTCTGCAAAAATGAGTAAATCGTTTGCAAACATGAGGTGAAAAACTTTAGGTCCTAATCTCCCAACTCTAATCGGGTTCCACACCCTCTGCAGCACTCTTTCTTCAACGAAATGGGATACTTTATCCATATATATCACCAAAATATAGGGAGATATAGGATTTCCTAGTCTAATTTCCATTTCTGGTATGGATTCTTCCGTTCTATTTTCATTTCAAAGGATATTGTAGGACACAGTGCTGACACATTGTATGGTAACATTGACTATATTCTCTGAAAGCTTGAAGTCTTCCATGCTTACTTTGATGAACTTCTAATTTAGTCTATCATATGCCTTTTAAAGTCTATTTTAATCGCCATGAATCTATTTTTTTTCTTTCATCTTTTTCATGGTGTGCATAAGCTCCTTAGCTATGATGATGTTGTCATGAATTTTTCTCCTGATATAAAGCTAGATTGGAGAACTACGATCCTCTCATTCATATGAGGTTTAATTCTATCAACTAAAATATTGGTCAACACCTTGTAGTTAACATTGCATAACCTAATGGGTCTGAATTGGTTGATGAATTCAGGATTCTTGAGCTTCGGGATAAGAGCGATAGGGTTGAATTGGCTTGTTTGATATGTTCAAGTTCATTCTAACATTTTTGGATGAAGTTACACACTTTTTTCTTCATGATGTCTCAGTAGTTTTTGAATGTCAATGCCAGAATCCCATCTTTTAGGTACTTTGAGTGATCCTATGTTAAAGAGAGCATTCTTAATTTTATTCTCAATCGGTGCGACTATTAGTCTCCTGCAATTACAGGAACTAAAATTAGGATGTGAGTAGTGGATTAATCCAAAAAGAACAATTGTTACGTCTTCTTGGTACAAATTCTTGAAATAATTGACTATGTGGTTTCTAATCTCCTTCTCTTCTGTTATCCAACCTCCATTAGTTGCTTTTAGGTTTGAAAATTCTGTTTTTTCCTTTCCTAACTATGACTTTGGTGTGATAGAACTTGGTACAAAAGATTTTTTCTTTGCCTAATATGTCATTCAACTCTTTATTTAAGCTAAACTCCAACTCATCTAGGTAGAATTTTTTTCGTATTCACATCTTCTTTGAATCCCCTTTATCCTATTTAAGTTTCTTCTTTTACTCTTGAAGATATTGTTAAAGCAATTCTTATTCCACTCACTAAGGTCTTTCTTGAAAATGTTTAAACAAATAGCTAGAGAATTGTTGTTATTCTTCCAACTCATACTTAACAGATTCTAAAAATCTAGATGTAAAGTCCAACTTCTCAGCCATGGTCGACATCTAACAATTACTTATCATCTATTTTTTTGTATTTTGTGTTGTTACTCATTTGAGATGATTTTTTTAGATTTTTTTTTATTTTTTGCCCATATACTAAAGGAAAGACCTTAAAATTCTAATGGACCAAACTTATAAGGCCCATAAATTTAAAAAATAAAATATTAAATAGTAATTAAATATCTAAGGGAGTCAGTCAACCAAGGTGGATTGATCAAGTGGTTAATTCACTCGCCTACTTAAACAAGTATCAATAGTTTAAATCTTATTTTATGCATTTAAGGTAGTTATAAAAATCAAACCGATCCAACTGACCAGACCAAAAAATTGGTGAACCGATCACAGAATCAATCCAAGCAGAACATAAGATTGGATAAAGAAAAGAATCGATAAAAACTGATTTGATCCAAAAGGCTTTGGTAAAAACTGGTGAACCGAAAGTTTGTGAAACCTGGACCGGTTCAATTTTTAGAAGGAAAGAAAAGAAACCTATTCCAACGAAGGATCTCCCTCCCCTCCCAACCTACTCACTCTCTCACTCTCAGAGTCTGAAACGGGCCAAACGGCAGAAGCTCAACGCGGTGCCTCAACCTTCTCCCTCTCATTGCACGGTCACCATCTCGTCGTTGACAACTCTGCGTCCGCCAGCTCCTTCCCTTCCCTGCTCTGCGTCTGTCGCATCCGTCTGCATCGCGTTGTCCATGCACCTTCATTGCGTCCGCCATCTCCTGCGCCTTCACTGCATCACCTCACTGGTCTGTGCTTTGTGCTGGCTCGCTTCTCTTCCTGCGGTCAAGGCGTCAACCGTCCCTGGTGAGTTTTTTTAATTTTTTAAAATTATTCTATATTAATTTTTAATAATTTGAGTGATTTTTGTTGTTCATATCTTTTAATGTAGGTTTAAATGGTTAATGGTTGATTTTTACTTTTTTTTTATATGTTTGTGGTTGCTTTTTTCATGGTTGCGGCTAGTTAATGGGTGATTAATGCTGCTTGGAGTTGATTTGTTTTATGTAGTTGATATTTTGTGGTCTTTTAAGAATGTTGATTTTTTATTTAATCTATAATAGGTTTAGATAAATTATATTTATATGTAAAACTAATTGATTTAATTTGTGTATTTTATCTGAGTATATTATTTTTTTATTCGGTTATTATGTGTTGTTTGTGTGTTGTTATTTAGTTTGATTTGGTCTTGTTTGTTATAGATGTAGTGTGGTGTTATTAGGTGTTCGTTTGTTATGGTTGATGAGTATTTGATCAGCATGCGTTGGATAGGAGTTTGGTGTGTATGCTATAGGGGTGAAAATGACCTAAAATGGGAACGGGTGGGATCACTAAGCAGTGCTAAAGGTATTCTATGTTTGTGGAATAAAGAGTTGGGTTAACTACAAAAATATTCTCAAATTATTTAAATGCGGACAAAAATATACACAAATTTTACTATCGACAAAAATGTCTTCAAATAATTTAAAAAATACAACAAAAATACCCAACAATAAATATATTTTTTTAAAAAATACCTTAGAGATTTAGTTTTGATGCAATTTTTTGCAAGAATGATTATAAAAATAAGATATTATTATAGTAAAAATTTGGTAATTTTTCATTAAGTATATTTTTTTATAATTTTTTTGTTAACAACCAACAATACTTTTAAAAAATCACAAAACAATATATACTTAACAAAAAATTACCAAATTTTAAGAATAATAATATCTCATTTTTCTAATCATGCTTGCAAAAAATCTCATCAAAATTCAATCTCTAATTTATTTTTTGAAAAATATATATTTAATGTTAGTTTTTTTTTTTTGCAAGATTATCTAATATTAAATATGTATTTCTCAAAAAATATATTAGAGATTGAATTTTGATACAATTTTTTTTAAGCATGATTAAAAAAATGAGATATTATTATTCTTAAAATTTGGTGATTTTTCATTAAGTATATATTTTTTGTAATTTTTTTGTTAACAACTAACAATACTTTTAAAAAATCATAAAAAAATATACTTAGAAAAAATCACCAACTTTTAAGAATAAAAATATTTCATTTTTTTAATTATGATTACAAAAATTTATATCAAAATTCAATCTTTAAGGCATTTTTTGAAAATATATATTTTCTCTTGGACTTTTTGTCGCGTTTTTAAATTATTTAAAGGCATTTTTGTCGATAGTAAAATTCGAGTGTATTTTTGTCAGCGTTTGAATAATTTGGAGGCGTTTTTATGGTTAATCCAATAATATACCATCAAAAGCCATTTTTATTTTATAAAGCCATTTTTACCCGCCACAGTTGCTTTTGTTAAAAGAGTAAAATACCAACCCGATCCCTGTCCATTTTTCAGAATGACAACGTGACCCCTTACAATAAAAACGATCCATTTCGATCCCTGTTATCTACTTCCGTGACACAACACGGTTTCTGTGGATGTTTCTCCGTCAACTCTGAACGAAAAACTGACGTGTCAGGTTCATAAATGGACAGAGGCCTAATTGTCTTTAAATTCAAATTGGTTAGAATTTATTTGTCCTTATTCTTTAAACAATATCTTTTTCAAATTATTTTTTTATTATTATATTAATATTTGTTTTTGAATATTTTATTGAATATATGGTATAATAAGTACAAACTAATTAATAAATTATTTAAATTTTAAAATATCTTCAATTAGAAGATACATTTATATGATATAATATTTTAGTTTTTCCTAATTTATTAGTAGTAAGTTCTAAGTGGTCTCATGCATATATGAATACTCAAAATTATTATCATCCCAATATTTTTAGTTCATAATATAAATATATTTTGTTTAAAAATAATTTTTATTATTTAAAGATTATTGTATGTTATTATTATGTATTTATTTTTATTTTATAATAATTGATTAATTTAATTAAAAATACATGATTTTATATATAATTATATTCCCAAATATTAGGTTTTAGATAAAAAGATTATTATAAATTTCTGTTTATATATATATAAACAGAAATTAAAAAAATGAGGGACAAAAGACTATATTTATATAGTGTAGTTATAGGTATACTATTTGTTATGTTCATAAAGTGATGTAGTAGTCTTGTAAAGTGTAGTCTATTCTTTTGAATTCTGGTAACTATTAGTGCTGAAAAGCGTAACCTTTGGTCTTGAACAGTATCACTTAAAAAACGCATCATATTTTCAAAGGCCAAAAGTGTAGCATTTGATATAGAAAAGCGTAGCCTTTGAGAATAGGCAACACTAGTGTAGGCATCCCCCACAAAAAGTCTCTGAAGGCTAAAAAGCGTAGCTTTCGCCTAAGACATCATTTTTTTCATTTTTGGCTACATTTTTCAAGTGTACATGAATGGTGTTTTTCTTGTAGCGAATAAGAACAGATAAACCGCTAACCAATTTGAATTTAGAGACAATTAGGTCTTTGTCTATTTCTGAACCTAACACGTCAACGGAGAAATATCCACAGGGACCGCGTTGTGTCACGAGAATAGAGGACATGGACCGAAGTAGATCGTTTTTATTGTGAAGGGTTACATTGTCATTTTGAGAAATGCATAGGGGTCGAATTGGTATTTCACTCTTGTTAAAAAGTAGGAGATTAGTTTTTACTCTACAAGCTTGCGACGGTGGCACATACTTTTGAAAAAAAATAATTATAAAATATTTAGAGGTGAAAGGCTCTGTAAAGCCTATCCGAAGTTGTTATCTCTAAATTAGTTATACGACGATTTTTTTTAAACACAGGCTAAGTGAGTACCTACAAAAAATATTTTGATATCTAAATTAACACTAATATATATTTAGTGTTGGATATTTTATCACGTTTTTAAATTATTTAAAGATATCTATAATAAAATTCGAATGCATTTTTATCGGTATTTGAATAATTGGGACGCATTTTGAACGGTTAACCCTAAAGAGTTTATGAATAAAATTGCTTGCTAATTGTCTTTTGATTTACATTGAGAAGAAGATTGCTGAAAGATTTGACACAGATTTTATTATCGATGAATTTTATGATATGATGAATCGACGTGTACCACTTTGTTAGTAAAAAGTACACCTTTTTTTGCATTTTAAATATATATTCTCTATCAGTATATTTTTGTAATGCATCTTACATTATAATTTATTTGCATGTATTTTTTTATATTATATATATTATTGGCCCCCCCATGATAACATTCCTGGATCCGTCCCTGATTATAGTCTAATCTAAACTTTAAAATATCATTCAAATTAAAAGTACTACATAAACTAAATGTTATAATCTCATTCAAATACAAATTCAAAGTTCAAAAGTCAACAAACAACCAATCAACCTTAACATAGCATCATCAAAATGATCCAAGTTTGTCATCAATTATCAAAATCCTCCATAATTTGCTGCAGGTTTGCCTCATTGATTTCATCACCTTCATTTCCACTACTTGGACCAAAAAAAGCAAGTGGTGCAGCATAAAATGTACTAGTACTACCATCACCACCACCTTGATCTAAATCAGCATCAATCTCATCTAAGAAAATATAACACATTATCAATAAATTAAAGATAAAAGCTATTGTAATTTATTGTCTGATCAATAAACTATAATACTCACGAAGCAAGTCTTCAATATTACTTGGAAGATCAGGCTCTTTTTCAACAACCTCTTCCGTCACCCAAAAATCAACCTTATCAATAGTTTCAATATCGATTGGATCATATTGCGACTTTTGCTTTCTTTTTTTTCTTTCATTCCTAACAAATTAAATACAATAGATGATAAGCCTAGTATATTAGCTATACAAAATCTAATGATATGAAATGAAAGGATGAAATATAGATTACCTGGATTTAAGACGCAAATTATATGTAACATACACAATATCACTTAGCCTATCATGCTCCAATCTATTCCTTCTTGTTGTATGAATTTGATCAAAAAGACTCCAATTCCTTTCACACCCTGAAAAAGCAGATACTTGGCTAAGAATGCGAACTGTAATTTTTTGTAAACATGGAGCAGAACTACCAAACAACCTCAACCATTCATCTACAAATTACAATCCCATATCTCAAGTATTAGTTATCAAATTAAGGAAACCAAAACATAAAATAAGTAAATAACTAAAGCTTATTATCAAACAGATATTATTACCAGGTTGAAGTTTTTTTGCAGCTGGAACAGCTTCAGGCCTATTAAAGCTTTCCTTTCGATCTCTATATAAGTGTATTTCTTTCATTGCCTCAACTGAATCTAAATTATTAACCTTGCAATGCAATGTAACAAGATCAAGTAAAGCTCGCATGATATCAGGTGATTCTCTATAATTTTCAGAAAAAAGCACTTAGGATTCAAGAAATAGGCTGCTGTGTGAAGATTTTTTTTTTTCAAATGTTTGTCCCATCTTGAGTTGATAATCTCTGTGTAAGGTTGATATGCACTCTTCCTATGCTTGAACATTTCTTTGATTCCATTTTCTGACCTCAGCATACCTTCATAAACAATTCCCAATGATGGTTTATCATCGGCATCTACAAACCTCAGCAATTTAATCAACGGACTCACAATTTGGCATACAGTAAAACAATCATCCCAAAATTTATTGTCTAGGATAATTGCACTCACAGCTCTACCATTAGCACTCCTTCCTAATTTGTGTTCGGTAAAGTGTGTATCAACAACCAATTGTTGTAATTCCGATTTGCGCTCAAAGATACTCATCAATCTGAGGAAGACAGTGGCAAAACGAGTTGGACCTAGACGAACAACCTCCTTCCAATTATCTTTTTGTCTTAGCCAGGACAAGAACACCGTATGATTATATACAAACACAGTAATCTTCGAAGCACGTGTTGCAAGACTAGAAGTATGTGGCATGCTGCTTATATCTTTTAGAATAAGATTCAAGAAATGAGCAGCACAAGGTGACCAGTGAATATTTTCAAATTTCTTACTAATAAGCCTACCAGCAGCAACATAATTCGCAGCATTATCGGTTACTACATGAACAAAATTATCAGGTTCAATCCATTCAATCACCTCTGAAAACAAGTCACACAAGCTAGAAGCATTTTTAACCATACTTGAGGCATCAACAGATTTCACAAAGCACAACCCTTTCGAACAATAAACCAAAAAATTAATCAACGTTCTTTGCCTTTGATCTGTCCAACCATCAGCCATGAGAGTACATCCAGTTTCTTTCCAAGCAGACCTATAGCTAGAGTACATCCAGTTTCTTTCCAAGCAGACCTATAGCTATCAACAACCATTTGACACTCCCTTTTGAGATCGGCTAATAAGTCAACCCTTAAAGAATCATAAGAAGAACCTATATAACCAGGCCCATAGCCAGCTGCACCATCCAACATATCTTGAAAAAAAGGTGACATAACCGCATTGAAAGGAATCCTACAATCCAAAAGCCATCTAGCCACTCGCTTATCAACTTCATGAAGCGCCTCTTTGTTATGAAACACGCTTTTCAGACTTCGTTGACTGCCCGGAGTTGTTCTTGGTGCAAACATAGGAGGAATAATGGTTTTTGCTTTCTTTTTTGGATCGCCTCCAACAACCTCCTTAGTTGGTAACTGACTCGGAGTTTATTGTTCCTCTTGCGCTATTGCTTCATCAATTGCATCCTCACACTCATTGGTACCCTCTTCATTGAAACTTACTTTCCTTTTACTAGTTTTACTTTTCTGAATCTCTTTCAATAAACATTCCATTTGTTTTTTTACATCATACGGTACCTTAGAATACTTCTTAATGTCTCCACCTATCTTCGCCAAATACTTTTTCATTCTATTAATTCCCCCGCCCCCAAAAGTACTCAGACAAAATAAGCATTGGTAATGCGGTTTTCCATTTATATTCTGTAAAGAAACGTATCTCCAAGCAGGATCAGTTTTCCCCCGAACACTACAAGTTTGTGATTGATTTTCGTTACTCGCGGGAGGAAGAGAACGTTCATTCGAAGCAGAATTATTTTCAGCATTATTATTCCTAGGTAGGTCTTCGTTGATACTTTCTTCCATACCTAAATATTACCAGCAATCCAACCCAATAATCTCAACTCTCAAGTTCACAATAAATGAACAAACAACATCCAAATTCCAAAATCAGAGTACACAAACAAGTACAACATCTCAGGTTCAAAAAATTCTTTGTTCACAAAATCAGAATCCACACAATCATGTCACAAAATCAGTTCATATTTCATCACAAATCAATTCATATTTCATCACAGTTTCATCAGAGTTCACAGAGTTCACATATCACTATATCAGTTCATAATAGTTTTAGAGAGTAGAGACTCAGAGTTCAGTTCATCAGAGTTCAGTTCATCAGAATCAATGAAATCACAAAATCAGTTCATAACAGTTTCAGAGAGTAGAGACTCAGAGTTCAGTTCATCAGAATCAATGAAATCACAAAATCAGTTCATAACAGTTTCAGAGAGTAGAGACTCAGAGTTCAGTTCATCAGAATCGGATTTCATCACAAAATCATGTTCATAACTAAATTAAAAATTACCTGGAAATGAGGAAATCTGTTGCTTTCTCTCAGAGCTCGAAGGACAACGCTTCAACGCTTCAACGCTTCTCTATTGCTTTCTCAGAGGCAGAGCTCGACAGAGGTGACATGCGAAGTGGCTGAGGGCGCGACGGAGCTGAGTGCGCGACGGAGCTGACAGCGGGAAGGTGCTGACTGCGCGAGGTATCGGAAGGCGCGACGGACCCAACGGCGCCACGGAGCTGACGGCGCGACGCTGGTGACGGCGTGACGGTGCTGAAGGCGCGACGAAGGTGAGTGTGTTGAGGTGAGTGCGACGGCGGTGAGTGCGTTGAGGGCCTTGTGGAGTCGTGGGTGACTAGGTGTCGTTCTGTTCTGTGGGAGGCTGGAGTTGAGAACTGAAAAGCTGGAGGAAGTGGAGGCTGCGAAGGGGAAAGGGAATTAGGGTTCCCTCAACACAAAACGGCGGTGTTTTGCTGCAAGATTAAAAAAATCGGCCGGGTCCCAGTTCGGTTCGACCGACCGGTAACCAGCCGGTTCGTCGGTTCAAGTCCGGTTTTTAAATTCTACGGTTTTTCTTATTATCCGAACCGCTTCAGCGACCGGTTCACGGTTAGACCGGTTAGACCGGTCAGTTCGAACCGATTTTCAGAACATTGGTAATTTGCATGTTCTGAAAATCGGACCAGACTTGCCGGTCGAAATGGTCCAACTACAAACCGGCAATATTAACAGTCTGATCAGACATGAAACCGTTGATCAGAAAACTGATGAACAACTGTTGAACCGGAAGAGAACCGGCCGGTCGAACCAAACGGGACCTGGCCGGTTTAAAAAAAACGGAAGCTCCTTCGTTTCTTTCTCCCTTTCTTTCTTTCATTCAGAAAGAAATCACATAAACACAGCCAAAAAACCCTATCCCTGTAAGCCTACACCACCGCCGCAAGGAGTGGCATACTGCCACCGTCCGTCTATCTAGCTTCCCTCGTGCTCCAAGTCTTCAACCCCTGTTCGCTGTCACCGATTCCGTCGTCTTCGTTCGCGTTCTTCGTCGTTCACGTTCGCTCGGCGTTCACCGTTCGCGTCACTCGCCGTTCACTGTTCGAGTTCGAATTCGCGTTCGTCTGGAAGCCACGTTGCTCTGCTTCAAACTCTGCAACCAACCCGCGCGCTCCACCTAGCCGTCGAACTGCTCTCTTTTGTCGCCGCCGTGAGTTCCCTAAACCCGCCACCAGACAATACACCACAACACCAATACTCTTGCTTCAAACTCTGCAACTTCTGATTTCTATTACAATAAGTAGCTATTTGATTTGGTAGTGGTTTGGATTTTTTTCATCGACTGAATTAAAGTATACAATAGTTATGTTCTCTTTTCTATCACATTGATATTAAGCTTTGAATTCTCTTATTTCGTTTTACTTTTACCGCACTCGACATGTTTGATGAAATGCTTTAACCATATTTCTCTTGTTAGTTTTATAATTTCTAGCTTTTAGAAACTTAGTAAGCTGATTGCATGTGAAATTAGAATAATTGGATCTTAGTAATTAGGAAATTTTAGCTGCACAAATAGCAGAAAACATATTAGCATGATGATTCCACTTGAATTAGTGTTCTTCTGGTAAATTTTAACTGTTATTGTGAACTTGTTAATTTGCTAATTGTTCTTGTGGTGTTGTTCTGTTGTTCTTATGTTATTTTTAATTATTTTTTCTGTTTTTGTTGTGATTTTCTGTTCTTGAACTTGTTAAGTTGATAATTTGCTAAATTATTTGGCTGCTGTTGTTTTAATTTGCTAAATTGTTAGGTTGCTGCAATTTAATTTGTTGGATTTTCTATTTAGGTCTTGTTCTTGTTTATTTGCTAAATTGTTGTTGTGTATTTATTGTTGTCTTTGAGATTGTTGCTGGATATTGGTGATCATTGATTTATTATATGCTTCATGTTTTCATTGTTTTCTTCTTCTGAAGGAAAAAAAAAAAAAAACTATTTTCATTGTTTTGTTTCAGAAATCAATTTTTTTGTGATCAGTGCTCAAACTCTGAATGCTGTTCTGCTGGTTTTGCTGTGTTTGTTTTGTTTCAGAAATCAATTTTTTGTGATCAATGCTCAAATTCTGAATGTTGTTCTGCTGTTTTTGCTTTTGTTTCGTTTCAGAAATCAATTTTTTGTGATCAATGCTCAAACTCTGAACGTTGTTCTGCTGTTTTTGTTTTGTTTCAGAAATCAATTTTGTGATCAATGCTCATACTCTGAATGTTGTTCTGTTTTGTTTTAAGGCTGTGTTTGGAAGAGGTGATTGATTTCTGAGTGTTGTTTTGTTTTTGTTTTAAGGCTGCATGTTGTGTTCAATTTTCATTTTGTAGGAAATTCTGAGGTATATAAGAATTAAGGAAGACTATTTCAACTGTATTACTCTGTTGATTCTGGTCTACTACAAGCTTGAACATAGAATTGAAGAGAGAAACCCTTTATTATTTCATCATTGGCCAATTTTTGGTATTGCATATCATTGTAGTTTGTTTATTCATAGAACTAGTTGTTTATGATCCCCTTTTGAAGTAAAAAAATGCAGAAGAGTGTTTAGAACCAGTTGCTTTATTCATTGAATTTTTATAGAATCAGGTGTTTATTATAAAACGGTTTTTTTGGTTGAACTACGATTGAACCAATGAACCAGTAATTAGAGCTGTTTGATGACCGGTCCGGTTTTTAGAACCTCGGTAATTTGTTCTATTTATTGACCACAAGTCAAAGAGGAGAAGAAGGAACAATGGAGGGTATTGATTGCATTAAAAATAAGGTGTCGAGTGCCAACTATGATAGGGGTTTTTAATGAAATTAAATGGAAGTGGGAGTCTCAATGAAAAGTGGGAATATGATAGAGAGGATAGGAGACTGAGAAGCTGTACCAATAATGGTTGAGATGTTGATTATGTTTAGGGTTTTATGCCATATGATTTCGAGCTCATATATCATACTTTCTGGGAGATGTAGCATATCTTGATGTTGATGTGTTTTGTAAGTCTGCGTAGTTTTGTGTTCTATTTTGTGGAATTGATCTTGGATAGCATTAAGATTTTGGGTGCTGGTTTTGTTTTTGTTCTGCTGTGATGATATTGTTTCGGATGTATGATTTCCTAAGAACTCACCTTCCCATGTTGGATCATTTATGAGCGTATGAAGTATATAAAAGAAACCAATGAGAATTTTTTACTATGAATGTGACTTAAAATTTTTCCAGAGGAATGTTCATGTTAAAAAACAATCATAATTTCAGCCTTTGCATTATAAACTTCAATTTTAGGGGTTTTTTTTTTTTCTTGATTAATCTCTGGACAACTAATTATTTAAGTGAGACTAGGTCAACCGGTTCAACCAGTGACTCATCACTGGTTGAACCGGTAACTTAGTGACCCAATAGTCTGATCGGTTCGATTCTGATAACTATGCATTGAATAACCTATTGGCCACCAACAAACCCTTAACATCATTCTTTTCTGCATGAGCATCTTCCTTCTCAACATCATTCCTTTTTCTCTGTCTTCAGGACCCCATCTTGATTCTTGATGACCGAATTTAGTGATGAATCGGGAGGCGGGAGACCTGGCAGTTCGAATAAGCAGAGCTCTGATCTCAGCCTCCTCACCCACCCGCCACTCATGGACTCCCTCCCTGGAGCACACCCTCCATGCTCTCCGCTGCCGCCACCACCTCTCGCCTCCTCTTGTCTCCGCTGTCATCAACCCCTTCCTTCTCCGCCACCACTCCCTCGCATTGGGCTTCTTCAATTGGGCCACTAACCAGCCCAACTTCGCCCACACTCCCTCCACCTTCCACTCTCTCCTCTCCTCCCTCTCCAACTCCCACTCCCAACACCACCAAAACTCCGTTCTTTCGCTTCTCAACCAAGCCAAAGCCCTCAACTTCCCCCTCCATAGCTCCATTCTCCGCTCCGCCATTTCCTCTCTTCTTGCAACGAACAAGATTCATAATGCATTCTCTATGTTTAGGGAATTTTCTACTCTTGCCAACGAATTGGGTGGCGCCACATGTAATAGGTTACTGGCTGCACTTGCTTCTGCTGGGTACTTGGACAGTGCGTACAAGGTGTTTGATGAAATGACTGTTAGGGGTGCCCCTTTGAGTACCATGGGTTTTGGGGTGTTTGTGTGGAGGGTTTGTGAAGAGGGTTGTTTGGATAGAGTTTTAGCTGTTTTGGATAAGGTTAAGGATTGCTGTTTGGGGATTAATGGGTCGGTTGTGGCAGTTTTGATTGTTCATGGGTTGTGTTGTGCCGGCAGGGTGTCCGAGGCCTTAGGGATGTTAGGTGAGCTGAGGGGCAAGGGATGGAAACCTGACTTCATTGCTTATTGGGTTGTTGCCTCGGCACTGCGAAGAATGCGAGATGTGGCTGAGGAAGTGAAGGTTTTGAAGATGAAGAGGAAGTTAGGGGTGGCACCGAGGATTGGTGATTACAAGGACTTGATACTTGAATTGGTTTCTGAGGGGCGGATTAATGTGGTGAAAGAACTCGGGGAGATCATTGTTGGTGCTAATTTCCCCATTGATGATGATCTTCTCAATGCCTTAATTGGATCAGTTTCGAGTATTGATCCTGGAGCTACAATTATCTTTTTTGAGTTCATGATTCGTAAAGGGAGGTTTCCTACCATTTTGACTATTAGCAATTTGAGTAGAAATCTGTTTAGGCATGGGAAGGTAGATGAGATGTTAGAGGTGTTCCGAGTTCTGGATTCTCATAACTACTTCAAAGATGTGGAGGGTTACAATGTGATGGTGTCGTTCTTGTGCGAAGCCGGAAGAGTGAAAGAGGGCTATGCTGTTCTCCAAAAGATGAAGAAGAAACGGATCATTCCTAATGTGTCATCTTATAATTATGTGATGGAAGCGTGTTGCAAGGAGGATCTGCTGCGCCCAGCGAGGAAGCTTTGGGATGAGATGTTTTCATGTGGATGTTCTGGGAACTTGAAGACCTACAATATTCTGATAAAGAAGTTCTCTGAAGTGGGACAAACTGAAGAGGGTTACAAGCTCTTTCAGCACATGTTGGACAAAGGGTTAACACCTGATCACACAAGTTACACCTCTCTTCTTGAAGGGCTTTGTTATGAGGACAAACTTGAAGCAGCTTTTGAGCTCTATAACAAGCATGTAAAACAGGACATTATCCTTGCAAGAGATATATTAAGCTCATTTGTATCATCACTATGCAAGAAAGGTACTATTCAATTGCACAGATATTTCTTACTTAACAATGTTCTATGTTGCCCAATGGAAGTTCACAATTGAAAGCCTGGCTTGTACTTTTTAAGCTTTGCTCCATCATAAACATATGCTCATATTGTATTTCTTTTCCATGCAGGTCATCTTATGGATGCTTCCAAACTACTTTGCAGCCTCAATAATGATATAGGAAACACAGAGGCCCATGTAGTTTTGCTGAAATGTTCGGCTGAGGCAAAAGAAATTCCAATAGCCATTGAGCACCTGAAGTGGATTCAGCAAAAGTCACCTTTAATGTTGCAAGATATATGTGCTGGACTTTTAGCTTTTATTTCTTCTGCTACATTTCCGGAGCCAATATTACAGTTACTGCAAAAAATACAAGACTTCAATTTCCCAAATAAAGGACATCTTAAAGGATGTGTACCATAGATGATTATGGTGGTTGAATTCTGGGATTACAGCAACATTGTTTGGAAAGAAATTTTAACTAGCTAGAGGTAGGTTGACAGCACAGAAATAACTACTAGACTTTTCGTATAAGGCCAATATTGGCAAAAAAATGAGAAACAAACAAAAACAAAAAATAAAACAAGACAAAAAGAAAAAGAAAAAAAGATATACCAAAATAGCAGGCTTTTTTTATCTTCTAATCTTTTAATAATAAATTATGTCTAATATTATATCCGACTGAGTACTTTTTTTCTTCGAAAACCTATAAGCCATTATAAATTGTCCAATATTTATTTGGTAATTATCTTTCTTTCAAGGACCTACAAATTCATCGTAAAATTTTTAGATCTTAGTACTCTTAGTCTTATTACTCTTCTGTTTAAATAATGTGTGGCTTTATTAGGAGATAAAAGGATAGGATAGATAGAATTTACGTTTTAGGATTTCTGCCCCAACCGAGTATGCAGTGCAATCCTTTCAAATGCGAATACGAACATCCTTAATTTTATTTCAGATAACATTAATTTACAAGTTACAAACATTATACGATAACAAATCTAAAAATTCCTGTGAACAATCGAATATTACATTATTCATTTGGCACTGACAATGGCTTAAAATTGAACATAATTGTGACTTATATTGTACTGAAACTAAGAAAAACTATAGCAAGTAAATAAACGATCCGCCGCGAAAAGAAAAAACAAGGGGATTAAGAAAGTAATTAGTTGTCATTAATTCTACTGTCCCGCAAAAATCGCTGAACCATCCGTCATACGAGAATGCATAGCTTCCTCGAATATACACTCATCAGACTGTACACACTAGTCATCGCCAAACGGGATTTCAAATACAAATATCTATTGCACCTATCGTAAAAACAGATGTATTGAATATTATAGCTATGCTATATAACGGCCTGTACACCATAAAACCCTAAAAACCCCTCCCAAATAAAAAAAGAAAGGAAAAACTATTTCGAAGAAAATAGAATTGAAAAAATTTACAAACTAATCTACATCTGCAAGCAATAAAGTATCAATCATCAGGGCGTTGAATCTCACCCATCATGATCCGGTTGCTGGAGACCTTGAAACCAAGTAGAGAAGGATCAATCTGCTTCCCTTTCTTTCCTTTCTTCTTGCCGCTTCGCGCTGCCTGGAACCCACCATCAGATGGCTCGGTGGCACCTCCACTGGCTGCATGTGCATCCACCTCAGGAAGAACAGGCTTTTTAAGCATGTCTATAAAAGATGTTTCCGCCACAGCACCTTCACTGAAGGAAGAAGTTCTAAATCGAACTTCTTTCTTTGCAGAAGCCTGAGCATCCATCATGCTACTCATTGACGAATTTCCAGATGGTTCTCGTCGTCCTACAACAAATGTTATTTTCACTGAGCCAAGATATTAAAAACAGAAAGGAAATGTAGGCAGTTGAAAATTACATACCTTCACCAGATGCAGCATTCATTATATTGTTCGGGTTAGTATGGGATCCAGTTGGTTGGTCTGACTGAACATCAGGGGAGGATAAAACACGAGATACATGGGGTCGCTTATGGAAAGCATTATCAAACTGTTTCGTTGAACTAGCGATTCTGAAAATCAACAACAAATCAAACTTACATCAGTCATAACCAGCATTTTCAGTGACGATTAAACCATTTATATCAATGCATTCAGTTAAGATAGAGGATGACAGACATGAGCATCAGATATATCCAAGATACCATTTTTCAACAAGCTGTGATTCAGATAATAATTGAAAGCTTCTTATAGAATGCCAGCAGACAGATCAAAACATTTACATTTACTAGTGTACAACTAATTAAAACATGAGCCTAAGCATGAATATTCTAAGAATATTGTTACCTGTCACTAGAAACCTCATCTGCACGTGAGTTATTCAAACCCATATCACGACCAAATGAGCCCCCGTCACCTCCTGCATAGTACCATACAGTATATTCAACTATTATATAAAAGCACAAAACAAATAAAATAAAGCATTTATGCATTTGCAATATATATTACCTGCACTGCTTAGTGAGCTATGTCTACTATGGGCCATAACAGGCAGTTCCATGGAATTCATCGTACTCTCCACTTGATCGGACAAGTCTAACATCCCAGGAATAGACTTGCTCATTGTGCCACCTACAAATTCATGCCTCTGCCCCTTATTTGTCTCCAACTCAAGTAAATCTTTTTCCATAGATTTACCCATCATGAGAGGAATTCTGTAATTGGGATTTAAAGTATCCTTATTACCAGATAACAGAGATTGCTCTTCCAGTAATGATCCAGATCTAGACCGAAGAGGCATTCTCTCAGTATTCCCTATATTATTGTATTGCTCAGTAATGTGCATGTTGGCTAAATGATCATTCAGTAGGGAATTGGATTTAGCACTCGAAGCCATTTCTAAAAATGGATCATTAATATGGACTTGCTGATCAGGTGGAATCTCAAAAGGATGAATTATTGAGCCAGCCTCAGATACTTGCCAAGATTTTTCATGACTTATTGATGAAAGAGGATGCCACTTATCAACAGTTGAAGGTTGGGCAGAATGAAGGCCCAGTTTTTGATTAAGTATGTCCATATAACCATGTGCTGAACTCTCTTCATGAGCTCCCACAGATGCAGAAATGTTCAAATCTGTTGATACAATGGTATCCCCTAACTCCCTCCTCTGCCTCATAGCTTCAAGGTGTTGCAGCTGCATCCGTGGGTCAATCCAGCTGTTCTCAACATGTCCATTGTTGCCAGAGAGGGAACTCTTGAATGCATCTGAGTGATGACCATAAATATCATCAGATGATTGTAGGTGGTGAGAAGATAAAGAACCCAGTGGATCAGTTGGGTGCATATAACGACGACGATCTTGTAACTCCCTTCCATGGACAGAAATAGGTGCAGACCTCTCAAACATCATTGGATTAGTATCAAGTTGATGGGTTGGTGGATTTCTTACCAACTGCCCTGTTTCATTGATTGACCAAGACCTACCAAAATGTCTTTCCCCTTCCAATCCTAGCTGCTGTCTAAGAGCCATTGACATCTGGTGCTGTGCCTGCAGCTGATCTTGCTGAAAATGAAGCTGTTGCTCAGAAGGCATGATACTCCCATGCCTCGCTTGCAACAAAAGGTCTGATAAATCAGCTTGCCTCCCTTGGACAGTATTGAGGCCCATATTTGCTTGGATAATCTGTTCCACTGATGGATCAATGTGTCTTAAAGAATGTGAATTCTGCTGCATGTCATTCAGAAATCTCCTCAATTGTACCTGATCCATCATGTTATCCCTAGAAAGATCATGCTTTGACTGCCCAAAATTGGGATCAGAGATTTGTTGATGCAAAAGCTGTTCAAGCAGCATTTGCTGAACTTGGGCCTGTTGCTGGGGTTGTAGCTTCATATGCTGTTGAAGCAATTGTTGATGATGCATATCTTGTTGCTGTTGAAGCTCAAGTTGGCGTTGCTGGATCTGAAGTTCCAGAAGACGTTCAAAATCTGACCCCGAGTTCTGCATCATTTGCTGGATATTGGGGTTTTTGCTTTGAGTGTGAGGAAAACCTGGAAATCTCTCTAAATCAGACCCAGTAAGATGTGCAGGAAAATGATTAGATACAGTAGCCTGCTGCTGCAAGCGTTCCTTCTGCAGCTTCTGCAGTATCATCCGCTCAGGTGCATCAAAATTATTAAAGTGTTGCCCCATATGGGACATGAACTGGTCTTCCAATGAACCTACATGCATATTAGGGTTAAAAGGCCTATTCATCCCATATTCATCAGGCCATGTATCCCGGAGAGATGACTGATTAATCATTCCCCCAATAGAGCTTTGATCAGCAAAAGGAGCATCCCGATCAATTAATGGATCTACAAAGTGACCCTGATCGCCCAATCTCAAAGAACTATTGGAAGATTGTGCACGCCTTAAATGAGTACCATCTCTGAGTTCAGACATCAATAAACCAAATGGATGCAACTTATCAGACTCATTATGAGCATCACTCCCCAAAACATCATTGTTGACAGGTTTGTTAGGATGAGGATATGAAGAAGCAACATCCACAGGCCTCATCAAAGGGTTGTCATTGCTGCTTCCAGCAAATTTAGATAATGACATATCTACAAAGAAGCATATATAAATAGATATTAGAATTAGAATCAAATACATATGCAACATGAAGACACAAATTTCATAAGCAGAATAGTAAATATCAAATAAGTGACAATGGCAGATGGAAAAGCATTATATTACCCTCCTCTGGCGCAACAATATTACTGAACGCCTGATCGTCAGAAAATTGGACCTCAGAGCGATAATTTTGACTACGTATTTGAGACTGAACACCAACACACGCGCTAACATCCGGACGGGATAAAGACCAAAGTTGATCATCATTAACAGCTGACCCATTGAAGTCAAAATTAGGCACATCTACTTTTAGGTTCCTTTGAATGGCATCTGATGATTCTGATTGAGCCACCAGGTTCGTACCAGAACTGAATCCTGATTTTCCTTTCAGGTGAGGCATGACATCACCAAGTTCTTGAAAAGGTGAACCTTCAGGTGCATCTGACAAGCGAACTGGTAGGTCCAACCCAAAAAACCCTTGTTCAAACCACAAAATTATATCAATCCCAAGAAATGGTCCTTGAATTGCCCCTTGAGGGTCCAGATAGCACAAACTTAACTCCTCAGGAACAGCAGCAATTTCATAAGAATATGCATTCTCATTAAATTTCAGGTCCTGTTGATTAATACTTGGATTTTGCTCAAGAGGCGAAAATCCAAATGCATCAGGCAGGTTATTATTGAGTTCTGATGTAGAAAATGAATCAACACCATGATTGGTATGCCCCTTATCGCCATCGAAGGTTTCTGATTCAACAACTTTGTTTATGGTGATACTTCCCTCCCTGTTATTGTTGTCAGAATTCTCCACTCTCCCATGCACAACAGCTGATGACATATGTTTCTGCTTGCCTAGTTGGAAAGTTGCAACATCTGAAAAACAATAGTGACTTGTAACCATCATTAATCCATTATATGTATAGAAAACAGAAGATCTTAATTTCAACTTAATAAATCAATAGCATATAAATATAAAATCAAATACTATTTTCTCACCATTAACTGCATTTCTAGATGAACCAGCAATTTGATCAGAATCATTTGAGATTTCAATTCCCGAGATAACCTTTCCACCACCGTCAATTAAAGTTTGTTTTCTTTCACTTAAGGCTGTACCAGGACCTGAAATAAGTCAAGAGGGACCATAGTGAGGGAGATCAGGGGAAATTAAAGATTAGAAGATTATTTGATCAAACTATAATACACATTACACAGAAAACTTGCAACCTGAAATATCATCATTCAACCCTCCATCCTTTCCTCTAAATGAGTATCCCGAAACTTCACTACTAGTAATTTTTCCATTCCATATATCCTTAAGGACAGCCTGAAAGGAGTACACAAAACTATATCAATGCTGAATACTTGAGGTAGAAAGAAGACAAAATGATAGCATAATAACATTGGCCATTCAACTCGTCTGTTCATTATACCTCTTCTTCAGCAGCAGGAGCAACAAATGCTAATGGCTCTACAGAATCCAGTTGAGTTATGGGTGAAGTATGCTCCAACTCAGGAGGCATACTGTCAAAAGTTGGATCAATCTTTTGCTTGCGATATATGTCAAGAATCTTACCCCTGGGATAGTAATAGGACTCGACACCAAGGCTAGACTTCCCCAGTATAGTTCTATTCTTATCCACAAGTGCAGAGCCCACACTAGATCCCAAGGGAGGCCTTCCAATTTGCAGATTTCCATTTATATTTGCCCTTCCTCTTCCAGGTGAAAATCGCACATTTGTTCCCTCTGTACGTCCTTTATCCATCCCAAATCCAGGTGCAGCACGGTATGTGGCCACACCAGCTGCTTGAGCTTCCAATCGATGACGTGGTCTCCATTTATCACGAGAATCTGTGTCACGATCAGACCCTTGTCGATTGCTAACACCAGAAGACTGTTTCTCTGCATGACCATCTTCCTTCTCAACATCATTCCTTTTCTCAATTCGAGAATCCTTTTCTTTGTCTTCAGGACCCCATCTTGATGACCACTTGTTCTCTCTCCGAGAGTCATGACCAGAACCACGGCCATCATGCCAGCGATCAGCAGGCAAGGATCGGTTCTCTGAGGTTGACGT
>NC_029777.3:95077045-95077409 GCF_000817695.3 Arachis duranensis | reverse complement strand
AGCTTGTTTCTCTCTCCTCCTCACGCCAGCGACGACTTATGTCAACATCTGGAGCAGTCCTCCTCCAATCTTTCTTGTCTTGAGAACCCTCCAAACGCCAACTATCTTTCAGTATGGGATCAGTGGGGTTCGCCTGTGGCAAAGAACCAAAAGCACCGATATATCTATATAAATTTTGCGATGATGCAAATCCTTTGAAAGTCACAAATTTAAAAGAAACAAGTTTTTAAACAAAAATACAATGGGAATAAAGACTCCAATTCAACTGAAAAAGCATATGCATACAAAATATTCTAACACTAGCCCATAAATTGAAACAGTAACCAACAGATTTGATATGATTAAGCAAAGAAACAAAGAAGAG
>NC_029777.3:95046269-95077002 GCF_000817695.3 Arachis duranensis | reverse complement strand
AAAGATCCCGTTATGTTATTGTTTTCTAATATAGAAATATCACTCTTAACAAATATAGAACACACAACAATTCTTGGTATGATAATTGAACGCGCAATCATTTTCAATAAGAATTTGAGAAACTGCCTCATCAACCAAAGAAAATAATTGGAGAATCTGAAAAATCTTAAGAATTAAGACACATCACCATTGCTTTGTCTTTCAACATTCGTACCAGGTCAAAATGTAAACAAAAGCTTAGCTGTTACATTGAATAAAAAATCAAACAGGGTCTTGAGATTGACTAACAATCCATTTTGCCTTCAAAAGACACAACAGATACAAAACCTTTTACACTAAGCAGGAAAATCCAAAAGAGAAAATCATATTTTTCTTCAAATATTTTGTGATTGAATTATTGAAAAGACCACTTATTCATCACTTAATCACTCTGATGCTCTTACAAATACCATACAGACACATGTCAAACTAGCAGCCACAGCTCTACTATACATTCCCCCTTGACCCTTGATGTACAATAAATTGCATAATAGATAAGATCAGTTTTACAAAACAATACAAGAAAATGCAATGTTATAAAATTCAATGTGACCGAGGGGAGAAAAATATTTCCGTGAACAAAACTGACATGTTTATTCTTTAGTCTCCAACATGATAAAGCAAAGCAACAGCAAACTCCACCAGATAGCAATATATTTTACCAGAGGAAAAAGGAATCTAGATCATGAAATTCAAATCCAAGGAAGCAGTGAGTATTACATACCCCCACTGGGTTGGCAGTTGCTTTTGAGTCAACAGGTTTGGAATAAAGCCACTGCGGGGATAATGGGATGCTGCTGTCCGATGAAACTTGATCTGAAAGTGAAACCAGCTTTGTGTCAACACCAACAGCTACCACACAGTGTATAAATGAGGGCAACGCAACTAGCTGTTAGCTTTAACTTCAATTCTGACATATATCAACATCTTACCTTTCGAATCATCAAGTAGCCCAGCAATCCCTTTCTCCGTGCCATGTACTGCGGATGCTTCATCTAACACAACCAAAAAAGCGAATGTTAACTATCTCATTCAACTTAGCAACAAGCAATGACGCGATCTATATCGTCCACCACAGCTGGCAAATTACATAATACAGATAAATAGTGAACAAGCAAATCAAATCAACCCTCAACATCTGGAGAAGACAACCCCCTCCCCCTCAAACCCAGTTAAATCAGCTTACTGTTTTTAACAAAATATATAGAACAAATATCCGGATTCAGATTAATAAGAAATCTCACTCCATCCATCCCAACACAGCTTCAGAGAAAACAACACATAACCCACTCGCACTAGCTAAAGCATTGACAGGAACCAAGAACCAAAAATAAATAAATAAACAAATAAAAATAAAGAGAAAATGTAGATCAATCTTCATTCCACAGTAAAGTCAACCCCAAAAAAACACACAAAACAACATTCAAAATTAGGTATCCATTATCAATTAACCAAGAAGGAACATGCGTGTTGAGCATGCGATTGACAGAGAGAACGAATCAGGGATTGAGATTCAACGGATCAAGACAGAGAGAAAGCGAACAATTATTGCAAAAACGAAACGAGATGCGAGCATTTGAAAGCGATTTAGAGGAAAATCAAAATGGAAAGGGAAAGCCCTAAAAGTAAAAACAACGGAAAAAATCGAGAAAATAAAAAAAACAGAAGCGTTGGAAGCGGAAAATCGATCAGACCTTTGGAATCGGAGGGCTTGGAGGAGAAGAGATCGTCGGGGAGATTGACCTTGCCGTCGCCCATGTTTGGTGGAGCTCGAAATTGGTGGAATTCGAAGGTGAACAGAGAGATCCAGAAAGAACGGAAGAAGAACGAGAAAGAGAAGAAGAGTATGAAGACGAAGATGAAGATTAAGAAGAAGATGAAGAAGATTGTGAGGAGTGGTTTGGAAGGCGAAGGGCGAAGGGAATGGGAGGAGCTAGGGTTCCGAGATTCAGAGAGAGACAGGTGTGTAGGGTTTGCTAATTGCAGGGTATAAGATTAGATAGATAGAGAACACAAGAGGAGAGAGTCTGAACGAGAAAGAGAAAGAGAGAAGAGGGGTGAGGGTTTGGGTGTGTAACATCACAAACAGCCACAGGGACTGCGCGATATATTATTCGTTTTTTTTTATTCTTTCTTCTTTTTTTTCTCTGGTTTCTTTTTTTTAATTCCAAAAAATATTATGATAAGTGATTAGAATTTGTTTTTGTTTGTAAAAAAATATTTTATTTATGTTTTTATATTGTTATGATAATTTTTTTTTTTACAAAAGATAAAAAAATTCGAACTCACGATTTTTTAACCCATTAACTTATTATAAGTGTATTTATGATAAGTGTATTTATGTTTTTATATTGTTATTGAATACTCACGGTAAAAAACAAATATTCAAATAGCTACAGAGATTTGATACTATATACTTGAAATGTATAACATCTTAAAAAAAATGTGAGTGCATATGGGATATGTTACATATCTATAGTTTAAAATTTTAAAATTACAAATTTTTAATTTAAAATTTTGATAAATATAATTTAAATTAATTCAGGACAAATAAACTTATTCATATTATTATATTGGGTTAATTATAATTATATATTTAATTTTAAAAAAAATAATTTAAAGTTTTTAAACTAAAAAATTAATAATTTAAAATTTTAAATACATCCAAAATATATGCAAAATTAACTTAGAATTTGATAAGTTTAAATAATATTTTGTATCATATTGTGTTGGTTTATTTTTATTTTTCTATTTCATCTAATTTTATTTAAATAATTTAAAATTTTAAAATTATAAAATTTTTTATTTTAAAATTTATATCTTTTTATCAAAAATAAGAAGACTTGAACGTCCAATCTCTTAAGCGGATATCAGAAGATTTTGTCATTTGAGTTATAATTCAATGAAGATAGATGAGTATTATCTAATTATTTTTAATTTTTTTAAATATGAGTACGTTTATTTGTATTAACTTAAATTTTAAATAATATTAGATAAATAAAAAGATTAAATCAGATCATAACGTATTTCAAATACACTAGGTTAATTTTTTTTGCTTTATTCTGAATATTAAANATAATCAATCAACAAAAAATTAAACATATCATAATAAAGAAGTAAAATAATCAAACTTAAGAATAATGAATAATAAAATTATTTATTATAGCATAATAAAATTATTTTAAATGTTAAATATGTATTTTTGTATACATATTTCTTGTAAAGATTAATATGCAGTATTTTTCATAAATTTTATAAAATAATAAAAACATTTTTTGAATAATAAAAAGTCTAGTGTGTCTTTGGGTTGCCTTTTCTAAAAGAAAAATGATATTTCAACTATTCAAAAAAATACTAAATAAAATTCTTATGTGAAGGTGGTAGAACTAGTTGGATATAGATTTGGTAAAATTTGTTTTTTTTTTTTTTTCAAAAGTAGTTTATCAAAAGATCGTTTCTAAAAGTTGTAGTAGTTATATTTTGTAAATAAAAATAAAATAACTTTCAATTAGCATACACTATAACAATTGTATTAAATATTAGGTACATAAATGTTTTGATAATCAATTTTTAATCACAATTTTTCAAAAAGTTATAATATTTTTTAAAAATATAACAGAAATGGAGAGACTATAAAACCAAACAGAGAACATTCTTATAACAAATATTTTTGGGGAAGAAACATCAATATTTGAAAGAACATAAATTTTTTTTATAAATAACAGAATATAAAGAAGAGAAGATGAAAGCACAGCAATAGTAAAGGAAAGAAATCATGGCAAAAGAAGAAGAAAAGGAACTTAGATCCTTTGTTTTTTTGGGACACTACATATTTTGAAACTTTAATATTTTATTTCATATAAAGCTTAAATATTTATTATCTAAAAACACTTTCCATACTTGATGTTATACTATTGTGAATACTTTTCATACTTTTGCAAAATTTGGCATCATCTTTTCCATATTTATTTTCACCTTCAAGCTCAAAATCCAACTCATCAAATTTCTTAAACTTACAATTATTTATAGAATAAAAACAAATGATATGGTTATGCAATATTATTATTGCAATAACAATTTGAACTTGTTTTCCGTGGCTAAAACTTAACATTTCTACCTTTGTATAGTCTTTTGTAGTATGCATGATATTTTTTTTTCTTTTGGGTGACTTGTAGTATGCATGATATGGTTATGCAATGTCATCTCTACCATTTTTTCCAAAATCCAAATGGACGTTATTTAACACTTATAAATGAAAAATGAACATAATTATACATATCGTGGTATTTAAAAGGTCTATTAATACGACAAAATTTAAATAAATAATATCTCTCCCTTTTATATGTCCTGATTATTTATCTTTTTTGGATAGTATATATCTACTAAATAAAATTTACTTGTGTATTGTCAATTCTAACGTGACATAATAAAAAATTAAGTACGCTTATAATTTATAATTTAGGTGTGAAGATGAAGTACGTACAATATGGTGGTGATTTTGGAAAGTCCAATTCAAGGGAACCAATTATATTAGAGAAACTTATTATGTTGTGATTTATTTAGATGATCCATCTTATTTTCAAGGTCTCTCAAATTTTTTTTGAAATTATTTTTTATCTCTTTAAATTTTAGATATATAATTTTTTGAAATTGTATCCTCTCAATTTTTTTATTTAAAAGAGTAAAATATAATTTTTCATAATATATTTTATAGGTGGGACAAAAAAATTATGAAAAAAATATTAAAAAGTTAAAAATTATACTTATACCCTCAATTAAAAGAAATTAAGATGATTCATTTCCATAATTTCTTCCAACACATTGTGACTTTTTGTTGTATTATGCTATAAATTTTGGACACCGACAAAAAAAAAAAAAACATCGTATATGATTTGGGATTAGACTAAGTAAATTTGTCTTTTGTATAAAGTACAAAATAATGTAAATCGAAAACATGAAAATATGATATATTGGATTTTCCTCATGCCCATATCTTATAAGGAGTTAATATGATGATAGATCTAATAAAGATTTTAATTTGAATTGAGATATTATCTTTAGTGTCTCAACCCAAAATGCTACCCAAAATGCTTTAAGATAATCGCTGATCTAACGAATGGTGCTATACATCTAAATTTTTTTTGATAATTAAATTTAATTAAGTTAATTTAAGTTCAATAAAAATTAGTTTATTATTAACGTATGTAAATACATTATCTTTTTATATTTCGTGCTTTTTTATTCGTATTTTTTTTATATTTTTTTCTTTTTCGTGTTTCTTCTTATCTTGTTATCGTCATTTTTTTATTACTTTGTTATTACTGTATTTTTTTCTTCTCTTCTTAGTAATTTTTATAGTACTATGTATTTTTTTTTATTTTTTTATGAGGGTAAAATAAAAGAATGATGAGAAATTGAAACCAAAAAAAAAAAGAAAATGAGGAGTTTTGAGTTATATAAAATTTATCATTAAATAATTCTAAATTTTTTTTTTTACCGTGATATAGAAGTTTCTTAATTTTAATACTAAAATTTTTTAACTATGACACTAAATGGGTGAAATAAAAATGTGAAAGAAGAAGAAAAAAAAAAGAGGATGATGAGAAGGAAGAAGGAGAATTTTAAAATATTATTTAGTTGAATGAATGTATTTTATATTTATTGGATTAAATTTTTACCATAAATAAAAATAGCATAAAAAATTCATAATTTTAACACCAAAATTTTGTTACAAAATACAAAAATTTCTTTTTTAATGCTATATTTTTTTGTTTGGTTTTTTCTTCTTTTTTTTTGTTTTTATTCTTATTATGAAGGTAAAGCAAGAAGAATTATGAGATTGAAACAAAAAAAAAAAGGAAGAAAATGATGATGATAAGGAAGAAAAAAAAAAGGAGAGGAGGTGTTTTGAGTTATGCAAAATTTATTAAAAAATAACATTAAAATTCTAAAGAATAACACTGAAATTTCTTCTTTAATGCTGCATTTTTATACTTTTGTTATTCTTTCTTTATATCTTTCTTTCTTTCTTTTATGTTGCTTTTATTTCTTCTTTTAGGAGTATTACTTCTCATATTAGATTTGAATGAACATGTTTGTATTGTATTACAATCTTATTTAGTTTAATAAATATAGGTTTACACTTATTGAATTGAATTCTTGCCATAAACAAAAATAGCACCGAATTTCTTAATTTTAACACTGAAATTTTGCTATAAAAACATAGATTAATCTTGTCTTTAAAGCTGCATGTTTCTTTTTTTATTTTTATTCTTCTTTCTTTCTTTTTTTGTTGCTCTTACTTCTTCTTTTAGAAGTATTACTTCTCATATTAGACTTGAATGTACATTTATTGGATTGAAATCTTACATTGTAGCGAAAAAGAATGAAAGAAAAAAAGGAACACTGTGACGATAATGATAACGATGACGACAATAACGACGATGGCGATAGAGGGGGAAAAGGAAGGAAAAGAAGAAATTCAAATAAAAAGGAAGGAGGAAGAAGAAGAGGAGATGGCGACAGTAATAATAACGACAACAACAATAATGAAAGAAGAAGAATGCGCATAAATATAAAAAAAAGGTTATACAACTTAGTTTGATTTGGTTCGGTAAATCACTTAATTATAGAGAATTTTTATTTTCTAAAAGCATTGTTGTTCTTCTCATTTCTTGCAAATTTATAATTTTTTATTTCAATAACCTTATTTTTGTTAGAGTATTTTAGGAATTGAAACAATGTTGTTTTCTTTAAAAAAAATTTAAAATCTAAGCTCAAAAATTTTACTATCATAATCAAATCTAATAACAGAGATTGCAAGTCTTTTTTCATCTTACTTCTTAGAGAATTCAACAAATTTTTTAAAAGTATCATCTTTAGAAATTAAAAAAATAACTTATATAAATCTAGAATAGTCAAAAATTAGAAAAAATTACCAAAAGAACCCATGAAGTTTACAAACGTAGACAAAAATATCCATAAATTAAGGAAATTAACACTGTACCCATGAAAGATGGGTTTCGTACGACAAAAGTATCCAAACTCTAATTTTTTATTGATTTTTCAATAAAATTCCTAAACTACCCCACCATAACCCCATTCTACTGTCACTCCCTCTTTTCTCACTTCTTCCTGTCTCCTCACTTTTTCCTCTCTCAAAAATCCTCACAGAGTCACAAAACTCTCGTCCTACTTCCTCACCACCGTTTGCCACCCACCTACCCCGTCACCGCCAATCTCCCCTCTCACTACTTCCCCCTCTCACTCTAAAGATGACTACAACACCTTCGTCGTATACATGTGACCCAACCTGAGGAGAATGTCGCCACAGCGCGCTTGTCCCAATCGAGAAGAACATCGTCGTCACGCGCCTGAGAAGAGAGAGGGGTAGTGGCGCTGCTGCATACAAAAAGAGGGTTCAGTAAAAAGAAATTGGAGAAAAAAGGGTGGTGGCGCTGCTGATGAAGGTTCTGTCGTCGACGATGTTACAGCCGGCAAAGAAAAATGTATTTCTCTTTTTTCTTAACATTTTTATTTTATTTTTCTTTTTTTTTCAGAAATTGATTTAGTTACTACTAAAAAGATATTGTTCTACTTTTTTTTAAATATTATTCTATTTTTATGAAAGCAGAGACTGATTTATAAAAGATTCTGTTGATGGCTACTTCTGCTTCTGATTTTTGCTGAAGTAAATTTTAAATTGGATGAATGGATTTGTTGATTTTCGATGGTTGATGGCTGTTTCTGCTTCTAGTTTTGCTAAAGTGAATTGAAATTGGATGAATAGATTTGAATTTTTTTTTGTTTTGGGTATTTTTTGGTGTTTGATTGATTTAGTTTGGGTATGGATTGTAAACTTATGATTGAACCGGTTGAGGTCCAATTTTCACCACTACCACCATTGATTTTGGCCTGATTTGTTATAGGAGTAGTTTCGGACTCCATGGCAAAGATAGATGCAGGTTGAAAAAGTGAGTTGAGGTTGAGGGTGGGGTAGTTTGGAAATTTTATTAAAAAATCAATAAAAAATTAGGATTTTGATACTTTTGTCGTACGAAACCCATCTTTCATGGGTACAATGCTAATTTTCTTAGTTTATGGGTACTTTTGTCAACGTTCATAAACTTCATATGCACTAGGGGTGTACATGGCCCGGTCTGGCCCGAAGATCTGACCCGGACCCAAACAATTTAGGGACTAATTTGTGTGATTTCACCGGGTCTAGAGTTGGGTATAGGTCTCAAAAATAGACCCAGTTATTATTTAGGGTCCGGTCTGGGTCAAAGTGAATCCGGCTTAACCCGGCTCATGTGCACCCTGAGAAAACTAGAAAAGGTATATATGTTTTAAATTAATTCCAATATTATGTTATATTAATTATAAGTTTATTGTTTTATTTTTTTATCACACTGTTGAATTAGAAAATATTAAAATAGAACAAAAAAGCATCAAATTAGAATTTATGGATAAATTCAAATTCAAATATGGATATCAACTTCTCGGTAACAAGTTTCTTCTTTATAAATAAGTTTTTTTATAAATTATTGTTAAAGCTTTTAAAGGCTCGATTTTCACCCATTTTGGACTAAGTATAATTGTAACCCAAAAATGTTTAGGTTTTATCAAGTCTAGAGTCGGGTTATGGTCTAAAAAACAAACCCAGTATATATTTAACGTCAGATCTAAATTAAGACAAATCCAATTTTACTCGTCCCATATAGTCATATATATTCCTAATAGGTATTTTTAGTAATTTTTTCTTAAACTTACGACTACGAGCAATGGAAGATAATAAGTTAGTTTAAAAATAATGTTAGGCGCCCGATTCATTGCTCTTAATATATTTTAGAGCACTGAAAACTCCATATGAAATGTTGAAGAAAAGTTATTGTATATTATTATTTTTTATATTTCAAATTTGTTTTGGCTAAATCTAAATTGTTTAATTTTTTTGGTTTTTTTAGGTTTTCTCCTAAGTTAGTGATTTAATTTATTTATTGGAATAGAATGAAAACAATAAAGGTGAGTCCAATATTTGGACAGTCTAAAGTGAATCTAATGTGGATTTTTTTTAAATGTTTTATTGGCACAAAATAATTCTATTGTACTTAGCTTAAGAATTTCCTCTGCATTTTTTCTCGAGCTCCATGGCAGAAGCGTGAATGACATCCGACAATGAAGATTTATTCTAAAAAATCAGCAAGTTCCAGGCATTCCATATCTTCTAAATAATCATTGTTGCAATTGCTATATGCATGTTCGTACCTGAGGTGAGTTTATGAATTAGTGAAGTGAGAAGATTGAAAATTCTGACTTTAGCATACACAGAACCAGGCCGAGTGAATAACCTGCAAAACACTTCGATACTAAAGTCAGTAGTGCTTTTTGGTGACATGGAACAAATGTCTTTACATACTGCGTATCCTTCCCTTTATACCTACCCTTTAGGGATGCCATTTTCTCAGTCTCTAATACTTTTATGTCACGTTACTACTTTCAGAATTTGACGATTTTGGCTTTAGTGGTACAGTCATTATGATGTTCCTGACATATTTTTGTAATGTCGGATTCTTACTTAATTGTTAGTCCGTTATGATCTTATTTACCCAGAACAATGCCCAAATCAATTTTGTTCTTTCCAAAATTATTTGTAAATTATCAACAGATTTTCTTTGAATCAATGAGTTCTAATTTTTTAAACTGGTTATGGTTTGAAATTGTGAGAGGAATAGAACTTGGTATAGTAATTGATCGCAGTTGTCATTGTTGTCGCAGATGTCATAGCTTCAGGGATTGCCGGTGAGTTTATGACATGCTCATTTTCGGGTGGTGGAGTTTGTTAATAGTTACATTTGCTATCATCGCAGACGCTGTTGTGGGTTTCTGAGTTTGTTGGAACTTTTTGTTTTTACCAACATTAATATTGTAGAGCAGTGACACAATGATGAAAAAGAAAGAACAGGAGGTATGGTGAAATAGATGTGGTGAATAGACAACAACTTGAAAGACAACGTGTAGGTGTGACTAAGGGGGCATTTATTCAATAAATTATAGCAGTAGTTAAAATTAAGATTTTTACATTTTAGATAAAAGAGATTAATGGGAATTTACAAAAAATAAAAATGAAAAGGAGAGTTAAAATGAAATTTTCATAAAGTTTTTTTAATAAAATATCATGGAGTTTTAAAATTCTTAATAATAGGGAAGTATTATAACATCCACCGTAGTGTTAATATAAGTTTAAGAAAGAAGCTTCTCTGACATGTATGACCACTTTAGAATATAGTTTGAAATCAACTTCTAAGGTAGGGTTTGTCTTTAGTAAGCTCAAGTGTTTTGAGCTTTTGTGATGAACACAATAAATAATTTATAAATATAACTCACATGGGGTTTAATAATTATTATTAAATTTTTACTTTTACCACAAATATTTTTAAAATTCATTTAGGTAACCCTAAATTTGCTATCTTCACTCAATAACCAAACCCACTAACACACTATATACTCTATTTCTTTTCCCTTTTCACAGAACCCACTGCCATAAGCAACAATCTCTACCCACTACCATCAGCCTCTTTCTCTTCCCTTTTCACAGAATCTACTTCTACTGCCAATTTATTTAAGAATTTCCTTTTCAGCATCAGAGTGTCATTGTTCTTTCTGCCTTTACCGTGCACTGCGTCATTTCGTCGCCGTTCAGCATCATCGTTCTCACTGGTCAGCACCGTTGTCCTCAACAGACAGTGGTGGCGTGGGTCTCAGAGAGCCAGCATCATCGTCAGCGCCGTGGTGCTCCGTCTCCCCCTTCATCACTACACTTCAAGAGTTTTAATGGAGCTTCAGCATCAAGTACGAACTTGTTTCATTTAGCTCATTTTTTTTTATCTCTTTATGTTCTGCTGTATGAGTCTGTTTCATTGAAGTCAGTCAATTATTTTTTTTGTTCTACTTATTTCATTCAATTAGTGATTTTGTTCGGTTTACTTAGTTGTTTGAAATTTCTGAGTTAGGGTTAAAAAATTTTGGTATTTGTTTTTATGATTTTGATTTTAATTTCTGGGTTTATGTCTCTTTTTATGATGTTCTATTTTTTATTTGCTATTGGTGTTTGATTTCTGTTCATGATTTCAATTTCTAGGTTTATGTTTCTATTCAAATTTGGTATTTGTTTTTATGGTTCTGATTTCAATTTCTGGGTTTATGCCTCTGTTCATGATGTTTTATTTTTTATTTGTTATTGCTGTTTGATTTCTGTTTATAATTTTAATTTGTGGGTTTATGTTTCTATTCAAATTTGGTATTTGTTATTATGATTTTGATTTCAATTTATGGGTTTATGTCTCTATTCATGATGTTCTATTTTTTATTTGTTATTGCTGTTTGATTTCTGATGACGGTTTTAATTTCTGGATTTATGTTTCTATTAAATTTTGGTATTTGTTTTTATTAATCTTTGTTCTATTTTTTATTTGTTATTGTTGTTTGATTTTTTAGTGTGTTTGAAAATTCAATGGTCATTGATTAGTTTTGCTTATTTGATTATAAATTGTACCTAATTTGTGCTATTTTGTTGGGTAATTAACGGTTGTCACCATAAATTACAGGAAACACCAAATAGTCAAAGACACACAAGTGATGAAAATGCGCATAATGTTAGTGATCATCTGGATGAAGACGCAACTTTTGATGCGGTAGATATGGATCAATATCGCATAAGCTCTTAGGATGATATTGGTAAGATCGATTTCTCATGTCTATCTATGAAAAATATTTGTCAATTGTACTTTGTTGATCTTGGCTTGGCATTTGAATTTTATGATTCATATGCCAAGACGAGGGGTTTCAGTGTGCGAAAGAGTAGGATTAGAATAGGTGATGGAAAAGTTAGAGAAAAAGCATATGTTTGTTCTTGTGAAAGGTATAGATTAGAAAAATAGAACCATCTGAAAAATCGAGTGAGGGAGCCTAAACCAGAGACAAGATGTGGTTGTATGAATAAACTTCATGTTTTCTTCGATGCGATAACTGAGAGTTGGGTAGTGAGAGATTTTTGTGATGAACACAACCATGAGCTTGTTGTTCCAAAATTAGCAAGAATGTTAATATCTCACAAGAAAATGACTGAGCCTGATACTAGTCAAATGAACCATATGAAAGTAGTGGGGATCAGCATGCCAAACATATTTGGGTCATTAGCTAGCCAGTGTGGTGGGTACGAGAACGTTAATTTTTCAATTAAGGATATGCATAATCAAGTTGCGAAGCGAAGAAGACAATTACCTGATGATTTAACCTCTGCAGTGGCTTACCTGAAAATGCTAGCAACAGGGGATCAAAACTTGTTCTATAATATTGAGAAGGGCAGAGAATGAGCGTTTCGGCAAATTTTTTGGTGTGATGGCCGGTTTCAGTTGAACTACAATCTGTTCAGGGATGTGCTAGCATTTGACGCCACATATAAGAAGAATAGATACAGATTGCTGGTGGTAATATTCTCGGGAGTTAACCACCATAATCAAACCGTTGTATTTGGTTTTGTAATAGTTTCGAATGAGAGGAAAAGCACATATGTGTGGTTACTAAAACAGCTTCTCATAGCAATGAAGGGAAAGACACTAATTTCAGTAATTACAGATGGTCATCCATCGATGACTATCGCTATTCAGGAAGTGTTTCCGAATGCACATCATAGGTTACGTGCATGGCACTTGATGCGTAATGCAACAAGAAATATTCACAAACCTCAGTTTACGAAAATGTTTACAAAGTTAATGCTAGGTGATTACGAAGTTGGTGTGTTCGAACAAAAGTGGGAGGAAATGGTTAGATGCTTTAGAGTGGAAGATCGGGAATGGATAGTAGATAAGTATGGGGAAAAAAACATGTGGACTATCGCTCATATTCGAGGAAAATTTTTTGTTGGGTTTAGAATGACTTCAAGGTGTGAAATTCTACATGTTGTCCTCAAAAGATATGTTAAATCACGCCATAATTAGTCGTTGCACACCTTTGAACGCCTACATACAAAATTCGGGCATTATAAACTGATCCCTTTTACAATAATATATAAATTCATATGGATGTTCAATGATTTTACCTCAACCGTATTTTGGAACCTGGTTCTCCTTTCACCAGGTCCAGGGAACCATGGCTTTAATATTGGTTTCGCCTTCCCTTTTTCATTTGGCTCGGGTGATATTTTTTGGCGTTTCATAGAGGAATTGCTCTGTTGGACAGCAACTTTGCGTGGATCTTGGCGGGTTATAGTTGTTCAATCTAGTTCCATGACATCATCCTCATCATCTGACACATCAAGACATATATTTGAATCCATATCCATATTAAATATTGACTTGGGTCACTCTTTTTGTGATTTTTCGTACTTTTGCATGTCTTATGAAGGGTAGCGATAGGATTGGTCTTGCTGTTTTTCAGAAGTCTTTCACTCTCCTTCAACTCAGGCTTGACATAAATAGAATACTATTGTTAGCTCTTTTGATGTCTTGCAGGTAACAGATACAACATAGATAATTTAAAACACAAATGCATTGAAACTTAAAAATAAGACACAAATATTTGTTGGTCTTACATGCCTCTAAATCAGCCATAACTCTTCTCTCAAAAGAGTTCATCAGAACACTTGGTGGTGCACACGAGTCGGGTAAACTGAACCAATAATGATAATAATAATAATAAGATATAATTCAACTAATAGTAGTAGAAAAAATAACAATGAAAGTAATGAATTGAGTGTAGCCTTTACCTATGGCTATTATTTGTTGCCATTGATCAGAGCAATTCTCCTTCTAGTTTTTTGTCTCTGAACAAACTCCTTTCTTGTAAGATCCCGTCATATACACTCCTTTAATCCATTGATATCATCTTTGCAAACTTTTTTTCAATATCAGTAGAGATATGACATAATCGGTCCATTAATAGAAATTGATTTGATTTCTTAATTGTAGATTTTTTTTCCGATTTATTTTTCAAAATCTTCTCAAATTAAGGTAATCAATCAATAAAAGAAGAATGTGAATGCGTGATTAAAGGAGATGAGAAGTTGTAATTACCTGACAGTGCGTGCACCATGATGATGATGAGTTGCTGCATCATCGTCGCCATCTCCCACGCCGGCCATCTCCATGGTTGCGGTGTTTCCATTTCCCTTTCTGTTCTTGCATCAACTATTATAGATCTTGGGCATGATCTATTTTGTCTTCACATTTTTTAAGTTTCTTCCCTGAGACTTGAAACATATCATATGATTAAGTCTTGGGAAGAGTAAACAGATGTCTCTCGTTGTTATCTCGACAAAGCTACAAAGAGGATGAGGAAATGGATAGATAAGAAGAGGAGGTATGCAAGCTATCAAGTGAGAGATAAGATAATGATTAAACTTGTTTCACAATAATTCAAAGCCTTTCATAAGGTTCGTAAGAATTTTGATCTGCAAATATGAAAGGTCATTTGATATCATTGGACGTGTTAGGGAGGTTGATTACAAAGTACAACTCTCTCACTCTATCAAGATCCATCCAGTATTCTATGTAAGTATGCTGAAACTATATCATGGAGATCAAGAAGAACTGAGCAGAGGTGACTAGAATCGGACTCCACCCGTGGTAATTAGATCATTCGATAAAGAGATCGAAAAAATCCTAATTAATCAAGTTGTGCGACAAAGAGGAGTAACACCAAGTATCTAATATTTGATCAAGTGAAAGTGACTCCCAATAATAGAGGCTAATTAGGAAACTTGTGAAGATCTGTGGCAATTTTAAGAACACTTAGAGCGCTATTATGCACAGAACGTAACAAAAACATCTACGCAATAAGTGAGAGAGAATGTCATGGTAAATTTTAGGATGTTATATTTAACAGTATTTGTATAATATTTTAAAGTGTTTGAGATTGCTTTCGATGATTCTGAAATATTTTAGAATGTCCTAAAAGATCCTGAAATGTCTTAAAAAATTCTGAAAGACTAAAAATTATAAAATATTATAGAAGAGTGTGGATATATATAGAAATATAAAGAGTAGTGTAGAATAATCTAAATATATTTAAAAAATATGATAAATAAGATATTTGTAATAAAAATTTTGAACACTTAATTTAAACCATTAATTATATTTCATTATAACCATCAACTAAAAAATTAAATGACTATAAATAAGAGACCAGAGTTAAAATTCGAATATAAAATTAATTTATAACAAATATTTAAATAATATAATATTCTTTTCACTTTTTTTTCTTAGTCTATTGCTAAATATTTATCCAAGTAAAGTGATAATTAGTTCCCTGAGGATTTCGCGTTTGGACAAGTGAGACCCGAAGGAAAAAAAAAGTAACAATTAGATTCTCCAGAAAATGAAATATGAACACGTTACATCTTTCTGTTAGTAAGACTAACAGCACCTCTGACGTGGACTGTTAATGTGATTGAGGTGTCCGTTAACTGCCACATTGGAATTACTCTAAGGCTGCGTTTGTTTTTGGAGACAAGACAGGACATGACACTAAGAGAGAGACAATAGAACGGAGACACTAAAAATTATTTTTTGTGTATTGTGTTTGGATACGATGGACAAGACACTAATGTAATGTCCTGTATTATGTTTGGATAGACATGGACAAAACTAAAATATTATGCGAAATGACTAAAATAGCCCTGTAATTCCAAATTTTTTACATCAAGTACAAATTAATTTAATAAAAAACAAGAGTGTGTAGGAGTATAGAAAATTACAAGAAGAATTAGTTTATGAACCAATAAGATAAAAATGGTATTAAAGTAACAAAATTAAGAATAAATAAAGTAACATAAAGTAGAAGAGTGAATTAAGTCTTTATTAATACAACATGCCATAGAGAAGAGAATAAACGATAAAAAGGAATAAATTAATTATCCAGTTAAGTAAGAAATTCTACCAAAAAAAGAGAGTATTTAAAAAAAAAGAACGCAAGAAGAACTACGATGTAGAGAAGAAGCTAAAATAAGAAGAGATAATAGTAGATTAATAAAAAAATATCTATGGATAGAAAGGGAAAAATTTTTGATAGAAAAGTCCATGTCCACTTTCTCAAATTCCGTATCCATCATTGTCTTTCGTACAAGAGTGTACACAAAAATATAAAATAGTGTCTTGGAGACAATGTGTTCCGTGCCTATGTCTCTGCCTCCAAATACGTTTTAAACATTTGTTGTTCATGTCTCTATGTTCTGTCTCAAAAAACAAACGCTACCTAAATGATGAGGATAAATTGGTCCTTTTATGTTATTTGATTTTAACATGTCCCAAATCCTAATTGTCCAAAATCTCCAATTATTCACCCTGAAACAAAATCTTAGCTCAACACAGAATGAATAGCACTGGAAGCTCCAGAAGCATGAGGCGCCAAAGGGAAAGGAATGAAGGCAACGATTGAAATTATAGGGCTGACTCAACACATGAAAGAGGCTCCAGCAATAAAATCACTCCCAAGTGTATCTGTCAGCTATATGCAACAATATACAAATCTGGAACAGTAGAGAATCCAAATAGGTTATTCTTAGGGTGTCCAAACTAGAGGGTAATTGTTAATTCAATTTATTTTTATTTTTTGAGTTTTGAGTATTCCATTGAATTGAAATTCATGTTTGTCTTTCATGGTATATTTTTTGGTTCTTATTACAGGACAATTTGCTATACTGCAAGTTCTTTAGATGGTTGGATGATGTTATTGGAGATGTGGAGGTTCAAAATTCTAAACAGGGAATGAAGAATAGATTAATTGATTTGGAGGAGAGAATTGTGAGATTGAAAATGGATTGTATAAATCAGAAAACTTCAAGCAAAATTACTAATAGTAGATTTAGGAATGTTGTGTATTTTATGGTTATTTTTTTAATTGCAATTATTGTGAATGTGTAGAGCAAAGATGCTGGGTGAGTTAAATTAGATAGCTCAGCCATGAATATAGTAGTATTTATAATTGTATTATTATGAATGCAGTAATGAATAAGTATTTTTGAATCATTGTATGATCTATGATGGATGTTGGTGTTAATGAATATGATGTTCACATCGATGAAATAAAAAAAAGAAATCACATAACTATAATAGGCATAAGAGTATTGTTATATTATCTAAGCTTTCAAAATATTGTTTCTACAGGAGTTCATCCAAAAAGAGACTGAACAGTTGTCTGTATTACTAAATAAAAAAAATCTACATGAAAATATTATGATAACTATACAATATATTGTGCCTAATTCAAAACAGGATGTAAGTCCAAAGAAAGTTTGCACAAAATACTAGACAATCATATCCAAAATACACAATTGATCATATCTAAAATACTATAGTTTCATCCATTCAAGACTTCAACTAAGACTTAAATCTAGGGGTGGGAATGAACTGGAATATTCTTGAATCTGTTTCTGAACTTGTTGCAGCCAGAGTTTTTGCAGAAATACCATCAGTTGAATTTGTTGTTGATTGTTGTGGTGGAACTTATTCAAGCCTTACAATTGATTGCTTTTTTCTAAATAAGGCTGGATTCAGTAGCTTAGCAGCAGAGAATTTTAACTGGACTTGAGTTGGAGTTCTAGCAATAGAGTCAGAAACCATTTCCATGTTTTTTTGGTTTCCGATGTAACCACAGCATAAGCCACCACATAGAAATGATTATTTGAATCCTGAGCCACAATAGATAATAATAGTCCCCCATAATAACCCTTTAGAAAACACCCGTCCAGCCCAATCAATGGGCGACATCCTGCCTTGAAACCTTGCTTACATGCATCTAGACAAATGTAAAGTCTATCAAATAGAGGAAGGGATTATGGAATTGGCTCAACTCCTAACAAGGCTGTGTTGCCAGGATTGCTTTTCAATATCTCAGCCAGGTAATCTCTTAATTTGCCATACTGTTCACTTTTCTTACCAATAACTAACTCTCTTGCCTTCTTAAGTGCCCTTTGCATACTCTTGTAGTGAATTTGCATGTTATAATCCTGCTTTATATGTTCTAATGCTTCTTTTCGGGTGAGCTTTGGCTGTGTCCATAATCGCTTTTCGATTTTCTTAGTAAGTCGTCTAACATCTGTCTGATTGCTTTCAAAGTCCCGATTGCATGTATACTCAGGAAAACAAAGTCTTAATTTGGAAACAATCTTCACCAGAAATAGGGGGATCACCAGCTTCATCACACCCTATAGTATCTTCATCACCAAGAATATGATGCTCAAAATATATATAGAACTCCTCACACTCATTGTTTTGCATCTTGTGCTCCCTTAAAACATTGATCTCTAAATCTCCAAAAATAGGATGCAAACCGGCTTCAAAATTAATAGCATTCAAATTAAACCACATCATTGCTTTGTAATCATCGTATCCCAAGCTTTTGAACAATTCCTTCAAGTCAAATAAGTTCATAAGGTTCAGATCCATCTCTGGAAACCTCTCGACTAACCCATCCCATAACTCAACTTTCTCCATTTGTTCCTCACAAAATTTTTTCCACGGTTGAACATAGGAATAGAAAATTCCTCCATCTGCTAAGTTGAAACACAGTTATCATTTGAATCAATTGGGACAACAGTTAACGAAAGAATTAGGAACATGTTTGTCTTTTTTTGATTATGATATAAAGTGATACTAGTCTTTCTACTAATCATTAATTTCAGCAATCATAAATAAATAAACGAAAGCCCCAAAAATAATAACAAATGCATAAATAATTCTAAATGTGGCAAAATATATATGTAAATAAGTTGAAAACTATGAGACCACCATGCTTTGCAGAAGATTAAACAATTTGTTTCAAACAATGAGATTACCATGAAAGGAACTGACAAAGAGATACACTAATGGACAAAAGCATCAACATTTTTTACTTGAGACGAGGATGTCTCCGCTAACACCGATTATCTTGACGACGTCTTCTTTTTTTACTAGTACGTTGAAGAAAGAATCATGACTTTTGTTATTGCAGAACCAAGACTTTTTGACTTCATCTTCTCTCTTAGGGTTAATAAGTAAAAACAGAATAACGAGAGGATAAAGGCAAAGTAAAACAAATATAAACGAAGTGAATTTACAAAACGATGTCGTCTAACTGCAAATGTGCCAAAAACGGACACGTCGGTTTCATGTAATGAAACAGTAAAATAACTATTTCGTTTTATTACATGGACGGATTAAAAGATGTAATGTGTCCAACACCTCATTTTCTGAGTAATGTTTATTTTCAGAGACAGGACACTGAGACATGGATACAGAGACACAAAATCGTGTTTGACAGATGAGACATAGACATAAACATTGTGTCCAGAGATTCTAAATTAGTGTATTTTGTGTCTATGCTGACAGAAAAGACACAAAGACACTAACAAAGGACAATTTATTTTTTATTTTTTTTCATTATTCTTGTTAATTTTTTATAATTATATATTTTTTATTAATTTTTTCTCAAATTTTTTAAATAAAAAAATAAAAAAAATTAAATTTTCATAATTTATTATAATTTATTACCAAACAAAATCTAAAAACACAAAATTTTGTATCTTTATTTTTTTATCTTGTTGTTAATGTCTTATTTTATCCTCCTCTCACCACCCTAATTATTATAATTTTCTTTTCCAGGATCTAAGGGTGTGTTTGGCAAACACGTCAGGGAGGAGAGAAGCACGTTTGAGCTTTTTGAAAGTTTTACTTTTTTGTTTGGCCATTTTTATCTTTCCGCAGAAGTGATTCTGCTTCTAAACGCACGTTTAGGAAAAGCTAAAATTTGTAGCTTCTGCGTTTAACTTTCATGGTTGCTTGTTGTCTTTAGAAAATTAGGTGAAATTTTATTTCTTTTTTACTAACCCTACCCTTCATTTTCTTCTATAAAAAGATACTAGTAACTATTACTTTTATAATAATTTTTTGTAATTCTTCTTACTTCTTCATAGTTATTCGTTCCAAATTTTTTTCATTAAAATAGTTTAAATTTGTTTTAATCACTAGCAAATTAAATATTTTAATTTTTTTATTATTTTTAATACTCATTTTTACATTTTAATTTTTATGTTTTTTATTGTATTTTTTACTTATATTTTTTATTTATACGATAAATATTTTTATATTATTTGTGCAGTGTTCTGATTTCTCATGTTATATTTTTATGAGTTTTTTAATTATTTATTATACTATTTTTTATATGTATATTTTTTTATGAAATTTTTTTATTTTTGTTTGGCTTTTTATTTATTTTATTGTATTTCTTTTATTCATATGACAAATGTTGTTGACTTTTTTAGGATATTTTTATTTTTTTATATGAATTTTTTTATCCTTTACTGCATTATATTTATGTTGTGTATGAAATTTTTTATTTTTTTTTAATTTAATTCATACGAATTTTATTTAATTTTTATTATATTTTTTTGTTCATATGATATATGTTGTTAATTTTATGGAATTTTTATTATTTCTTATGTGTATGATTTTTTTCTATTCTTTGAAGTACTTTACTTTTATTTTGTATTAATTTTTTTATTTTTTATTCTGACTTTGTAAAATTTGTAATTGTAATTATTATATACTACGTTTATTATCAAAATTTTGTATAATATAAATTATGATCCTAAAAAAAAGGACAAAATAAATAAGAAATTAATTATAAGTAACAACAAAATCATAAATAATGAAAATTTATAGTAAAAAATAATACTAAATTAAAGAGTACTAACAGTAGTAAAAAATTATAGAATATTTTTTTGTTTGACATTATAAAATTTATAGTACTCTCTTTTATATTTTTTTTTTTATTATATTTATTTTATTTATATGATAAATATTTTTATATTATTTTTGTTAGTATTTTGATTTTGCATATATAAAAAAATTATTTAAATTGATGTCTCTTTTAGTAATTTTTCATCTAAAAGTGATTTTGATTAGTATAATCCAAACAACATTTATTTTACTACAATCAATTTTAATATAAAAATTGCCAAACAAAAATCACGTCAACCCAAACTTACTTTTCATCAAAATCAATTTTGCAAAATCACTTTTATGCTAACTTCCATTTGCAAACTAAAATCCAAACACACACTAACTTGTCCGGAAAATGTTCATAGACCAAATTGTCCCTCGCTGCAACTTAAGAAGAAAGTAGACTGTAGTCTGTAGGGTGTAGACCTCATTTTGCCGCTTTTGTACGTCATCTGCAGTTGATGAAGAGAAGCCAAATTAACAAACCAATTGAAACCCAAACGGAAATTGAAAGAAATAGCGAAAGAAAGCAAGAGCGCACTGAACAGTAACTGAAGAGAAGAAGAAGACGAAGTGCAGAATGGACAACAGAAACGTCGTCGTCTGCGACAACGGAACTGGGTACTGAAAGGTTCCAGGCTCCTGAGGCTCTTTTCACTCCGGTAGACAAATCAAATCTTGTTAGATTGATTATGGTTCATGAGATGAATTTTTAACGAGAAAAAGAAAAAATTTGAACACGACCTTCATGTCTTTGTGATGTACCTGTGCCATTGTAGTTTCTAATGATTCCCTTGCTAAGCAGGAACTTATAGATGTTGAAGGTGATGGAATGGCTGACATGGTCTTTAGATGCATTCAGGAAATGGATATTGACAATCGGATGATGGTATGATATTCCATTTGAAATTTATACTATTTGGGATCCTTATCTTAAGTAAATAGATAATGATTCCGTTTATCACCATTTTAGGCTTGAAAGCTGACAACATTTTCCATCTTTTGAAATTTGATTCTATAAGCCAAAACACAATATTGGCAATGTCGAAAATGAGTTGAATGGTTAGCTACTTCGGAGATAAAACAAATGACAGCTATTAGAAGAATCACTTCGTGTGTGATTTCTTGTTTCCTCCCATCTATAGGTTAGTGGAACGGACTAAAATGGCTAATTGTGCATGAGAAAGGGGTTGAATCGTACTTAGATATAATTTTTTCTGAAAACAAATTTAAGGAGTACACATATGTATATTGGTTATTGGTTCGTCTAAAGATTTGTTTTACGTTCAATCGTCGACCAAGTTAGGAACTCCACTATTGAATAAGTGTTTACAAGATATTTTTTCCTCAAGTTTTCTCATGCTAAGATGATTCAGATCACAATTGATTTAAGAACTATTAGAATTTTAAACGAGTTGACTATATTCATGAATCTGGTAGACATGTCAGAAATGGTATATCCCTCTTTTATATTAGTCTTTATATCTACGCACCAAGATGTTGATCTTGATTTCTTTCACTTCTTCAGGGCTTTTATGTAATATCTTCAATCTAGTTCGTATTTCTTTGGCTATATCACAAGATACTATCTTGTCATACTCAGACGTGTTGAGATATCATAATATACTTGGCTTTTTAAGTGCAGTTGAAACTTTAGCCTTGTGATTATCAAATTACCCCATCTCTGGGGATGACTGTTTTGACAACTTTGCCATTTTCCTAGTAGTGCTGTGGACATGTTCAACAATCTCCCACATATCCAAACTAGTGAGTTGCATGAAGAGTTTCATCTTGTCTCTCAAGCAACAGTAGTTTTCTCCATCAAAATAAGGAAGACGATTGAGAGAGAGTACTTCACTATAACTTAAAGATTCAGCCACTTGTAAGACCTTTTCCTTTGCAACTGTTTGGATGCTTAACCCCTTAAAGGATCAACTCTGGTATCAATTAAAATGGTTAGTTGTGCATGAGAAGGGAGGTTGAATCGAGCTTAGATATAATTTTTCTGAAAAACAGACATAAGGCTTATCAAGTTTCTTGTACTTGTGTGCAGTAGAAGATAAACGTTAGTTCAAAAAAACACGATATAATTGAGAGAGTAGTTTTTGAGGTGCGCAAGGACTTTAGGTCAGTTTTAAAACCGATTTTTGAGGTATATAGACAACAATGAAATGGTAAATATAAAGAGATAGATTTGGGAAGTGCACAAAGATGTGTGTTGGTTTGACCAACAATTTGCCTTACATCCACTCCTCAATTACGTTGAAAGTTTCATTGTTTGAATAAGGGTTTACAGGATATTTTTCTCCTTAAATCTTCTTAGGCAAAGATGACTTAGATTTCAAATATTTTGAGAACTATTAGGCTGCGTTTGTTTACAGGGATACATGGACACAAAATCGTGTTTGACAGATGAGACATGGACAGAGACATTGTGTCCAGAGACACTAAATTAGTGTATTTTGTGTCTATCCTGACAGGAAGGACACAGCGACACTAACAAGGGACACAACTTATTTTTCATTTTTTCTTTCATTATTCTTGTTAATTTTTCATAATTATATTTTTTATTATTATATTTTTCTTAAATTTTTTGAATGAAAAAAATGAGAATAAATTAGATTTTCATAATTTGTTCTAGTTTATTACCAAACAGAATATAAGAACACACAATTTTGTGTCTCTATCATGTGTGTCTTGTTCTCAGTGTCTTGTCCTGTTCTCAGAAACAAATGCAGCCTTAGATATTATTGTCTCAAGCCTTTTCAAGCAAGTTTTTTGTCAGATCAAACAAAGTGATTTAAGAGTTTGTTATGTCTTCTCCCTTAAATTTATTCACAAAATATTTAACTCATTTTTACCCTTCAATTCTCTCTCTTCCCCTCTCCTGTCCCCTCCCTTTCCCTTTCCCTGTCCCTTTCCCATTCCTCCTCTGCCTTTCCTGTGGTCATCTTGGGAATTATATTATTGAAGATTCGTTTATGTTTTCTAATTGAATTTGGAAGGGTTGCTGTGTGATTGATATTGTCCCACTCTTAAGACTTCCTCTTGTTTTCTGTCAATGATAACTAAAGAAGCATTTAAATTATTACAGCAGTTCTTTGCCTTTCATTGAATCTTTTGGCTTCATGATTGGAAGGAAAACTTCCTTTCTTGGAAAAAATGATATGGAAAGTGGAAATGAAAATATAGCTCAATTTTACATTGGGCCTTATTTTGGTTGAGAATCATTTTCATTCTGTCCTCAATTTCTCTGCTGTCCATTTTTAACCACTCAATCAAGTAAATCCTGAAGTTTTACATATCTTATGTTTCTTTCATGTCCTCGGAACATCCGATGACATATGGTTTATAATTAAATTACATTGTCATTTACTATTTTTACTGGATAATTATACCATTGCAATTTTTCCTTATAATTTATATAGAGAATTGTGCCCTTACCTATTCCCTACAATTTATTGTCTATAATATTGTAAATTTTTGTTTTGCAGCTTTACCAACACATAGTTTTAAGTGGAGGGAGCACCATGTATCCTGGATTACCAAGCCGGTAGTTTGTTCTTTCTTCTTTACTTTGGCTCAAATTGTCCTTAATATTTGAACTGCTGAAGGTTTTATTGCTGCCATTATTGTATATATACTGGTGAATTAATAGGCACTAATGTGCCTATTAGTCTAACCTTATCTTTCTTCAATATGTATAATAAATAGTCTTGGGTTCAAGTCTTATAAGTTACAACAATATTTTATGATATTTTAATATCTGAAAAAGGGTATTTTAGGGAAAAAAGAACTAGACACCAAAAAGGGAAATCCTCTTTATATATAGTAGAATAGCATAAGTAGATATAGTAGAGATAAGCATGCATATTCATATAGCATGTTCTGATGTTTTATTAGGTTCTTGCAACCCTTCAATTTCCTATTATGTTGGATCCTTGGCATTCAGCCATAACAGATGTGTGATTGACCGTTGTCCAGTGTTCCGAACCTTATAATCCAAGTGCAAATTCATTGGTTGAAACTTGAAAGTATCTTCTTGAATTCTTAGTTATGCTTCGCTGGGTGGCAATCCTACATCTATCTCCTTTTCGGATGCTGCTGTTAAGAAGGTTTCTCAGTGGTTGGCAATTTGGAAACGGGCCTATTTCTCTTTAGGTGGTTGAATCACTCTCATTCAGTCTTGCCACTCAAGTTTCCTCTTTACTTATCGTTGTTCTGTATTCCAGTGGGAGTGGCAAACACTTTTGAAAAGATTATGAAGGATTTTCTTTGGCGTAGTGTTTTTGGATACGAAGCAGGATCACTTCGAGAACTGGGAAGTTTGTTTTCGTCCTAAAAAGGAAGGAGGTTTGGGAAGTTTGTTGTCGTGCTAAAGGCATTACTTTGGTGGCAAAATGGCTATGCCCTATTCCATTAGAATCTCAATCTCTTTGGCATCTAGTTATCAGAAGTTAATATGGTACGGACATGAATGGGTGGGATGCTAATGCTTTTAGCCCTTGGATCATTTCTCAAGGTTACAGTACTCTCAAACCCTTGTCTCCTTTTTGGTAGGTGATGGGTCTCATTTCAACCTAGCCTTTCCTCTTCTTTATCATCTATCTTCTATAATTCTCCAATCCTAGTTGACTTAGCTATTGGTTATACAAAAACTAATGACTAAGGATTCCTTTAGTAAGGGGCATTCCAAATACACAAGGGTTCAACATGGTAGGGTATGGAAACGGTAGATATATTCTACTTTAACCCTGCAAGTGGATAGGTTGTTCCTTCAAGCCACAAACAGCAATGTTAATGTTGTGCCAAGGTTCACACATAATTTAGGGATTTCTTTTATTGTTAGTAGATTTCATAAAACATTTTGTGTGCAGTTAAGATAGTGCTATTGCAAGCTAGGTTACTTATCTAAGTATATACCATTTTAAAGTTCTTGTTTCTTGTTTATGGTATGCATCAAGTATATTTCAATAATTTCATGCTTGCTTTGAATGAAATTCAAGATTAAAGTTGATAAGTCTCTGTACCTTTTCAGATTGGAAAAGGAAATACTTGATCGTTATCTTGATGTTGTTCTGAAGGGTAACAAAGATGGATTGAAGGTAAGTTGCGACTTTTTTATTTTTCCACTTATAGATGTGTTTGCTCTGCTGATTCCTTAAGATCCATTTTTCTCCAACCTGTAATTTAGTGTGAGAAGAGGTTTGGTTGTTTTATTGTTATTGCTTTTGTTTCAAAAAACTACTGGAGAAAAGGCTGGAGCTGTGAATAAAATTTGGTCAATATGTACCCTGCCTCAAATTACGAGAACTCCCTTTTCATTACTTTGAACCCTAATTGGATCAAAATATCAATTGCCCTATGTTATGTGGCAAGAAAAGTTAAAATATGAATCTTTTATTCAGTCCCTTGCTTTATTAAGCACTTTCCCTTTTGGTTTCTCATCATGTCATTTAAGGATGATGAAAGCTTCTAGTGATTGTCGAATCAGAGGAATACATTGTTTCAAAAAAGTAAGAGAAATGCATATAGAAGTGAATTGGTTGCTACTTCATCAATAGGTGAAAAATCTTGTCCTGGGAACAAAGAAAAGAAAGAAAAGAAGCAAATATTTCTTTTGATATTTTAGTTTAGGACCTATTTGTCTCATTTCAAGTAGCTGACATCAAAGTTAGTGTGGACAATCCTCCATACCTTGTTGGCATTCTTAAACTATCTCTGAAATTCCCAATCTAACCTTACTGTTGATATCAGAAACAACAAACCTGGCTCTTACTACTTGAAAGTGCACGGTAAATGGGAAAGTTACCTTTTAACAACAACTCTTATGTAGAAAACTGCATCAGATCTTAGTATTTATGTGCTTTTAGGTATATGAACTAGTAGTTAGATTTGGTTCAACTTGCATTTGCTATTTAGAGTTGCAAGAAAAAACATACTATAACATTGGAGCAACATCAGATCAAATTTTAAATTTACGAGTTTTTGTATGTTGTCTCTGTTAGAGTTCTTTGTATCAGGAAAAAATGTGTTTTAAGTTCTATGTAGACCTGATCCTTTGGAAGGACAGACTATCGAACTGCAGTCATATATTAAGCCAACTCACTGTTTCCATAAACTTATTATTCTTCCCTTTTCTGGTGATTATCAGAAATTGCGATTAAGAATTGAGGATCCACCGCGTAGAAAGCACATGGTGTACCTTGGAGGTGCTGTACTAGCAGGGATAATGAAGGTTTGTGTCAAACTCTCATTCCTTTTGTCTGTCTATACCTTCTCTAGCTCTTTTGCTTGTGTAAGCCATTGGGAATTTTCTGAATTTCAAACAACCTTCATTAACTCTACACTTGCGATTAAAAAACAGGATTCCAATGATTTTTGGATCGAAAGGGAACATTATCTAGAAGAAGGAGTTGCTTGTCTAAGTAGGTTAGGCCATTAAGGTCTGCGAGACCACACTGAATGTGGGAGATCACTTGTTGAGAAGCAAAAGCACAAAAGAGGCCATGTGATGTAAAAAATATTCAAAGCTCTTAAAACTGCTTCCTCTAATAGATTTGCATTTGATTGGGTTTTGGCCTTGTATAGGTTCTCCAATGCTATATTGGAGGCCTAGCTGTTATAGTGCATTTTGCAATCATGTTTCTTAATAGGTAAGACAAGAAGAAACCCATGCATCCTGTTATCTTTTCCAACAAGATTTGTAACTTTGTTAGCATAAAAGGATGTTTAAATAAAGTAAGGAATACACGTCGTCTGTAAATTTTTTAAAACTATATAATTTCATTCATACTTTGTTGAGAGAGATTGTAATACACATCTATGAATGTCGGCAATTGGCAATTTAATCGGTTACATAATCCATCAAAGGAAATTGTTGTTGTATTTTGTGTATATTTTCTTCTTTAGTGTAATTACTTTGTATTGGGTATTCACTCAATATTATATGGGTATATATGGTCAACGTCTTCATTTGTTCCTCACAATTTTTTCCACGGTTGAACATAGGAATAGAAAATTCCTCCATCTGCTAAGTTGAAACACAGTTATCATTTGAATCAATTGGGACAACAGTTAACGAAAGAATTAGGAACATGTTTGTCTTTTTTTGATTATGATATAAAGTGATACTAGTCTTTCTACTAATCATTAATTTCAGCAATCATAAATAAATAAACGAAAGCCCCAAAAATAATAACAAATGCATAAATAATTCTAAATGTGGCAAAATATGTATGTAAATAAGTTGAAAACTATGAGACCACCATGCTTTGCAGAAGATTAAACAATTTGTTTCAAACAATGAGATTACCATGAAAGGAACTGACAAAGAGATACACTAATGGACAAAAGCATCAACATTTTTTACTTGAGTCGAGGATGTCTCCGCTAACACCGATTCTCTTGACGACGTCTTCTTTTTTTACTAGTACGTTGAAGAAAGAATCGTGACTTTTGTTATTGCAGAACCAAGACTTTTTGACTTCATCTTCTCTCTTAGGGTTAATAAGTAAAAACAGAATAACGAGAGGATAAAGGCAAAGTAAAACAAATATAAACGAAGTGAATTTACAAAACGATGTCGTCTAACTGCAAATGTGCCAAAAACGGACACGTCGGTTTCATGTAATGAAACAGTAAAATAACTGTTTCGTTTTATTACATGGACGGATTAAAAGATGTAATGTGTCCAACACCTCATTTTCTGAGTAATGTTTATTTTCAGAGACAAAGACATCTATTACAATATTAAAATCAAATTAGAGTATGATGTCTTGAGAAGGTTTCAAAGAGATGATCTTTTTGCTTAATTTTTCTAAGAGGCAATAAAATATAGACTAGGATAAATATAAAATCGAAATTCATATCTTCTATGTTGGAACAGGTTGCATGGACTGCGTTCATTTCTCAAGATGTTTCTTTCTAACTCGGTTTAATTCTGGTTTAAAGCTCGGGGACAAACACCAAGCAAGATCGAATGATGGAAGTGTGTGTGGCCATGCAGCAAATACAGGTTTTAAGTACATGAAATTCGAAAATAGCATCTCCTCTCCTTTGTACAAATAGTTGACTGATGGATGTACCATTTCATTTTTGTTGTATCATAAGTTGTTTAATGCTTTTGTAGATACCAGATTTAAACCAGCCCAGCCTTTGGAGTATTAGAATTGTTAAATAAATATTGTAGAAATAGATAGGAGTGAAATAATTATGTGATTAAATTTAAAATTTTAACTCGATGTTATTGAATTTTGTAAATATATAGTAAATTAAGTTTTTAACTTTTTATTGCTTGTTTGGTTCTTGAAATAAATGGTTTTTACTTTTTTGCTGCTCAAATTAGGAGCTAATAATGCTGATTACATATGGAGATATGAATTCAATTACACGTGAACTCGTTGTATTAACATTAAACAGGGAGCTGTGGATCATAATTGAACAAAAATGTCTGGGAGATAATAGAAACTCAATCCCAAATAGTATAAGGTTATTTTATTTTTCATTCCTTAATTACCTAGCACAAAGAAACTATGGCAGGTAATTGGGTAGAGGGAAAAGGTGTCAAATATCAAGGCATGAGTATAAAACTGTTTTGTATTATGTTTTAATACATTATACATAGATAAATAGGTTATTTTGGAAGTAGTTAATAGGATCATATGTTTCGCTTTTTAGTATTTGACTTTTATATGATGAATGCTTCAATTTTTATGTGGTCGGTTTTATGAAATTTTTATTGTTTTTTATTTGTATGAGTTTTTTTCCTATTCTTTGTTTTACTTTATTTTTGTTTTGTAAAAATTTTTCATTTTTTATTTAGCTTTGTAAAATTTGTAATTGTAATTTTTATGTATTATGTTTATTATCAAAATTTTGTATAATATAAATTATGATTCCATTAAAAAGAAAAGTAAATAAAAAATTAAGCATAAGTAATAATAGAATCGTAAATAATGAAAATTTATAGTCTAAAATAATATTAAATTAAAGATTACTGAGAGTATTAAAAAAATTATAGAACATTTTTTTGTTTGAAATTATAAATTTGTAGTACTCTCTCATATTTTTATTTTTTTTTTTTTATTATATTTATTTTATTTATATGATAAATATTTTTATATTATTTTTGTTAGTATTTTGATTTTGCATATATAAAAAAATTATTTAAATTGATGTCTCTTTTAGTAATTTTTCATCTAAAAGTGATTTTGAGTAGTATAATCCAAACAACATTTATTTTACTACAATCAATTTTAATTTTAATATAAAAATTGCCAAACAAAAATCACGTTAACCCAAACTTACTTTTCATCAAAATCAATTTTGCAAAATCACTTTTATGCAAACTTCCCTTTGCAAACTGAAATCCAAACACACATACAAACGAGAGTTTGCATAAAAGTGATTTTGCAAACTTGCTTTTGATGAAAAGTAAGTTTGTGTTAACGTGATTTATGTTTGGCAATTTTTATATCAAAATTGATTGTAGTAAAATAAATGTTGTTTGGGTTATACTATTTAAAATCACTTTTAGATAAAAAATTACTAAAAGAGACATCAATTAAAATAATTTTTTATATTATTCTATTATTTTTATTTTAAATATTTGAATATATCTTATTAATTTATTTTATAATAAAGTTAATATTTACTTATTAATTCATTGTTATTCATTATTCTATTAAAAAAATATAAATTTTAAAGATATATATATATATATAAAAGAATATTTAATCAAATATGTTACTTTTTTTTAATTTCAAGTAATAACGTGAGAATGTTAATTTAATATTATTTTTATATCGTACTCACAATAATTTTATTTTTATAAAATTTTTTTGCATCCAACATTCATAATTTTATTAATACTTATGAATAATTTTTTATTTAGTTTGTCTTTTTTTAATGGGATTAATTAATCTATATTATAAAAA
>NC_029777.3:95031067-95045215 GCF_000817695.3 Arachis duranensis | reverse complement strand
CAATAAAAATTAATAAAAATAAAATTTATATCAACAATAGTTGTCATATAAATAAAAAAATAAAAATATAACAATAGAAAATTAAAAAAATAACATCAGAACACTAAAAAAATAATATAAAAAATATTTATCATATAAATAAAAAATATAATAAAAAACATAAAAATTAAAATATGAAAGAAAGAACTAAAAAATATTAAAAAGAAAATTAAAATCTTTACCTTGGCAGTGATAAAAACAAATCTGAAAAAGAGTTTGATAAAAAAAAATTTTCTGTAACGAAGAACATAGAGAGAACTACTACTGTGTGAAATTATGTGGTTATAGACATCCTTTTTATAGAAGAAAGGAAGGGTACAATTGGTAGATATGAAATAGATTTGTTACTTAACTCTTGCAATGGTCATTAATTTCCTAACGTGAACGCAGAAGCTTGAATTTTTAGCTTCTCATGAACGTAGGTTCACAGGTGAAAGCAATTCTGGGTTAGGGGTTTCAAAAAATTGCCAAACATAACAATGTAGCGTTCAAGACATTCAAACGAGCTTTTTTGTTTCTCAACGTGAACCCCAAACACACCCTAACTTGTCCGGAAAATGTTCATAGACCAAATTGTCCCTCGCTGCAACTTAAGAGGAAAGTAGACTGTAGTCTGTAGCATAGTTGTAAGAACCGGACCGGACCAGCCGGTTCGACCGAAAAACCGGTGAACCGGACCTATAACCGATCCGGTTGAGTGATGTAACCGGATAAGAAAAAGAATCGTTTTGAACCGGGTTGAACCGGCCAATTTTGATAAAAACCGAAAAATCGACGGTTTCTGGTTAACCGACCGGTTCGAAAATTTTTTTTTTTAATTCCTTTTCCAAAACGATGTCGTTTTGGTTTATTTTTTTTTTTAAAAAAAAAGAAAAGCCCTACGGGTACCCCAGCCCCAAACCCCACCGACCCACCCCCAGTTTCCACTTTCCACATTTCTGATTTCCAATATTCTGAAAATCGGTTCGAACCGGCCGGTCGAACCGGTTGAACCGCGAACCGATGAGAAATACGATTCGGTTATATGCTAAAACCGAAAAAAATGAAAACCGTTGTTGAACCGTTAAACCGGCCGGTAACCGGTCAGTCGAACCGAACCGGGACCCGGCCGGTTTTTTTCACTTTGCCCAAAAACTCTCAAAACGCGCCGTTTAGCATTCAGTAACCCCAACCTTACCCGTTACCAACCCTAACTCACTCCAACGGCGCAGCAGCAGACCCTCCCTCGTCCTTCCCATCACCCTCGAGCTAGCCGTTCCTCTCAACGTCGGCGAGCTCAGTCCCTCCCTTTCGTTCAGCCGCCGGACTACTCCTGACGCCGTCGCTGGTTGGAGCTTCGAAGCTCACTCAGTCCCTCACTCAGCTAACGTTTCAGACTCTCAGCAGTGGAAGCATAGTCGCCGGGTTCGCCTCCTGCCTCCGTCGCGAAGCTTTGTTCCACCGTCGCCAGCTCTCCGTTTCCAGCGCCGTCATCCTTCCTTGCATTTGAATCTGTAATGGAGCCTCTGTTTGATTTTGATTCTGATCTGTTTTATTCTGAACTTTTTTATTCTGATTGTTGGTTTGATTCTGATTTATTTTTATTCTTCCGTCGTCCTCCCTATTGTTGATTCTGATTTGTTCTTTGGTTGGGTTGTTCTTGATTCTTTGGTTGGGTTGTTAATTTTATTTTTTTTACTTTGAACTTTTTGTTCTGTTTTTTTTATTAGTTGCCAAATCAGAAGGTACAATTTAGTATTACTGTTATGGCTGATTTGGATTTGCTGAGGAAGATTCAAGATTTATTATCCCTCTCTTGAGTTGAATGAAGTTTTTGTCAAAGTTAAAAGAATGTATCTGAGCAATTGCAACATGCATTGTTACTATTACACACAGCAATTTGATGATTTGTTTGATCTTTGTTGCCTGTGTTGGTATGTGTTGATGGCCTGGAGTTTTGAGCTATTTGTTAGATATGAGTTTAGACTGTGATAAATTTTGATAATTGTTATGTTTTGAGAAAGTTTAGCTCAGTGATTACGATGAGCTTAATTGCAGAAGAGGTCTTGCTACTTTGTTGAATTTTGAGGTATACATACTTGCTTCTCTCGATGTCTTTGTCTGTCTCTGTCCCCTTCTGCAACCATTGTCTCTTTTATAGTGATATCTGATATGTGGTCAAATTGCTTCTCTTTAATATCATGGTTACTAAAATTCAATTAATCTTTCCCCTAATCTGATGAGAACTCGATCAACCAAATTGGATTTCAATAGAACAGTTACATAAATATAAAGACATAGAATTGAAACTGAAATTGAAATTTATAATCAGACATGGAATTACAATCGACAGATTTGAAAAAGAAATAATAAACGGGGATACTTATCCCCTTATATAACCTACATGCTTGTTACATATACTTAGAGAAATAATATCCGAGGATACTTATATAACCTACATGCTTGTTACATAGACCTAGAGAAACTTACAGTATATGCTTAATCGAACTAAACAGCCCTAATAAAATCTATGACAAAGAAGGGGTTTTAACTTTTAACAAGAGTAATTGTAGTGAGAACATGTATGTAGTGAAGCTATGCGAATTCTGATTCAAGTAATTCAACCGTGAACTGAAATGGTGATATAGTTTTTTTGTGAACTGTGAAGTGTGAACTGATATAGTGATATAGTGATTGAATAAATAATTGAATATTGTTCTTGCTATTTTAATTTTCAGTTTTGATTGATCTTATTAACTTGTTAATTTGATAAATTATTGTTTTGGTGTTGTTCTTGAGCTTTTGACTTTTATATTGTGTTTTGCTGTTGTTGATTTAATAAATTGTTCATTGAGTGGAAGATGAAAATTTGCCATGATAAACCTACTCTTGCCATGTTAAACCTGTCATGTTAAACCTACTCAATTCATTTCATTATTGGCATTCATAACAAGGCCTCTCATCTCCTCTGGTTGTTCTGTTAGGCATATCCACAAACAAGTCTCGCAAGCCACAAGGGTTTACATAAGTGAGGGATTAATGTAGCAAAACTGCAGCAAGTTATAGCGGATTTTGATGATTGATGATAAACTTAGATGTTGTCATTTTATGTTTGGTTGGTTGTTTTTGTTATTTGATTTTTGAGTATGTATTTGAATGAGATTATAACATTTTGGTTTATGTAGTACTTTTAATTTGGATGATATTTTAAAATTTATATTAGACTATAATTATGTTTTAGTGTGTTTATTTATATTTTATTTATTATTTTATTATAAAACGGTTTTTTCGGTTCAACCACGGTCAAACCGGTTGAACCTATAAACCAGTAAACCAGTAACTAAAACGGTTCGATGACCGGTTCGGTTTTCAGAACATTGCTGATTTCCCCCCAACCCTAACGGCGCCTAACCCTCTCCGCCTCACCTCACTCTTTTACAGTGTCACCCAGCCGCCAGCCGCCAGCCGCCTGCCGCCCGCCGTCATCCTCTTCGTCTCACCGCCGGCCTGAACTCTGAAGGAACTAAGGAAGTAGGAACAGCCGAACAGAACAGAGCCGCGGCTGTCCATCATCGCCGTCGCCGTCGCCCTTGCTGCGCCGTCAAACTCGCCCTTGCTGCGCCGTCGAACTCGCCGTTGCCTCGCTCTTCTGCTCTGTCAAACAGGTTAGCTCCAGTTCTCCTCTGTAGTCTGCTCTGTTCTGCACTTCTTGCTGTTACAGTGTTATGAATATGCTTGTTGAAATTTCTGGGATGAATATGCTTGTTGAAAGCTTGAATCTATGAAATATGAATTATGTTTTGTTGATTTGTTCTGTGTTTTACATGCTTGTTAAAAACTTGAAAATTTGTTGTTTTATTGATTTGTTCTTGAAATATGAAATATGAATTATATGCTTGAATCTATGAAATATGAATATCCTTGTCTTGCTGAATAGGAAATTTAACTATTTAAGATTGCTTGTTGACTAATGCTTGTCTAGGTCTCTAGGATGAATATGCTTGTGCTGTGAAATACTTGTATGCATCTTCTGCTTTCAGTTGCACCAAACACACACTCACAACAATACAGAACAAATGCACCAACCCTTTCTAGATCATTTATCTCAAGTATGATTACATCAAACTGAGAAGTTTCTTCATATTTAAACACAACTAAATGTCCTTCATTAAGAGAGTAGTTTTTGGTAAATTCCTTCCATCCTTTTACAAACCAAACTTCATCACTATTCTTTTTTGTCCAATACACTTTCCATAGAGTGCCATCTGGAGGCTTAAGAAACACTGGATTTGAAAGAGCGCTTCCATGTCTCCTTGAAAACTTATTGGGTATTTTCTGTGTGAAAACCTGTTAGTTAGTGTGCCAAAAGTTCTAACATCTTAACCAGAAATAAAAAAACAAACAAAGAAAATAGCCTAAACTATAATTTTCATCTATGTATAAAAATAAATAAATTCCTGCTTTTAGTTTTTTATTTTTGTTCTGAAGATGGCTATTACATCTGGAATGCTCTCGCCTGTTGATGATGATAATAATAATGAATAGATGAATAAATTACCTTCTAAATAAAAACTCTCTTTGTTAACTATTATATATGATATGATCATAAAACCAATAGCAAATATGTATAGCTCTAATGCAAATAAAACAAAAATATGCTTACAATCCTTTGAAGATTAGTTTTGAGTATAGCCTTGAAGAAACGGAAATGCAACATAATGTTGAATTTATTAAGTTTATGACTATTTTTAGTATTTTATATTTTTTATTTATGTGAAACCGGTTTTACCGGTTCAACCAGCGGTTTATCGGTTGAACCAATAAACCAGTGAACCAGTAACCTGACCGGTTCGATCATCGGTTCGGTTCTTACAACTATGGTCTGTAGGGTGTAGACCTCATTTTGCCGCTTTTGTACGTCATCTGCAGTTGATGAAAAGAAGCCAAATTAACAAACCAATTGAAACCCAAACGGAAATTGAAAGAAATAGCGAAAGAAAGCAAGAGCGCACTGAACAGTAACTGAAGAGAAGAAGAAGAAGAAGCGCAGAATGGACAACAGAAACGTCGTCGTCTGCGACAACGGAACTGGGGTTTGTATTCCATTTCACATAATCAATACAACACATGTTTCTTGATCCGTCCAGTGTCACCGTCGATCCACTTACTCCCAAATCACATACATTCCGCAACCCATCTAAGTGATCCTATATACCCCGATTTCACAAGCGTGTTTTTTTAATATTCAAATTAATATATTTATATGTGAATTTTTGTTTGCAGTATGTGAAGTGCGGTTTCGCTGGGGAGAATTTCCCCACGTCTGTTTTCCCTTGCGTGGTGGGAAGGCCAATGCTTCGGTACGAAGAATCGCTCACTGAGCAATCGCTAAAGGTGCATTTTCTATTTCACTATTACAGTACTACTACTAAATGAAAATGAAATTAGCTAGGTGCTTTTTTTTTTTAATTTATTTCTTTATTTTTTTTACAGTAGGTGTGTTGTTGTTAATTTGATCCTGTCAATAATGTAAACACTATATATATATATATATATAAATATATATATATGTGCAATTTAGTTTGTGCTCCTGAAAAAAAGGGTTTGAATTTGTGTGTGGTTTTAGGATATTGTTGTTGGAGAAGGGTGCGCAAACTTGCGGCATCAGCTTGATATATCTTACCCAGTTAACAATGGCATCGTGCAAAACTGGGATGATATGTGTCATGTTTGGGATCATGCATTTTACAATGAATTAAAGGTAAGTAACTGTCTGGTAATTCTGCACTTTTTAATTTAGATGTGGAAGGGGAATGTTGTAGGACGCAGATATGGAACGTATAGGTACTGTACGCAAAGTGTGGTGTCAGGAGCAAAAATCACCGTCCAATTTTTGAGTACACAAATCTGACCATCCGATTTGTGTTTAAAAAATTAAAAAAATTTGGAGTACACAAATCCGATTTTTCATCTTTTTTAAAAAAAAAAAAAGTTCTTTCATGGCTAACTATCTAATGTGATCTGCTTTGACAGATTAACCCGCCTGACTGTAAAATTCTACTCACAGATCCACCGCTTAATCCCTCGAAGAATCGTGAAAAAATGGTTTGTGTGAACCAACCCTGAGGCCTTTTCTTCTGAAAAATAAAATAGTGAATTTCTTGTAAATGATTTTAAGTTTTAAATATTATTTATTAACCATTTGACTTCACAGATTGAGATGCTGTTTGAGAAGTACAATTATGCTGGAGCATATATCTCAATTCAAGCTGTTCTGACATTATATGCTCAAGGTGCTTATAGGGATGGGTGAAAGTTGAAGCTTGTTTTTTCTTTATTATGAAGCCATCCTAATCATAATTTGCTTTCCGTAATCCCTCTTATCTGTTTATGGTCTAATTGTGTTATGCTTCCTGTCACTCCTATTATCCATAACAAAGAGTTATTTATAAACCATAATATTTCATTTTTCGATACAATGTTACACACTAGTTTGGTGAAATAAAGATATCCTCTCTCTCCCTCTCTCTCTCTTACTTTTAACTTTTTAATCTTGCACCAACATTTTGTTACTTGCCACAGGTTTGTTGACTGGATTAGTTATTGACTCTGGTGATGGTGTCACTCATGTGGTAACTAATTATCTGCTACACTACCTAAATTTTTATGCTTATTACTTATTACTAGTGTGTTAACAGGCACATTATGGTAACTTATACTGTAACTAAGAGAGCTTGGGTTCAAATCTTATAAATAACATTTTTTTATGATTTATATATGATAAAGGATATTTTAGGAAAAAAATTGTGCATCAAACTTCCTCTTATCCCCATTATATATAGTAGATTCTATATAATAGATTGGTGTAACTGCTAGATTCAGTCTCCCAGTTTTCATTGTTATTTTTCTTTAAATTTCCTTGATTGTCTTTAACGATCAGTTTTAACAATCCATGCCAATTGCATATGATTACAGAGTCAAGCCATTTAGCGTATACCTTTTATTAAATGTTTGATTACTATTGATTGTTGTGTTGATCTTTTATAACAAATAACAAGTATCCAATGAATTGAGTACGGTACCCAAATGGCTAAATCAAACATTTTAAAAAAGTGTGTTATTTCTAAGAAATATTGGCATAGAAAATAGCACATTTCCTGGCAATCTCAGTCGAAAACACATTTGGCATTTAATGAATTGGTTCAATTCATACCAATTTGATACTCATAATTATGATAACTACCACCCTTTCAACCATTTGAATGCTACGTTTGTCTAAGGTATTGATATTGATGGAGTGCTAATTTATTGTCATTAAATATATTGATAACGATCCCATTTAGTGGGATAAGGCTTTGTTGTTGTTGTCATTGTTGTAAAATATATTGATAAGCATGACTTATTTGATGAGAGCTTGAAAATTAATGGTGCATTTGTGAGTTCATCCTTTGAAACAATAGATTGTTTGAACTTATTTACTTACTCTTATCCTTTGTGCTAATTCATGGTGAATCTATGAATGTGTCTTCATATCATTTCCATCCCATCCTTCATAGTTCCTTGCAGTTTGTGATTCATTGTCTATCTTTCTTATTGGGTATCCATTTTATTTCATAGTGATTATAGCATAATTCAGGACTAGCAAAACAATAAGCACTTCACCTAGCCTTTTTTTTTTTAAATATTCTTAAATGAAAATATAGTATTTAATTTGAGAAAAATAATTAACAAAGTTTCCAGCAATTAGATGTGATTCAATAACTAACTTGAATATGGTTTCTGATAAGGCGCATATAAGGCAATGAAAATGAAAAATTGACCAGGAGAAGTATTCAGACCAAAAGCTTTATATAGGAGAGATATACTGACTGATCATCACTAATCATCCTGGTTTAAAATATGTTGCACCATTAATTTAAGGAAGCAGAAATGGGCTAACAAGTTGAGCACCTGTTATAAATTTGATAGTGTTACTATTATAACTATTCATTCCAAAAATGTTAATAATCAATGTTGCGATCCAGGTTCCAGTTGTTGATGGCTATTCGTTCCCTCATCTAACAAAGCGGATGAATGTAGCTGGTCGACACATAACATCCTATCTTGTTGATTTGCTTTCAAGAAGGGGGTGAGGTCTAATTCTTTTCATATCAGTCCTAATATTGATATGACGTCAAATTGACTCTTTCTATCTTACACTTCAGTTCTAGCTTAAACAATATTTTCTTTTCTCAAGGTATGCACTGAATAGGACTGCTGACTTTGAGACTGTTAGGGAAATCAAGGAGAAACTATGCTATATAAGGTTGGAAGCAATCTCATGATATATTTTGGTCTCCTGTGGTCTTTGAGGTTTTCTTAATAGCCACTTCTGTTCTCCCACAGTTATGATTACAAGAGGGAATATCAATTGGGGCTTGAGACCACTATCCTTGTCAAGAACTATACGGTAAGTTGATACGCTGAATTTCTTGGAATCTTTAGAGGACTATGTCTGTGTATTGTAGTATCTCAAATCACATCGCATCCTGAAAGTCCCCAAAACTGGGATGTTGGGATCCCAGGGCATGGGATGGCTGAGATTTGAACAGAGGTAGAGGAAAATTCTAGTGTGTGTGTGTGTGTATATATATTTGTTTTTTAAAAAAGAAGTAATTAAAAATAAACTATGTATTAGGCATCATAACTAAATCCAAAATCTTAAAGTTCTATATTTTATAATAGTTCCATAACCCATACGAAATAAAACTCATAAATTCATAAATCCTAATTTAGGTTGTCAATGATCAATCATCACCATAGAAGGATAGTGAAATTACTTAAATGCCCCCTTAAAACCAAAGTAGAAGTTGGTTATAAGGGGGCGAAATCGTGTTTCAGCACCCGCATAAGATCCCAGTGGGATTTGCCAAGGCTGGGGTTTTGGCCAGGATCTGGCCAGGACACCTGGGATGAAAAAAAAAAAAAAAAACGATGTATGCTGGGTTGCGATGGGACGCCGAGATCCCATGAGATTGACTAGTATGCTACGCATATAATGATTGATCTTGTTAGCAATTCTAGTTGAAATAGATTGCTTGGAGATACAGGCAGGGGTTCAGTTTTTGTTTACTTTGTTTTCTCAGTTTCTTTTCACATGCCTTTCTGTATCCAATTTGAATTTTGTGCCCTAATGCATATATGAATTTGTAATAAACGGTGTTGTCATTATTATTTCTTGGTCGTCTTTGGTTTAACGTATTTGCTGGTGTTACTTAATTATTTACTCTCTGTATATCAGCTTCCAGACGGGCGGGTCATTAAAGTGGGCACTGAAAGGTTCCAGGCTCCTGAGGCTCTTTTCACTCCGGTAGACAAATCAAATCTTGTTAGATTGATTATGGTTCATGAGATGAATTTTTAACGAGAAAAAGAAAAAATTTGAACACGACCTTCATGTCTTTGTGATGTACCTGTGCCATTGTAGTTTCTAATGATTCCCTTGCTAAGCAGGAACTTATAGATGTTGAAGGTGATGGAATGGCTGACATGGTCTTTAGATGCATTCAGGAAATGGATATTGACAATCGGATGATGGTATGATATTCCATTTGAAATTTATACTATTTGGGATCCTTATCTTAAGTAAATAGATAATGATTCCGTTTATCACCATTTTAGGCTTGAAAGCTGACAACATTTTCCATCTTTTGAAATTTGATTCTATAAGCCAAAACACAATATTGGCAATGTCGAAAATGAGTTGAATGGTTAGCTACTTCGGAGATAAAACAAATGACAGCTATTAGAAGAATCACTTCGTGTGTGATTTCTTGTTTCCTCCCATCTATAGGTTAGTGGAACGGACTAAAATGGCTAATTGTGCATGAGAAAGGGGTTGAATCGTACTTAGATATAATTTTTTCTGAAAACAAATTTAAGGAGTACACATATGTATATTGGTTATTGGTTCGTCTAAAGATTTGTTTTACGTTCAATCGTCGACCAAGTTAGGAACTCCACTATTGAATAAGTGTTTACAAGATATTTTTTCCTCAAGTTTTCTCATGCTAAGATGATTCAGATCACAATTGATTTAAGAACTATTAGAATTTTAAACGAGTTGACTATATTCATGAATCTGGTAGACATGTCAGAAATGGTATATCCCTCTTTTATATTAGTCTTTATATCTACGCACCAAGATGTTGATCTTGATTTCTTTCACTTCTTCAGGGCTTTTATGTAATATCTTCAATCTAGTTCGTATTTCTTTGGCTATATCACAAGATACTATCTTGTCATACTCAGACGTGTTGAGATATCATAATATACTTGGCTTTTTAAGTGCAGTTGAAACTTTAGCCTTGTGATTATCAAATTACCCCATCTCTGGGGATGACTGTTTTGACAACTTTGCCATTTTCCTAGTAGTGCTGTGGACATGTTCAACAATCTCCCACATATCCAAACTAGTGAGTTGCATGAAGAGTTTCATCTTGTCTCTCAAGCAACAGTAGTTTTCTCCATCAAAATAAGGAAGACGATTGAGAGAGAGTACTTCACTATAACTTAAAGATTCAGCCACTTGTAAGACCTTTTCCTTTGCAACTGTTTGGATGCTTAACCCCTTAAAGGATCAACTCTGGTATCAATTAAAATGGTTAGTTGTGCATGAGAAGGGAGGTTGAATCGAGCTTAGATATAATTTTTCTGAAAAACAGACATAAGGCTTATCAAGTTTCTTGTACTTGTGTGCAGTAGAAGATAAACGTTAGTTCAAAAAAACACGATATAATTGAGAGAGTAGTTTTTGAGGTGCGCAAGGACTTTAGGTCAGTTTTAAAACCGATTTTTGAGGTATATAGACAACAATGAAATGGTAAATATAAAGAGATAGATTTGGGAAGTGCACAAAGATGTGTGTTGGTTTGACCAACAATTTGCCTTACATCCACTCCTCAATTACGTTGAAAGTTTCATTGTTTGAATAAGGGTTTACAGGATATTTTTCTCCTTAAATCTTCTTAGGCAAAGATGACTTAGATTTCAAATATTTTGAGAACTATTAGGCTGCGTTTGTTTACAGGGATACATGGACACAAAATCGTGTTTGACAGATGAGACATGGACAGAGACATTGTGTCCAGAGACACTAAATTAGTGTATTTTGTGTCTATCCTGACAGGAAGGACACAGCGACACTAACAAGGGACACAACTTATTTTTCATTTTTTCTTTCATTATTCTTGTTAATTTTTCATAATTATATTTTTTATTATTATATTTTTCATCTCAAAATTTTTTGAATGAAAAAAATGAGAATAAATTAGATTTTCATAATTTGTTCTAGTTTATTACCAAACAGAATATAAGAACACACAATTTTGTGTCTCTATCATGTGTGTCTTGTTCTCAGTGTCTTGTCCTGTTCTCAGAAACAAATGCAGCCTTAGATATTATTGTCTCAAGCCTTTTCAAGCAAGTTTTTTGTCAGATCAAACAAAGTGATTTAAGAGTTTGTTATGTCTTCTCCCTTAAATTTATTCACAAAATATGTTATGTCTTCTCCCTTAAATTTATTCACAAAATATTTAACTCATTTTTACCCTTCAATTCTCTCTCTTCCCCTCTCCTGTCCCCTCCCTTTCCCTTTCCCTGTCCCTTTCCCATTCCTCCTCTGCCTTTCCTGTGGTCATCTTGGGAATTATATTATTGAAGATTCGTTTATGTTTTCTAATTGAATTTGGAAGGGTTGCTGTGTGATTGATATTGTCCCACTCTTAAGACTTCCTCTTGTTTTCTGTCAATGATAACTAAAGAAGCATTTAAATTATTACAGCAGTTCTTTGCCTTTCATTGAATCTTTTGGCTTCATGATTGGAAGGAAAACTTCCTTTCTTGGAAAAAATGATATGGAAAGTGGAAATGAAAATATAGCTCAATTTTACATTGGGCCTTATTTTGGTTGAGAATCATTTTCATTCTGTCCTCAATTTCTCTGCTGTCCATTTTTAACCACTCAATCAAGTAAATCCTGAAGTTTTACATATCTTATGTTTCTTTCATGTCCTCGGAACATCCGATGACATATGGTTTATAATTAAATTACATTGTCATTTACTATTTTTACTGGATAATTATACCATTGCAATTTTTCCTTATAATTTATATAGAGAATTGTGCCCTTACCTATTCCCTACAATTTATTGTCTATAATATTGTAAATTTTTGTTTTGCAGCTTTACCAACACATAGTTTTAAGTGGAGGGAGCACCATGTATCCTGGATTACCAAGCCGGTAGTTTGTTCTTTCTTCTTTACTTTGGCTCAAATTGTCCTTAATATTTGAACTGCTGAAGGTTTTATTGCTGCCATTATTGTATATATACTGGTGAATTAATAGGCACTAATGTGCCTATTAGTCTAACCTTATCTTTCTTCAATATGTATAATAAATAGTCTTGGGTTCAAGTCTTATAAGTTACAACAATATTTTATGATATTTTAATATCTGAAAAAGGGTATTTTAGGGAAAAAAGAACTAGACACCAAAAAGGGAAATCCTCTTTATATATAGTAGAATAGCATAAGTAGATATAGTAGAGATAAGCATGCATATTCATATAGCATGTTCTGATGTTTTATTAGGTTCTTGCAACCCTTCAATTTCCTATTATGTTGGATCCTTGGCATTCAGCCATAACAGATGTGTGATTGACCGTTGTCCAGTGTTCCGAACCTTATAATCCAAGTGCAAATTCATTGGTTGAAACTTGAAAGTATCTTCTTGAATTCTTAGTTATGCTTCGCTGGGTGGCAATCCTACATCTATCTCCTTTTCGGATGCTGCTGTTAAGAAGGTTTCTCAGTGGTTGGCAATTTGGAAACGGGCCTATTTCTCTTTAGGTGGTTGAATCACTCTCATTCAGTCTTGCCACTCAAGTTTCCTCTTTACTTATCGTTGTTCTGTATTCCAGTGGGAGTGGCAAACACTTTTGAAAAGATTATGAAGGATTTTCTTTGGCGTAGTGTTTTTGGATACGAAGCAGGATCACTTCGAGAACTGGGAAGTTTGTTTTCGTCCTAAAAAGGAAGGAGGTTTGGGAAGTTTGTTGTCGTGCTAAAGGCATTACTTTGGTGGCAAAATGGCTATGCCCTATTCCATTAGAATCTCAATCTCTTTGGCATCTAGTTATCAGAAGTTAATATGGTACGGACATGAATGGGTGGGATGCTAATGCTTTTAGCCCTTGGATCATTTCTCAAGGTTACAGTACTCTCAAACCCTTGTTCTCCTTTTTGGTAGGTGATGGGTCTCATTTCAACCTAGCCTTTCCTCTTCTTTATCATCTATCTTCTATAATTCTCCAATTTGGTCCTTTTACATTAGACAGGGTTCCTCTTTCTCTTGGGACTTCCACTTTTTTAATGATAATGATAGAGAATCCTGTGAACTTTTAATTCTCTTAGGTCTCATTAACAATTTTTCTGTCTTCTAACCCTAACAAAAGGATACGGTCTCTTGACCACTCGGGTAGTTTTAATTGTAAATTCTTCCTTTTTCTCACTCATTCCTCTAACATACCTTCTTTTCATCCAAGCAAACCCATTTGGAAGTCCAAAGTCCCCTCTAAAGTCAAATCTATATATGGACAGCTGTGCTCAAAGAATTAATACCGATGACTTATTGTAGGTTAAAAGGCCACATAAGGTTATCTCCCCTGATGCATGTGTTGTGTGTGGAGGCAAATTCAGAGTCAAATCCGTTTTTGCATTGCCCAATAGCTGTTTTCTTATGGAACAACTTATTTAGCATCTTAGATGAATGTTGGATATGCCTGCAACCCTAGACCAATTTCTTTTGGCTGGGTTTTTTGAGTTTGGTAGTAGAAAAGAGGCAACATTTTTGTGGCAATGTGCTGTTTTCGCCACTGTACTATTTGGTTGGAGCATAATGCGCACACTTTCAGTGACAGTTTTCTAACAAGCATGTTATATGGGATGGAATTAGACTCCTAACATGTAGCTGGTGTAAAGCTCATGATCCTTTATAGGGGACTTTCCCTCTCAAGACATTTTGAGAGATTGGAAAGCTATGCTTTATAGATAAATCTTTTGTTGTTTTTTTTTTTTGGCTTTTGTATAGGG
>NC_029777.3:94980428-95031058 GCF_000817695.3 Arachis duranensis | reverse complement strand
CCTAGTTGACTTAGCTATTGGTTATACAAAAACTAATGACTAAGGATTCCTTTAGTAAGGGGCATTCCAAATACACAAGGGTTCAACATGGTAGGGTATGGAAACGGTAGATATATTCTACTTTAACCCTGCAAGTGGATAGGTTGTTCCTTCAAGCCACAAACAGCAATGTTAATGTTGTGCCAAGGTTCACACATAATTTAGGGATTTCTTTTATTGTTAGTAGATTTCATAAAACATTTTGTGTGCAGTTAAGATAGTGCTATTGCAAGCTAGGTTACTTATCTAAGTATATACCATTTTAAAGTTCTTGTTTCTTGTTTATGGTATGCATCAAGTATATTTCAATAATTTCATGCTTGCTTTGAATGAAATTCAAGATTAAAGTTGATAAGTCTCTGTACCTTTTCAGATTGGAAAAGGAAATACTTGATCGTTATCTTGATGTTGTTCTGAAGGGTAACAAAGATGGATTGAAGGTAAGTTGCGACTTTTTTATTTTTCCACTTATAGATGTGTTTGCTCTGCTGATTCCTTAAGATCCATTTTTCTCCAACCTGTAATTTAGTGTGAGAAGAGGTTTGGTTGTTTTATTGTTATTGCTTTTGTTTCAAAAAACTACTGGAGAAAAGGCTGGAGCTGTGAATAAAATTTGGTCAATATGTACCCTGCCTCAAATTACGAGAACTCCCTTTTCATTACTTTGAACCCTAATTGGATCAAAATATCAATTGCCCTATGTTATGTGGCAAGAAAAGTTAAAATATGAATCTTTTATTCAGTCCCTTGCTTTATTAAGCACTTTCCCTTTTGGTTTCTCATCATGTCATTTAAGGATGATGAAAGCTTCTAGTGATTGTCGAATCAGAGGAATACATTGTTTCAAAAAAGTAAGAGAAATGCATATAGAAGTGAATTGGTTGCTACTTCATCAATAGGTGAAAAATCTTGTCCTGGGAACAAAGAAAAGAAAGAAAAGAAGCAAATATTTCTTTTGATATTTTAGTTTAGGACCTATTTGTCTCATTTCAAGTAGCTGACATCAAAGTTAGTGTGGACAATCCTCCATACCTTGTTGGCATTCTTAAACTATCTCTGAAATTCCCAATCTAACCTTACTGTTGATATCAGAAACAACAAACCTGGCTCTTACTACTTGAAAGTGCACGGTAAATGGGAAAGTTACCTTTTAACAACAACTCTTATGTAGAAAACTGCATCAGATCTTAGTATTTATGTGCTTTTAGGTATATGAACTAGTAGTTAGATTTGGTTCAACTTGCATTTGCTATTTAGAGTTGCAAGAAAAAACATACTATAACATTGGAGCAACATCAGATCAAATTTTAAATTTACGAGTTTTTGTATGTTGTCTCTGTTAGAGTTCTTTGTATCAGGAAAAAATGTGTTTTAAGTTCTATGTAGACCTGATCCTTTGGAAGGACAGACTATCGAACTGCAGTCATATATTAAGCCAACTCACTGTTTCCATAAACTTATTATTCTTCCCTTTTCTGGTGATTATCAGAAATTGCGATTAAGAATTGAGGATCCACCGCGTAGAAAGCACATGGTGTACCTTGGAGGTGCTGTACTAGCAGGGATAATGAAGGTTTGTGTCAAACTCTCATTCCTTTTGTCTGTCTATACCTTCTCTAGCTCTTTTGCTTGTGTAAGCCATTGGGAATTTTCTGAATTTCAAACAACCTTCATTAACTCTACACTTGCGATTAAAAAACAGGATTCCAATGATTTTTGGATCGAAAGGGAACATTATCTAGAAGAAGGAGTTGCTTGTCTAAGTAGGTTAGGCCATTAAGGTCTGCGAGACCACACTGAATGTGGGAGATCACTTGTTGAGAAGCAAAAGCACAAAAGAGGCCATGTGATGTAAAAAATATTCAAAGCTCTTAAAACTGCTTCCTCTAATAGATTTGCATTTGATTGGGTTTTGGCCTTGTATAGGTTCTCCAATGCTATATTGGAGGCCTAGCTGTTATAGTGCATTTTGCAATCATGTTTCTTAATAGGTAAGACAAGAAGAAACCCATGCATCCTGTTATCTTTTCCAACAAGATTTGTAACTTTGTTAGCATAAAAGGATGTTTAAATAAAGTAAGGAATACACGTCGTCTGTAAATTTTTTAAAACTATATAATTTCATTCATACTTTGTTGAGAGAGATTGTAATACACATCTATGAATGTCGGCAATTGGCAATTTAATCGGTTACATAATCCATCAAAGGAAATTGTTGTTGTATTTTGTGTATATTTTCTTCTTTAGTGTAATTACTTTGTATTGGGTATTCACTCAATATTATATGGGTATATATGGTCAACGTCTCCTGGATTTTTTCGGAATCCAGAAAATTTTAAAGAGTGCACTAGTGTAGACATTATTGTTGATCTAACCATAGTTGACTGGGGCCACTGAATAAATTTTCATTTTTCAGTTACCTGATCTTTTTATGATGCACAATCAATACCTAATTGTATTACTTGCGTAATAATATAGTAAACTATAATTTCTTGAATTCTGCACGTTTCTCCATCTTACGTAGATAATTTAAATGTTCTTAGTGTTCTTCATTTAGTAAAAGCGTATTCACGCTTACACCCTTACTAGAAGAAATGTTTTTATCTCGTATTTCGTATTGTTTCAATCATATTTTTTAAGAGCAAGGACAATTGACTAGGAGGCTTGATGATGAATAGTTAGAATTAAGATTGTTTTGTTTCAAGGTTCCGACTTCCGACAAAGGATTTGGATTCTATAAAGTGAAGAGATGAGGGCTCTTGGATAACTTAAACTTATTTAAATCTATTAGTATTAATATCCGTAATAATAATAATAATGAATAATTTATTTATTTATTTATTGTTTTTTTTTTTAATAAAATATTCATCTCAATTTAATCTTTATTATGAAATAAAAAACTCATTAATATCAATTAGGAAAGGTAAATTGGCAAGGATATCCAGTCTTATAGTAATAATTACATTATTTTATATCAAAAGTTTTATGAAGGATATGTTCGGGTGTATTTGGAGTTCACATTGGAGAAGAAAGAAGCTGGTACTATTTAAAACACTGAATTAGAAGTGATTTTGCCTTTGCCTCTAAACGTAAGTTTACAAGAAGCTAAAAATTATAGCTATTCTAGCTTTTGCGTTTACATTGGAGAATGCTAATTACAATTGAGAAATTAAGTAATAAAATTATTTTTCTTCTACTAATTTTATTCTTTATTTTCTTCTATAAAAATGATGTAAGTAACCATATAATTTTCACAATAGTTCTTTGTATATGTTCTTTGGTTTCAATTTCTTTTATCGAAATCTTTTAGATTTGTTACAATCACTGCCAAGATAAATATTTTAATTTTTTAATCACTTTTAGTACTCTCTTTCATATTTTGATTTTTATGTTTTTTTATTGTATTTTTTTATTTATATATAAATATTTGTTTATATTTTTTTTGTATTTTGATATTATTTTTTTAGTGTTCTAATATCATATTCTTATTGTATTTTTTATTCATATGACAACTATTGTTGATATAAATTTTTATTTTTATTAATTTTTATGATATTTTTATTATTTTTTGTTTATATAAATTATTTTTTTCTATCCTTTATTGTATTATATTTATGTTGTGTATCTTTTTTTCTATCCTTTATTATACTATATATATTTATGTTGTGTATAAAATTTTTTATTTTTTTATTTAGTTTTATTTGTATGAATTTTGTTTACTTTTTTGTTCATATGATATACGTTGTTAGTTGTAATTATTATATTCTATGTTTGTACATAATTTTTTGTTTTTTTTTCTTGTTTTTATTGTACTTCTTATTGTACTTTATTTTTGTTTTTATTATATACTAATTATAAAAATTTATAGTCTAAAATGATACTAAATTAAAAAATAGTAACGATACTAAAATAATATAGAACATTTTGTTTTTGTTTAACATTATAAAATGTAAAGTACTCCCTTTAGTGTTTTTATGTATTAAAATATATTTTATCAATTTTTAATATTACTTTAATTTAGTAAGTAAATATTAATTTTATTATAAAATAAATTAATAAGATTTATTCAAATATCTAAAATAAAATAATAGGATAATATAAAAAATTATTTAAATTGATATCTCTTTTAGTAACTTTTTCATCTAAAAATGATTTTGAGTAATATAATTTAAACAATATTTATTTTACTATAATCCATTTTGATATAAAAATTACAAAACATAAACCGCATCAACACAAACTTCATTTTCATCAAAATAAAATTTACAAAATCACTTTTATATAAATTCTCATTTGCAAACTATCATACAAACACACACGAAAACTGGTCAAGAAAGTCTATTCATACACACTATGGAAGTCTGAACCTTTTTTGTTACTGGTGAACCCTTGATTACATGCTTATGGAACAAAATCAAATGCCCCTTGTGATATGTCTCTTGAGTGATAATAACCCCTTCAGCCCTTCAAATTAATTATTCATTTGTGATAGGTCTCTTGATTCACAATAACCACTTCTAATTAATTATTCATATATATATGCTTGCTAGAATTAAGTGATGTATTTTTTTTATCTTTTGTTTTTGTTTTCTATAAGCTATTCAAAATATTAGTTAGTTAAAATCTTTTAAAAAAGAAAAGAAACATTATAACTTTTGAGTCTACTGGGAAAATGATGATGTAATAGGAAGGGAAAAACTAATGAAGCAAAAATATTAGGTTATCAAATGTGGGATACCAACCACACCAAACACAGAGACCTATTATTTTATTTTTTTTGCATGCTTCGCCTCCTTTAATTTGTCTTGGTTCCTTGTGTCCTTGGTCTCTTTTACTAGTGGCCTACCCTCACCCGTATTTGTTATAAAAAAAGAGGGGAAAAAAATTACTAAAATCATATTCAATCTTAAAAACATTAAAACAAGTACCATCTTCCCTTATTAGCTTGCACCGTTGCATATAAACAACTACCTCTCACCTTCACATTATATTTATTTTCTGCCATTGCTGTGTTCTCAAACAACACCTTATTACTTTCTCTCTCTCTCTCTCTTTCTCTCTATAGCTCCCCAAGAGGCTCATCATAAAGAGTTAAAGACATAAATCATATTTGTGTGAGGCACACCTTCAGCTTCAGGTATGAAAAAACACACGACTTATGCATTATAGTCACACAAATACCATTGCTTTTATGAAAGGTGGTTATGAAGATATCTTCCTGTGAGAATGTTATTATGAACCGTTCCATAGCTTAGTCAAACTTGTTGGGTCAAACATATCAAACTATCGAAAGATGTGTTCATAAAACAATGTGTTCTTTCTTATATTTATTTAAAATTTCGTTTATGTATATCTAGAAAAACAGCAAGAACTGCGTAGAATCTTAACATAATTTTTTGTTTTAATATCTGACAGAGGATTATTTATTATATTGAGATGGCAATGACGAATGGAAACAGCGGCGGTTTCAAAGTAAGCGTGAAGCTAACAAGTGAACCAAGTCTAGTTGCTCCAGCAGAAGAAACAAAGAAAGGAATGTATTTTCTATCTAACCTTGACCAGAACATTGCGGTGATCGTGAGAACCGTATACTGCTTCAAAAGCGCGGAGAGGGGGAACGAGAAGGCGGCGGTTGTGATGAAGAACGCGTTGAAGAAGGTGCTTGTACAGTATTACCCTCTTGCTGGGAGGCTGAGCATAAGTTCAGAGGGGAAGCTTATAGTGGACTGCACTGGTGAGGGTGCACTGTATGTGGAAGCTGAAGCAAACTGTGAAATGGAAGAGATTGGTGATATCACAAAGCCAGACCCTGCCACTCTTGGTATGTTGGTTTATAACATACCTGATGCAAAGCACATACTTCAGATGCCTCCTTTGGTTGCCCAGGTTTAAATGAGAGTCGTTAAATAAAAATTTAGTTAAATCAGTTAAATTATTTAACGTCTCTCAACTATCATATAAAGTTGGCTATACTTAAATTTTCACCTTTATTTATTTATGCAACTTGAAAAAAAGTTTTAGAACAATGGTTGAGATATCTCTCTACTTATTCCAGGTGACTAAGTTCAAGTGTGGAGGATTTTCGGTTGGATTGTGCATGAACCACTGCATGTTTGATGGAATAGGAGCCATGGAGTTTGTGAACTCATGGGGAGAAGTAGCAAGAGAGCTTCCACTCTCAATTCCTCCATTCCTAGACAGAAGCATTCTGAAGGCAAGGGAGCCACCAAAGATAGAGTTTATTCACAAAGAATTCGCTGACATAGAAGACAAGTCAAGCACCAACACCTTGTATGAAGATGACATGGTTTATAGGTCCTTCTGCTTTGACCCTGAGAAGCTCAAGAGCCTCAAGGCTAAGGCAATGGAAGATGGGGTTCTTGATTCTTGCACCACTTTTGAAGTGCTCTCTGCGTTTGTCTGGATTGCAAGAACCAAGGCTCTCAAGATGTTGCCGAACCAAGAGACTAAGCTTCTCTTTGCTGTTGATGGCAGGGCCAAGTTTAATCCTCCTCTTCCCAAAGGATATTTTGGAAATGGAATTGTGCTCACAAATTCTGTCTGCCAAGCAGGTATATATAATATAACGATTCAAATTTTAGATTAATACCCTAAATTAGTTTATGTTAAATTTTGGTAAAAACTTAATCAAACAAATCTTTATTGTTATTTAATATGACGTGAGAATTGATTTATCTATTGATTTTTTTATGATTATTTTAATCCCTAATTTTTATCCACTTAGTCTTTAAACTTACATAGTATGAGACAAATCCGTCCTTCTCTTTAGATGTATCTAGTACTCTACCACCTTTTTCATTAAAATTGTCTTGTCATCCTTAAAAGAAAAATTCGGAGCCTACTTTTAAAAGTCAAAGGGAACAGTTAGGTCCCAATAATGTTAAGAAGCAGAAAGACCAAAACAACTAAAGAAGCTGTAAATCTTAGAAATACAAAGTGAAAGAAGCCATTTATCCCAAATAAAAATAGCATGGATTGTATGAATGAATGTGAAGATGGTTACAGTCTTACAGAGATGGTGGTGTGAGTAAGTTCTAATCTCTAAAATTAACCTTACAATTTCATAGAATTGTCGAGATTTATGTGCATCCATGGTTAGAGAAGTTTAAACTATTGAAGATAAAGAGACAAAATACAATTGAAAAAAAATAGGTTTGGATAAAGTTGAAGAATCTAGATATGATTCCAAAATTTATATCTTCCACTGTGTTAAGGTTATGTTGTTGAATTTTTGTTGAGACTTTAAATGATAGATTTGGAGTAAGATTTTATGAAAGACTTTTTGGAGGAGGCTGTCAGAAATATTATTATTTTGAATGAGACAATCTAATTCTTTATTAGTTTTGAAAAGTACAAATTACTCCATGTTTTTGTTTTTTTTTTTGTTTTTTTTTAATTTCTTGTTTACAAATGAATAAGAATTATCCCCTTTTAACTTAGGTAGGGTGTCGGTGTACTTAACACACATGTGATGGAATTAAGATGATATACTTAATAGACATGTGATGGAATTAAGATTCAAATATGATAGAATCTTTTATGATTAAGAGGTGTCTAACAAAAGTCTCTCTCCATATATAAATTTGGAGGTCCACTCGTTAAATATAAAAAATTGCAGATTAGTGACCACTCAAAAATAGATTAGAGATGTATTGAGATTTTACTTTATATACAAAAATAAAAAAATATATTCCTAATAACTTGAGTTTCAAAATCATTATGAAAATGGAAATAAGCCAATAACATAAAAAAAATTAACCCAAAAAAAAAAAACTGTATGTGTGAAACAGGTGAACTTACAGAAAAGCCCTTCTCATATGCTGTGAGTCTAATTCAAAATGCAATAAAGATGGTGACAGACAGTTACATGAGATCAGCAATAGATTATTTTGAAGTGACAAGGGCAAGGCCATCACTGGCATGCACCCTTTTGATCACAACATGGTCAAGGTTGTCATTTCACACCACTGATTTTGGTTGGGGTGAGCCTGTTCTCTCAGGCCCAGTTTCATTGCCTGAGAAGGAAGTCATCTTGTTCCTCTCTCATGGCATTGAGAGGAGAAACATCAATGTCCTTCTTGGTTTGCCTGCTCCTGTCATGAAGATCTTCCAAGACTTGATGCAGATTTAAATGTTCATCTATCTTATATTATGTTACATATCATTCTGTTCTGATGCTTATTTGTTCCCTATAATTAGTAATATCATTATTGTGTCATTATTTGTTTTAAGGGCTGTTTTATAGTAATTGAATGAAGCCTTCCTTATATTTGTATTTGTTGCTGAAATTAATTAATAAATGCTACAAATTCCTTAAATATAGTTAAAGGACAACACGGTTCATCATTAAAACGTTTTTTTATTAAGGAGTGCTATATTAAATCAATCTTAATTTTTTATTATTATATTTATATTAATAACTCAGATTTAGAGTTTAGAATTTAAAATTTAAAATTTAGATTTTAGACTTTAAAATTTAAAATTTAGTGTTTAGGATTTAAACTTTTGAGTTAAAAAGACACTGCACCCTTTATTTTCTCCCAAGTGCATTAATATTCACTCGTAAACTCTCTTAGAATAAAATTAATTTATTTTTTTATTTTTTCTTATCTTTATTAATTAACTTTACAAAGTATTAGATAATAAAAAAATAGATGATTAGTATTTTTTTTATATTTTAACTTATATTTGAGTATAATTTTTTTTTACCAAAAGTGTTGATACTTTAGTATTCTCCAGGTAATAATGCTCTGCTTTATTAGATAATCTAAATTAGGTTTTTCATTTTTATTCCTTTTTTGGTAGAGGTATGTAATCTAAATTATTCTAACCTTTAAAATATAGAACCGATGCGAAAATGCAATCCGCCAGAATCCTCTAAAATATAATTCTAACTCTTTTTCTTTTTAATATATTTCTCCTCTCATTATTTAAATTGTCTTGATTCCATCACAAACTATAATTGTTGGAGACCATGAGAGCCCATTACTTATTAATTTTGAGCTATAAAGTCAAAACTACAATAATTTCATCGATCTATAATGAACGAATATTAATATAGACATAAAATACAATACAATAAAAAATATACAATCACGAAAATTTTAAATTATTTTTATTTTTTAATTATATAAAATATTTAAAATAGTTTTTATTTTATAATTAATAATATATATTATTTTTAAATTTATTTTAAAAATATATATTAAAAATAAGACTAAACATGTTGACATGTGATAATATTTAAGTGTGTAAAGATATAAAAGAATATTTTTTTCTCTCTTATTAAGACAATTGAAAATAAAAAACACACGTATTAAAGGAGTGTGGATGAGTATACGGACACCACAAATGAGCCAGGTGTCCGTGTTTAATGGATTCCAATTCTTCTCTACGAACTACGAACTAAGAAGGACGATGAGCAAAAACCGGCAACTATTTCACTTTCAATTGGTTTGCGTGAAATGAGAGACTTACCTTACGGATGATGTATTACATCGATAGCAATAGCGCATATCCTGCTACCCTTAGGCCTTAGGTCTCATTAATATCATATCTGCATGCATTTATGTGGTAAATATTCAGAAATGATAAGTGAAATGAAGCAAACGAATGAATGAAGACACCGTTGACGAAAAAAGAAAGTTAACTTTCTTGAGCATATACCTCTAAAACTGGCATTTCTACTCTAACGTATGTAATATAGACATACATCGTTAATTAATGCTTGCATAGTATTCAATCTGCACACTCCTATAGACGATCATTACCTCAAGAGTTGAAGAAAGTAGCATTCATTCCTTGGGTGTACGTGAGTAAAATTCATTGAATTGGTGGCGAACTTCATAATCAATTGGATCGGTGTTCCGTTTGGCCTTTTGACTGGGGTGATTGTTAAAGAGACATTTTTGAGAGTTGGGGTTGTTGCTAAGCATGTTTCACGCCTAGGTGTTCTTTTTTTTCCTTTTTTTTTCAGTTTTTAGGAGATTATTGAGAATTCTTTGTTCCTTGTTTAAATCACTATAAAGCTACCTTTTTTTTGTCATTAGTCAATTTTTTTGGACGGGTCGAGGGTCACAAAATCCAAAAGGGCCAAAACTCAATCTGATACCAAAACAACATTTCCTATTTTTACCCATCACTTTGACTATCTTAAGACTAGTTCCCTCCTCTGTAATGTCATTTTGAAATTAAAACCCATTAACATTGCACATCTGCACTTAAAGACTTGATGGAGATTTGATCGAGAGAGAACTTGAAAGGAGTTCTTCGCAGTAGCCAGGCACGATTGTGAAAAGGACCGCTGCTACACCAGACTGAGTAACGCTGCGAGTAGAGCTGGAAGTGAGACTAGTTAAGTCGAGGTAGACCAAGTTCAATTTTGGTTTAAAAAAATTGAGCTTGACTTACAGCTCAACTCATTAACACTCGAGTTTATTTTTTAAGTTTAAATTTAACTCACCGAAAGTTCATGAGCCAATTCAAGCTCACAAACTGACTTAAGTAACAGGAACATAATTTATACTATATCAATAAATTATAATTTATATATATTAAAAAATATTGATTTTATATATTGTGTATCTATTAATTATTTTATTTATGTACCACATCAAAATCATATAAAAAATAATTATAAGATTTTAAATAAGAATATTAATATATATAAAATTATATATTACTATTTTATATGTATATATATAATATTAAAAATATAAACTAAATGTATATAGGATAGGAAGGTTTTCACATGTTCCAATGCATTATAGTGAAACAAAGCTATACCAGTAACATAACGGTTGCAGGTAATTTATTTGTCGTATTCTACATAGTATAATTCCAAATTCATCCCTAAGCTAAGAAGGCAAAATACTAAAAGAGCAGTGAAGAAGAGGACAAGCATAGTTGTATCTGGCTATAAACAGCTCTAAGCCGATGAACTGAATGGCATTGGATTATTATGGACTGGCATTGTATGTTTGAAACAGTGAGTAGTGTTCAAGTGATAGAATATTAATTTTTTGTCTCTACTATTAAAATTTTTAGGATTCGAACATTTATATACATGATTCAACTGGGTACAAAGGCCTACTATAAAAAAGGGTAAATAATATTAATAAACTAAATAAATTTAAATATTACACGAGACCCTCAAATAAAAAAATATACATACATATCTCATGTATATTTATAACAATATATAAAAAGAATATATAAATTTGGTCTCCAATCTTATCTTTTTAATTTATTCCTATTATTATTTTTCAAAAGTTTTCAGTTATTCTCTAACCAATTTTTATAATTATTAAATTTTGTATATGAATATTTATTTATTTATTTTTAAGATGTTAATTACTTTAATTCTAAAAGTATTGAATATTTTTTATTTTATTTATAATGTAATTAATAATATTTTATTTTATTTAATATCTAATAAATTTAGATTCTGATTTTTTCTATTTTTTCACCATAATTAAATTGGCATAGTCCCTTTAATTGATTTGTAATTTTAATTTCTGTCGTAATAATATTTTTTCTTGATGTAATACTTAGACATTTTTATTTATTTTATACCGATAGTAATTTTTTATTTTATTTAATATCTAATAAATTAAAAAAATATATATGAGTTTCATGTCCGATTCTTTCTTTATAATGAGGTGCCCAATTCTTTCTTTTCATTTTACCCTGCCACTAAGATCTAACACAACATATGCAGTTATTCTACGAAGTTAAACAAATGTCACGTTGACTTAACATTTTCTTTTCTATATCTATATATAAGAACCCAACTTTCTGTGTAAGAATTCTACGCCATATCCGCCATGAAAATATTTCTGTTCTCTTTAATAGTGTGATAATTCAAAATATTGTTTCATTGAATAATATTGGTCATTTTTGATAGTCACTTCCTGTTCTTTTTCCATTCCTATATTCTCCTCTTCTCCTCAACAACTCTTACTTGATTGCTCAAAAATATCATATACATAACATATAATTTCCTCTCTTGCGCTACTGTCTCATTAGAATTTGTCTCTATCTCTGCATTGTATATCTTATACGGTGAATAAATATATGTAAAGATTTTCTTAAAAAAATGATGAATTTATTTATTTATATTTTTTATTTAATTTATATTGTAAATAATAATTTTTTATTTAATTTAATATTTAATAAATTTAGCAATTTACTTAAATAAAATGATTGACAAAAATCTTTACTCAAATGTAACAATTGTAATTCCTTTACTTGGGTGTCCTGATTCATTATTATGTATTACCACGTTTTACTTTTTACACGTAAACTGTGACAGATAAGCTCGGTTTATAAAGTGATCAAGATGAGCATAAACCGTGGTAACTAAACACGATTTATGAAGAGAGAACTTTAATCATAAAACCTTGTTACTTTCTATATATATGAGTAAGATTCAAACTGTTGAAGAGAAGTATTTTACAATGGCAAGTGAGGAAGATAGTTTTCTAAATAATAAGGGCAAATCACACTATTAAACCAGAATAGAGGAGAAATTACATGTTCAACCAAAGCAAAAAATGTAACATGGTTCAAGTAGAAGCGTATTTTTATGTAATTCGAATCAAACTAATTCGAATTACAAAGCAACAGTGATTCGAAGTTGATCAAATCAAAATATGCAGCCAAAATTCGTACGTAATTCGAATCTACCTTATTCGAATTATGCATGCAGATTGACCAGGGTAGTTCGAATTACACTCATTCGAATTATAAGGGATGCAATTCGAATTACACAAAAAAATTATCTAGAATATGTTAATCAGATTTTTTATTTCTATTATAAAATATAAAAAAATTTAATTCTCAAAAAAATATGTTATTTTTTAGGATTTAATTTCTTTTACTGTGTTTTCATAAAGTTTACACAAAATTCACCTATCACATTGACTAAATTTATTTATTTACATAAAATTTGTTTATAAACTCAACAAACTTGTTTACGTTTTAATACGATTTAAATTGTATTAATATATTTTTATAAATTTTAATCAATTTAATTTTATTTAAATAATTAGATTTTTAAATTATAAAATTTGTATTAGTTTGTAATTTAAATTTTAAATAGATATAATTTAAATTAATGATTTATAAAATTGTATGTATTCGTATTATTGTACTCATATGATTAATTATATTTATTCGATTGATTTATAAAATTATATGTATTCATATTATTATACTCATATGATTAAATTATTTATTCGATTTTTAAAAAATAACCGTGGTTAATATTTTTTTATGTTTTATAATAATAAAAAAACGGTCCAGAATGTGGCCCATCTAATTCCACTAGCCTAAACAAACAATACCGTCCATGATCGACTCACGTTAATGTCACGGCTGGCTTAAAAACTCATGAGGACAAGCTAGACTTTATTATGGTCAGTTAATGGGTAAATGGGTCAATCAGTCTGATTCCACCCTGATCCATATCGTGTTATGCACACAAAGATTTATATCCACCAAATCTGATCCTTTCATTTAAACTCAATTTCAGACTTAAGCTCAGCTCATCAATTCACGAACTTAACTTATCGAACTATTAATGAATCGATATCAAACTGACTCATGAGCTGACTTGACTCATTTTCAGCCCTAGCTGCGAGGTTGAAGACAGAACCTTCCCTTCTTGGAGAGGGAGATGAATAGAGAGCTGCCGCCGGTGAAGGTTGCAATGTCGGCTATCGTCAGGAACACGGTCGCTACTTGTGGAGATGGAGAGGTATGTCCAATTTTTTCTTTCTGATTATTTGTGCAATATGGATGGATGGGCATGTTGGCTAGTTGCTGACAAGTTGATTTTTTTTTTACTTTAGGATGGTGAGATTATGAGTTAGCTCATTCCCCCCCTCGAAGAATCCAGGTAAAACCACAGTTCGAGAGTCTGTTCTGAATTGTTTTTATGTCTTAAATAATTGAATCTCCTTCCCACAAATTGTTCTCTAATTTGAGAATTTGAACTAACTGGCAGCAGTATTCAATTATTACATTTTTAATATTGAGATTTTTTGATATGCTAAAATAATTGCTTCTCTAATTGCAATTGCTTTTGCAGTGAAACTAGAATTTGTATGAATCACAACTATCGTCTCTCCCCTATTTGATCCATTGCAGTCTCTTATGACAGTTGCTACTAATCCAAAATTTAATCTCTTGAAGAAGGTTGCATTAATGTTTAATTTGAGCAAGTTGAGAGGAGGTGCTCTTCATATGAGAGGTACTAAGCTTATTTTGATTTGTTCTTTAGTTCCATTGTTGCTTTCTTCTGCTGAATTGAAATAACTTAGTTCAAGTACTCTAGCATAATTGATGGTTGACTCCGGATTAGGTTTTGAGTTTTGATAGATTTTTTCATTTCTTGTTTTTCAAATTGTCCGCAATATGATGCCAAATTTACTCTAATTCTGAGTTGTTTCTGATTTGTTTTCTTAATTGCATTTTCTGAACATCTTTTATAATCATAATCCTATCGATTTGACGTTCTCTTTGTATAATGTGCACTGCATTTTTTAGTCAAACCATACAGCTCTTGTTCAATCACATAGTAGTAGTGCATGCTCAATTGTCCTTTTCTCTTGCAAATAAATAGGACAAAGATTATAATTAATTATTTTTTATTAAGTTTCCTTTAACCGACAAAATATTGTAATTCTCCCCATTAACATCTTAATTTTTTGAAAAATTTTCATATTCCATATTTCTATCTAAATATCTTTTAATGAGGAATTTGTTGAGAGATTAATCTTTGCATTTTTTTTTTGTAATGTAATACCCGATCTTGATTGTGTAATTTTTATCTTGCTATACGACCAAACTAATTTGTCATACTCTATTATTCTACTGATTGGTGTTCTGATAATCTTTTTAGAAAGGTCATTAGTAGAAACAGGACCACAATCAATGCAGGTCCAATTTTCACAAACAGTGGTTAACTCACTTGTTGCAGGGCTGGAAGATATTGTATACAACAACTAAAAAGACATCTCAAAACAATATATATGCTATAAATGAAAATATAAAAAGAGTTGGTGTATAACTTTGTTTTTTAAAATAATCTTCATTATATATAATTTATACAAAAATAATTCTGTTTACTATGTTTAAAACCCAAATCAAATACTTTTTAATTAAATTAAATAACCTGCTGTCATTTCAACAAATTTTATTTTTATTACTTTTACACATATATAATAAATAAAAAAATAATTTAATAATAACCTTAAATTATTTTAAACATTAAAAATAACCTTAATTCAAACCTCCCTTTCTCTGGCTATGTAAATTTCTTCTTCAAAGTTCATTCATTAATTAGTAAGTACAACTTTAGCATAGAAGCATGTGCTCTTTTGCTTCCTGTTACAGTATAACTTGCAACTACTTCCAGCTTTTTAAGAGGGAACAATGATTTCAAGATTTTTATGAAGCATTTGAGATTTGACACAGAAACAGGACCCAACGCTTAAAATTTTAAAACACCATTCTCTTTTCAAAATTGCTTCATTTTCTTATTTTAGAAATCTAACTCAATGTTCAAATCGTGTTAGAAAATTAGAGGGCCCAAATACGGTTGGACATAACAAGTGATCAAACTGGTCCAACACATTTTTTAACTTTTTTCCTTCTTTTAAGACAAATGGAAATAAAAAATACATGTCCAAAAAAAATAAGTCCCTTAAATGGATGGAGTGCATCTGGTTGGATTATTCACAATATTTCTCGGACAAACTAAAAATTAATCCGTCACGAATCTAATCTTTATTTAAAGGTTCTATCGCTGACTAATTAACAGATTTTTCATTCTAAACATAGGCTTGTGAGCTATTCCCATCATGCCCAACACATGAACAGTATAACTCAACTAATTATCTGTACTTGTTAGAATTTCTACTCAATTAGTTCAAGGTTTGTGCAATTGCTCCACATTTTATTCTTTTATTTTGTCATCACCATAAATGAGAAACACACAATGAGGATCATATTTATAGGAAATCCGAAATCCTTATTTCATTTCTTATCTTGACAATTTAAAAGTTATTTTACTTTCCTTTCTTTAACTGTTCTTATTTAATTGATTAGACCACACCAACCTACTTGCAGAAATTGTGAGCTATTGCCTATTGATGCAAACCAGGAACAACCTTTTAGTGGCAGAAACCTTCTACTGTGGATCAAATAAAAGGACCAGAGAGATAATTTGTGATGAGTATCTGACATACTCTTTTGTCATTTAGATGCCAATTTGCATCATGCTCAAAGGGTCCTTCTATAATGGACCAAACATTCTGATATTTAGATAATTCTTTGGAAAATAATTCATGTCCAATTGAACTCGTGTGTACAGTACTGAAGATCTTCCAGATTATTTTGCTAAATGTCTATTTTTTATTTGGGAAAATAATATACCACAACATTAACCAAATATTATTTATACTTTTGCTTTTACAATTTCACATGAGATAAGTTTAAAGAGTTTAATTTTGATAGATTATGATGTATATGGGCCGGGTGAAATCGGATACTTGACTTTAGACTCGATGAAATCTAAACATTTTCGGGTCACAATTATACTGGGTCCAACCGAGTGAAAACTGAACCTTTAAGGCTTTAACAATAATTTATAAAAAAACTTATTTATAAAAAAAACTTATTTATGATGTACTTATTTATAAAATAAAAACTTGTTACCGATAAATTGGTATCCATATTTAAACTTGAATTTGTCTATAAATTCTTTTTTTTGATACTAAACGGGGCCTAAGGCCCAGTTTATAAATTCTAATTTGATGTTTTTTTGATTTATTTTCTAATTCAACAAATGTGATTAAAAATAAAACAATAAACTTATAATTAAATAACATAATATTGAATTAATTTAAAATATATATACCTTTTTTAGTTTTTTTTATGGTGCACATACACCTGGTGAAGTCGGATTCGTCTTGATCCAGACCCGCTCCTAAATAATGACCGGATCTATTTTTAAAACTCGTACCAACCTTAGACCTGACACCAAACTAGTCCTTTCCTGTCTGAGTAGGGCCAGGCCATGTACACTCCTATGATAGACTAATAATAAAATTATTTTATATGCAATTAATATAAAAAAAGTAGTTATTTTTATGGACGTAACATTATAACTTATATAATTAGATATATGTATAATATTATTTTATACAAATAGTACATTAAAGTTAAATTCAAGTTTTATATATATGTCTAAATTTAACAGGTTACCCTTCTCCTTTCAAACTATTGTCTACAAGTAAATCTTCATGCATGATATGCTTTAAGCACAACATTATTATAAGAAAATAGTGTAAATTGCTTCATAACCAAACAAATAAAATGCATTAAAACAATCAAAAGAGAGAGAGGGAGAGAAGAAAAAAAAAAGAAGAAGAAATAAAGAACACATGATGAAACTTTAGTTTCTTGGAAATTGCATTACACAAGTAGTCAAATATATTACTAGGCTTTTCTACTTGTGTAACACCAAATCTTGGAGCATACTATATAATATATTAATTAATTAATGACCACACAAATTGATGTCCCTCTTGGAAGGTCTGAAATTCAAAGCATTGAGGCTATATATGCAGAGATTGGATCTCTTAGCTTTGATTGAAATCTGATCAGAAGTGGTTCTGTAACCAGGAACATTGCATGAAGAGGTTGAGCTTCCAATCAAAGTTGCCTTGCAATTAGACACAAAAACTTCAGAGTCTTGTGCACATTTCACACCTTCAACTGAAGGGATTTCCAACCTATAAAGACCATACTTGTTTGTTGTTCTGTTTGCTGAGACTGAAACCTGTTCCTCTGTCTTTGATGACACTGCTTTGAACATGCAATCTATTTTCACCTCAGCACCTGCCATTCTCACTTTTATTCTTCTATTCACAGAATTAAAATATATAAAAAGACAGCCCAATGCACAAACATCCTGCCTTAACCCAGGTTTAAAAAAGGGGCCGCACTCAAAGGGTGTCGTATGAGCAGCGTAACTTAATAATTACATCAATAGCTGTTTTCACTACTTGAACTCGTAACCTTGAGGTCACATAAAGACAATTCTCTTCGGAGAATTAAAAAATATGCATACACTAAAAGAAATATATATATATAAAAAAAAAGTGTCATATTCACTAATTACTAAATGATGATAATGGTAGTAATTTCAATCAAAGTTTAACCAGATAGTAGTTAATATCTATCTAACAAATACACTACTAGTACATTAACATTGTTATTGAAATCATAGTCACACACAAAGGTCAGACTAAAATAACTAAATCTTTGCTCTAAGCTTTCCATTCTTTTAGTAAGTGAAAAAGAAAACTGGAAAAAAAAGAATGCAGGTGAAAGGTTTTGGTTATACCTGACAAGAAGTAGCTGTGTCTGGAAAAGGTGTTGTTAGAACATATATCACAATAAACAAAACCCATAACACTGATTTGGGAGGTTAGTGACTTCACTGATGATCTTGATTTTCCTGGAAGCTTGGGCCTTGAAGGCTCAACTCCCAAGAACTGCGCAAACAAAGGTAGAAGAATAACCAAGAGTGTTATGGGATTCATGGCACCAAAATTTGGAGAAATTTGGTTGACAATTTACAGAACCAGCACCAGCAGCTTATAACTTTGCTTTCAGAGAAAAAAGATAAATAATAAAAAATAAACTTAGCAGATTAGTAAGAACGAATGAAGATGAGAGGGGGCAGGTAGCTAAGGGTGTTAGTGGAGAACCAACATGAAGATGAAGCAAGAAAAGTTGTGAATAATTTTTATCTTTTTCAGAAGAAACAAAGACATGTGAATGTTATTTGGCATGATGTGGAGCTTATGAGTAGGAAAGAGAAAAGGGTAATTAGATTCTCTATTTCTGTTTGTGTTTTTGGGGTGAGATTGTATGTAGTAGCACCTTAAATAGAGAGATGCCAGATGAGTAAAAAACTCCCACAAGTTAGGCTCATAAAAAAGGTGGGCTGTGGAGTTAATGAAAACTGAAAAAGGGTTATGGATATCACATTTTTCTTCACTTATCTGTTTTGATGCAATAAATTTTTGGTGCAATAACGGTAAGCTTGAACCAACTTTTGTGCAGCTGAGGCTTTAGTTTAGCGGTAAATTTTAGTGTGTTTTTTTTGTAGTTCGCCTGATGTATAGGCAAACTGCATTACAGGTTATTCAGTTTGTTTAGGTATTAGGCGAAATTGTACCCTGTACACTTCAATTTGCCTAAATATTAGACTAATTGTATCTTGCACACCATGTCACAAATTCCAATCATATATATACAGCAGGTGTGAGTGAATTCATTCATACTACCGTCTAAAAATTTCACTTTTTTATTTCTTTTACTTCTATCTTTTACTTTTTGTATTTGTAAAATGGCTCAAACATTAGTATTAACAATTCATTATGATAGAAAAATATTAATAGATCATAATAAATATCTTATATTTATTGACGTGTCTCCAAATGTGAGATGTTTGGCAACGCTGAGTGATCTTATTCTGCATGCTATTTATTAGCAACACAGAAAGCCGGCAAAAAAAATTTACTACAAATATCTAGTAGAAACAGATAATACTTTTATTATAAAAAATATTATTTAAATAAATATCAATTAATTAATAATTTTTTTTGCTGTTTGATAATGTTATTTTTATTTGTTTGTTATAGGTATTGACTACGTAATGATGACAACGTAAAATTAATCAGGAGCTGAAAAAATCATTTTTCCATAATTCATATTTTGGAATTGTTGTTTATCTAGTTAATCTGTGTGAGGGGAGTTCTTCAATTGATGACACTCAGTCAGGTGGGACCGTGAAAAAGAATATTACAGGATTAGACATTAATCTAAACATGCCACTTGGAATAGAAATGATGGGCCAAATAATGAAGATCGGAATATACAGTCAGAGGACATACGGTAAGCAGATGTTAAAAGCCATGAGGGTTCTACAATTGGAGATCCAATAATTGATCTATATCTAGTTAACCCTGTATCCGATAGCGAGGAGGTAGAAGCTGAACCAGTTAATATACTTGATGATGAAGAGGAGGAGGACGATGTTGAGATGAACTAATTCACAAACTTACAACTCGTACTGACTTAGCCTGCTATTTTCCAACCAGATGATCATTTGTAAATCCTGCGAAATTAATAAATAATTATCTAATAAATTAATTATCATGCAAAGAAATTAGAAAATAAAATTTTTATAGTTTAGAGGAGTAGAAATATTAAAAATACGAATTTTAACACTAATTTTAAAAATTTTGGCCCAAAATTAGACCAACGAACTGAATCGGGTGAACTGGGTTCAAGCCCACACACTTACCCATGTATATAAGCTTCATTCTATCGACCATAACTTTCAATTCGGAGTACCGATTGACGAGCCGTTTGTGGCCACACATTTGCTTTGGAGTCCTCTTTATTTCTATCCGAACAAAATGGTAAGAAACTTTGTAAATTATGCCCAGTTTCTTCTCCCTTTCTGAATTTGCATTTTAGTATGAATTTTGAGTAATTTTGATGATTTTAGTGGTTTAGGTACAATCTAACACTAGATAATTATTGGATTTTCTCCCAATCATCAATGGATAAGGTAAGAAAATTCTAAACCCTTGTGGTTTGTCCAATTTGGTGTGCCCTAGTACTAATTTGAGTAAATTGTATGAACTAGCTTGAGTTTATGTTGAATTGGAGTTCAAGTGACAAATTGGAGCTCTTGGGACAAACCTTTGATGGCTGAAATTATTGGGTGTGACTTGCTGTCTTGGAAGTTTGAATTGTGGCATTTTGAACTTAGGGAGAAATTGGCTAAGGTATGATTTCATTTTTTCGTAATTAAAATATAATGTAACGTGAAAACTTGGGTTAGATGACCTAGGATAGGTTGAATTGTGTATTTGGTGTTTGATATCTTAAGTTGATGTGTATGGTTGGCTTGATGGTTATTGATGTGGGAGATGATGTTACTAGTGCAATAATGATTTTTAGTATTAATAATGTATTTTGAGGATTATATGTAAGTTGTATTGAATGTAAATTATTGAATTAGAACTTGATGAAAATGGTGAATTAGAGTGTTATGGGATGAATGAGAAGGGTTGAGATATGATTGAACTTGGTTTATTGCAATTTTGGTAAGTTTTGAAAGGTTTAGAATTGGAATGTTTTGAAAGTTGAGGTAATATTTTAGGAAAACTTATTTTTTGACCAACTTTGCTGGTCCATAAATTGGCTTCTGGATCCTTAATTTTTATCAAACTTATTTTACGTGAAAATTGGGTCCGTGTTTATTTTGTTCGAAGAACGAAGGAAAAATATTTTAAAACGAAAAAATTATGCGCGTCTAAAGTTAGGTGTGCAAAATAGGTAATTTTGGACTTAGCAGCTCTTTGCCTCTGCTGCTAAGCCCGCATACATGGACACACATATACGCGGCTGGTGGCCTCTGTCTAAAGCCTCCACGTACGCGGCAAGGTGGTGCGTACGCGGATGCATACGCGAAACCCTGTTTTTCTAAAATCTGAATTTTATGGTTTTAAACCATTTCTCTAACTTTCTAAACCTTTATAACTCTTGTTTAAAGCCTGGTGGGTAATTTTTGGATAGTGGAGTGTGAGTAGAACTGTTGAAGAAGATAACTTGTTAGTGAAGAAAGAGGTAAAGTGGATGATGATGATTAAGGAGGTGCTGAGATATTATATATGCTATGATTGATGGCTGAATACGTAATGTATGATGATTGGATGATTGAAATTTGATGAGCATATGGATTATGCACTTCAAAAATATATGAGATATGGGTTTTTCTGGAAAGATGCAGTGGCTTGCCACCACTTGCTCCAGATGAAACCCGATACTCTGTTGACCCTGCGTCGTAAGGGTGGCCGGTCACTTATTCCTTTTCAGACGAGCTCTCCCCCATGGATATATATGTAATGAATGATTGTGAATGATTATGGTTCTTTGAACTTGGAGTTTGACTCCATAGAATATTATATTATTGAGTTTGGAGTTTGACTCCATGGATATTATTTTGAGCTTGGGGATACATGCATGCAGGAACTGTCCACGATTAGATACCAGAACATGTCAGGTTGGCTTTATAACTGACAGATGAGACTCATCAGCCATAGGACAGGCATACATCGTATGCATTTATGCGTTTATTTGGTGTGTTTCGCTTTGGAATGCCTAAGTGCTTATATATATGCCTACCACCTACTTGTTTTACTTGTTGTATCTGTTTTCTATGTGTGAATTTCTTTTATGCATTATCTGTGATTGTAACTGAGAAATTCCTCAGGAGAAAGGAGTTGATGCCAAGGGTGGTTCTACCGGTGATTTGGAGGTTTGGAGGAGTCGGAAAGGAGAGTGTTAGATTAGAAGGAAAATCCTTAGCTAGTCGCCTAAATTTATGGTTTAGTTTGTGTTTTATAAGTTTGAATAAAATATCGGAAGTTCTAGGATCGCCTCTGGCTTTTCCGAAACCTTATATGTTAGTTATGTGGGCACCGTTACCATATTGAGAACCCCCGGTTCTCATTCCATACGTATTTGTTGTTTTTCAGATGTAGGACGTGACGTGCCTCACTGAACATGCTAGGTTTGCTTTCTTGGAAGCGAAGACTTGTATTTTGTACTTTTTATATTATGTACTTAGCTATATATGGACCTTCTTCGATTTTGTATAAAAACATGTTTTGTCCCTCTTAGAGGTTGACTTTGGAGAACTAGGATTTGTTCTTTTGCATATGGTTGGGTTTTATATATATTTATATGCATATCTATACTCTAGCTGGCCTTTGCTTCGCAAGTCGAGTCTGGAGCTCGCTATTTGTATCTTTGGCACTCTATATCATATGTATCCTATGCTTCCTTACGCAATTATCTGTTTCTTTTATGCTTAACGCTTTTCGAGTGTGACGTTTTGTCTGGTCTTGGTTTTTGTTTAACGTTTTTCTTTAAGGCTCCTAGATATATTATCCTTGTTATTTTTATATGTATATATTTTGTTTTTAGAGGTTGTAGCGTCTTACTACCTTTGGTTTACGACTTAGGCATAAAGCTCAGTGTGGTAAAGTGTTACATCATATCCGACTCACTTTATCATGTTGAATCTGGATGCAATGGACCAGGATTGGTCTTTTGGTCAGGGAGGTCCAGATGATGATCCGATCAATGAGTTATAGTTGTGCAACAATTTGAGAATAATGAACAAGTTCTTATGGCAATAAAGATGTATATCGTCAAGAGGGCCGTAGGGTATAAGATATTAAAGAATGACCATTTGAAGTATTTAGTTCAGTGTGGTTGTCAATGAAGCATACGTGTTTCATATCCCAAAGGCAGGAAAAGTAGGAGCTGAAGATATATTATGGTCCTCATTCTTGTCTGCAAACATCGACGGGACAAGATCATAGAAGGTTGGACTCGAAAGTAATAACTCAAGTGATCTTCACAATGGTAGGTGAAATCCGATCTGACCATTAGCATAAGGATTTTTCAAGGATCTGTTGAGATCCACTTTGGCTACAAAGCATCCTATAGAAAGGTTTGGCTTGTGAAGCAGAGGGTGATCGTTTCAATATACATAGATTGACAGGAATCATACAATGAGCTTCTTAGATGGCTATTTGCAATGCAAATGTACTTACCAGGTGTGTTTTATTACGCTGTCTTTAGTTTTAATCACAAAGTTCATTTAAATCATGTTTTGCTATTCAATCTCAAAGAAACCATCCATTCTATGTGTTATATAAAAAATACCTTTGACATGTCAGTATTCGACAAGTTTAGACTTCGATCAACTTTCAAATACGGATTGGAATCACTTTGAAAGCGGTTACATATTTAGAGTTCTAAGTGTAGATTATAACCAACTTTAAAAACGGTTATGTACTCAATTACATACTCTCTCATAATGGAGTTACAACTGTCCAAGTGTGTGGAACAAATCTTCTACCAGCAGTTTTTGAAAGTTATTAGATATAATTATAATTTTTAATTATTGTAATTCTCTATAAATAGGAGTTTTATGATTAGAATAAAAGGTTGGAATTATTCTTCAAAAAACACTCACAGGCATTCATATCTCTAGCGACTTTCTGAGTCTATTGAATTCTTTTTCTATAGTACAGTTCCTTCCACATCTTTTATACTTTCTTCTTTACAATTTTTGTAATTTTTATTTATGTAATTTATTCTTCCAGCAAGTTCAAGTTTAGTCATTTTATATTCAAAGTTTGTTTTTATTCTCTTTTATTTTAATTTGCAACAAACTTTATCTTTTAATCAAGTTTATTTACTTTTGAAGTATTTCAATTTGCAAGTCAATTTCATTTTGATTTTATTTAAAAAAAATATAAAAAAAAATTTGCTTTTTGATCATAACAAAAAATAGAAGATTTTGATACATGGTAAAACTGATATCTGCAAAAGAGGAGTAGATTTTGCTCCCAAATATTAGATATCAAACCAACCCAAATTCTTTCTTACAGCAAATAAATTTAAATTTGCAAAAAATTTGCATAAAAAATTAGCACATTTGTTGAGAAAGTTTTTTGTTGATTGTATCAAAATTATTTGTCTTCATAGTGTCATGCATAATTTTTTTTTATCATTATTGCATGTTGTTGCGCAATGATAAAATTATTAACATGGTTGAAGAAGTTCCTAGTGATAACATAGAGTCGATTAGTAGGAAAAATTATGTGCCTCCAAGTTAATTTGGAGATGCCCCCGTTGCAGTAAATAACCAACCATCATTCTCTTTTCCTGACATGAGTCGGAATTATCAAGGTGGTTCGACATTATCAAGGTGGTTCGACATCAAATAGTATAAGATCGATGACTGTTTTTCGACAACACAGATGAAAGCCATTATAATTTGGTAAATTTGCTAACACAACAAATGACTACCATCTTAAATTCTGCTATGGTAGTGACGAGGTTATTCCTCACATTGTTCAACGGGTCAGTAGGGATAAATGTAGGCTTTATAAATCGACTTTATTTTGTGTCTATATTTCCAAAATTAATTCAAATGGATGAAGTGTCAACAGGGGTAAAAAATCCCAAAATTGCGATGAAATTTACTGGAGAAGCAGGAGAATCAACTGTCGAGCGTATTGCTCGTTACTTGGTCAAACTTGGAAATTTAGCAAATAATAAAGATTTGAAAATGAAAATTTTCCTTTTTTTTTAACAGAAAATGATTTTAAATTATTTTTGAATTTAAGGTCCAATTCGACTTTAACATGAGCTCAATTGGAAAATGCTTTTCATAGTCAACTTTACAGAGGAGAATTGATAGTAACTTTAACAGACTTATTTGCTTTAAAAAGAGATGATGATGAATCGATAGATGACTATATAATTCCATTAAAAAAATACTCGCAATCGATGTTATGTGTCGATTCTTGAAAGCAAGATCGTCAAAGTAGCCATCAAAGATCTTGGCTTTAATATGCATTGAAAGTTAGTTAATGTGCATATCCCTGACCTTACTCATCTGACCGAAAGATTTCGACAAATTGAAAATATAAAAGAAGAAAAGAAGAAAGAAAGAAAGAGAAATGGTTGAGTATGGGTTTGTCAAAAATAATATTCAATGATGATAAGTTTTTATGCTTTTGTCCTTCTAGTTAAAAATATAATACTTGGGGCATTTGTTATATCAAAGATATTTTTTTTCGATAAATTAAAAAAAATATGGTTAAAACCTGGGATCATATTTATCCATTTTATTATTTTTGATTTTTCAATGATGACATGATGCTTCACTAACATTTTGTCATGCACTACGTAAAAGTATTTATGAAAGTTTATACAAGGTAACAGTAGAAGTTGATCAAACAATTATTTGAAAATAATTGTCAAATTAATCAAGCTATCAAAAAGTATCTTCAACAGAGAGAAGCATGTGATATTTGATGATGAAAATGGTTATTAGAGAAATAGTTGATAACTCTAAGATTCTCGAAAATATTGAATAATATTAAGTATTTATATTTTTTTCTTCTAGTCAAAAAATAGATACTTAGGGGCATTTGTTATATCAAAAATAATATTTTCGACAAGACATTATTAAACTTTTTGACCGGTCAGTGTTTGACAACTTTAGACTTCGATCAACATCTAAATACAGATTGAAATCACTTTAGAAGCAATTACATATTCTGAGTTTTAAGTGCAGATCAAAACTAACTTTAAAAATCTTTATGTACTCTTTCATAATGGAGTTATAACTGTCCAAGTGTGTAGAATAAATTTTCTAAAAGCAGTTTTTAAAAGCTTTTAGTCAAGTTTATTTATTTTTGAAGAATTTCAATTTTCAAATCAATTTCATTTTGATTTCATTTAAAAAAAAATATAAAAAAATCTTTACTTTTTTATTATAAAAAAATAAAAGACTTTGTTACATGGTAAAACTGTTATCCGCGAAAGAAGAATAAATTTTGCTTCTAAATATTAAAATATCGAACCAACTCAGATACTTTGTTGCAGCAAATAAATGTTTTGATTCAACTCTGCAAAAAAATCTGCATAACACCATACGAATAGAAAATTCAAGCATCCTAGTATTTATAAGGAGAAGAAAGCCAAGACCATAAATTATCCATCAACATAGAAACTTGTAATGCTTTTGCGATTACTCCGGTGGTTGATGTTGCCTTTATTGTCCAGATTACTTTTTTTTATTAGTTTAATGTTACGATTACATAAGAATTATATTTTTTTTGAAAGTAAGGCTCAACACATAAAGTGGAGCATAGTCAACACGAAACCAAATAATTATTTGTATTTGTAAGCTATCCTCCAGTTGCTACCAATTGTTTTTCATAGATAAAGTCAACACAAACTATTTTGGTTACTCCTTTAGGTGATATCTCTCTTCATACTTGTTTTTTTCACCTGCACCCTCTCTTAGATTTCTCCCTTTGATATAGCCATCCCACTCTTTCTAATGATATTTTATTTCCTCCCAAATGTCCTCCACTTGATCTATTTTATTTTGTAATATCTTTTGATTTCTCTTCCTCCAAACCACTCAAATAATCGCAAACCAAAGATTGATCTATTTCCTCCTTCCGCACATAGTCGCTTCTTGATCGCACCAAGCCTCTAAAAATTGTTTTAGCTCCACTGGTTTAACACACTGTATCCCTCCCTCTTGGAATGCTTTTGCTCACAGAAATTCCACCAACTTGTAATGAATAAAGAGATGATTTTCATCTTCTTTATGTCTTTCACACAGCCCATAAGTAGTCTCACTTTGTCTTATAATATTCAACCTTGCTAACCTTTTCTTTGTGTTCAACCTTCCTAAAATCGCAAACCACGCCATCATTTTCACCCTTGGTGGAAGGGCTCCTCTCCAAATATTATCAAAGAAGTGTTTAGATTCGGCAAAATCAAGAATTTTCCCTCTACAATATTTATCATTGATTTTCTGTTGTGAACGTCCACACTGCTTTATCCTCTGTGCTTGCATTTAAGAAAATATTTTACAAACAAAAATATAATTTCTCACAGTGTTACCCATACTTAAAGCTTGGCACCGGTGCCATCAGTCAGGAACAAAGGGGAGTTGGTAACAGCGTCTCCACAGTTGGGGTCGTCATGGCTCCCGGTGCTGGTAGGTGAGGTAGAGTCCGGAGTGCCTGAATTTTTCTTAGGTGGGTGGTTGCCAACAATCAGCTCCTTGAGGTATGAAAACCTATATTCGTCATGCAACGCGTACGCGTCGCCCACGCGTACATGTGGGTGGTCTTGGAAGCAAAAAGGACGCGCACGCGTGGATAGAGAAATCGGCGTAAAGAACGTGTTGGACAGAAAGTTGTGCTGCCCCCTCTCACTAAAAAAATTTCTCCTCCATCGAAGGTTCTAGTTCCATAATAGACCATCCCAACAACCACAATTTGCGATCACTTCATTCTTGTTACTTGATATGACAAAGAGTCTCGAAAATTTTTCTCAGAGGCTAAAATCTCCTAGCCACTTGTCCTACCAGACTGCTAACATTTTTTAAGCATCCTAGTATTTTTAGAGAGTAAAGTTGATATCTTACTAATTATCCCAGGCAAGCTTAGCACCGTCAAGATTTGCAATTTTCTTTTCATTGGATAAAACTAAGGTGACAAATTGTCTATCAACATAGAAACTCGTAATGCTTTTGCTATCTTTCCAGTAGTTGATGTTGTCCTTATTACTTAAATTATTTTTTTATTAGTTTAATGTTAATGATAATTAATTATACTAGGAATATATGAAGAGTACATAAGATTAACCACAAAATATTTTTTTAATTTTTTATTTTAATTCATTTTAAAATTTTTAAAATAATAAGAACCAATTTTTTTTTCACTTTCAAAAAAATATTTTATAGTTAACTTTATGTACTCTTTATATACTCTTATTATAATTAATTACCATTAAAATTAAACTAATAAAAAATAATTTAAGTAACAGTCTTGTCTCATGTTCTTTTAGTAGAGATTATAAATCATCTAAAATTTTTAAAAGTTGAAATCAACATTCACATATGTGTTTAGAACTTAGAAAGGAGAGTGGAAGAGTAAATGATGAAGGTTGTGAAAGAAGAATGGACGAAGGAGTGTATAAACATGAAAACCGGTCTCACTAATTTCATCATGCAAAAAAAATTAAGAAATTTCAAATAGTAATAAAATATCTTGGAACGAATTCAATTTCTTTAAAATTTAAAAAATTTTATTTTAGAAAATTATTACTAACATTTTTAAGCATTTAGTATTTGTAGGGAGTGAATTTGCTATTTAGTTATCGAAGGCAAGATTGACATCATCAAGATTTGTAATTTCCTTTTCATTGAATGAAATAAGTCACAAGTTGTCCATCAACATAGAAATTTGTAATGCTTTTGCCATCTCTCCATCTCATTGAATGAAACCAAGGTCACAAATTGTCCATCAACATAGAAACTTGTAATGCTTTTGCCATCTCTCCAATAGTTAATGTTGTCCTTATTATTTAGATTATTTTTTTATTAGTTTAATGTTGATGGTAATTAATTATACTAGGAGTACATGAAGAGTACATAAGGTTAATTATAAAATATTTTTTTTAATTTTTTGTTTTAATTCATTTTGAAATTTTTAAAATAATAAGAACCAATTTTTCTTCCATTCTCAAAAAAAATATTTTGTAATTAACTCAATCAAAGATTGTGAAAGATGTTGTTAATGCTGCTAGAGGTACACGATACTCTACTCTTTATGGCATAAGAGATTATGTCATATGAGTGAGAAAGGTACGAATATGTTATCCAAGAGGAATCTTTTATCTGGTTGCAAGGTTGCTTTGCAAAAGTGCAATCATTGCTTTGCTAGAAAATAAAACAGGGTTTCTTTCAAGAGTCATCCACCTTCAAGGAAGCCGGAGGGTCTATATATTTTATAACCTTTATTGATGACCATTCTAGGAAATTATGAGTTTACACTTTGAAGACCAAAGATCAAGTTTTGAATGTGTTCAAGCAATTTCAAGCTTCTGTTGAAAGTGAAACTAGGAAGAAGTTGAAATACATTCGTACTGACAATGGTGGTGAGTACTCAAGTCCATTTGATGCTTACTATAAAGAGCATGATATAAGACATCAGAAGACTCCTCCAAAGACTCCTCAGTTGAATGGCTTGGCTGAAAGAATGAACAGAACATTAGTTGAAAGAGTTAGGTGCTTATTGTCACAGTCTGGATTGGCAAAATCCTTTTGGGGTGAAGCTTTGAGCACTGTTATTCATGTTTTGAACCGAACACCATGTGTTTCTTTGCAATTTGAAGTGTCAGAGAAGGTATGGTCAGGTAAAGATGTTTCTTATGATCATTTAAGAGTCTTTGGATGTAAAGCTTTTGTTCATATTCCCAAAGATGAGAGATCCAAGTTTGACGTAAAGACTAAGTAGTGTATTTTTATTGGCTATGACACGGATGAGTTTGGTTACAGGTTTTATGATCTTGTTAGCAAGAATGTGATTCAGAGTAGAGATGTTATCTTTGTTGAAGACCAAACATTGAAGGATGTTGATAATGCGGATAAGCCAATGGTTTAGCCTAGTGATGATTTTTCTGACTTGAATATTACTCTCTCTATGCCTATGGTAGAAGATAGTAGAGTTAAAGCTCAAAATAATGAGCATGATACAGGTGCAGGTGAAGATGGAACAATTGATCCGATACTTGATGAAGTTATTGATGATGATCAAGATGAAGAACCAGCTTTAAAAATTCCAGCAAATGCACTCAGAATGTCTACAAGAGAGAGAAAGCATTCGTCAAGGTATTCTCCACATGAGTTTGTTTTGTTGACTGATGGAGGAGAACCTGAATGCTTTGAAGAGGATGTTGAAGATGAAAGAAAAGGTCAATAGCTTGAAGCTATGCAAGAAGAAATGAACTCCTTACTTGAGAATGATACCTATGAGTTGGTGAAGCTACCGAAGGGTATGCAAGTTTTGAACAACAAATAGGCATTTAGAATCAAGAATAAAAAACACAATTCTAAGCCTCGGTATAAAGCTAGATTGGTTGTTAGAGGTTTTAATCAGAGAAAAGGTGTTAATTGTGAGGAGATTTTTTCTCCTGTTATGAGGATGTCATCCATTCGTGCTGTGCTTGGATTAACAGTTTCTCTTGATCTGAAGATTGAGCAAATAGATGTAAAGACAGCTTTTCTTCACGGTGATTTGGACTAGGAAATCTACATGGAGCAACCAGAGGGTTTTGTTGTTAAAGGAAAAGAAGATTTTGTGTGCAAGTTTAAGAAGAGTCTTTATGGGTTGAAGCAAGCTCTAAGACAGTGGTACAAGAAGTTTGAATCTGTTATGGAGAAGTATGGTTACTGATAAACCACTATTTTATGGTTTATATTGTGTTTAATTGAGTGGTTTTTTATCAAATTCTTGCCCACTTATTCATATGATTTGCATGATTTTACAATTCCTTCCTAGTTTAGTTCTATGGTTGAAAACTTGCTTCCTAGAGATCTTTTAATTACGTATTTTAATTCTTTTTTATACCATTCGATGCCGTGATCTGTGTGTTAAGTGTTTCAGGATTCATAGGACAGGAATAACTTAGAGAATGGAGAGGAAGTTTGCAAAAAAATAGAAAGAACACAATAAACTAAGGAGATGACCAGCGAATACCGACGCGGACGCATGGCTCACGCGACCGCGCGAAATGGAGAAAATCACAGTGACGCGTTCGCGTGCCTGACGCGAACGCGTGGATTGGAGTCTGCACGAATGACGCGAATGCATGGACGACGTGTACGCATGGCAAGAAAAAAACGCTGAATGACACGCACGCGTGGATGACGCGTACGCGTGACATGCACGATCTGCAGAATTAGCAGAACACGCTGGGAGTGATTTTGGGCCGCGTTTTGACCCAGTTTTTGGCCTAGAAACACAGAATAAAGCCAGCGAACATGTAGAAGACTCAAGGAATACTTAGCATAGGCTCATAATTCATAATTTTAGGTTTAGATGTAGCTTTTAGAGAGAGAGGCTCTCTCCTCTCTCTTAGGTTTTAGGATTTAGGATTTCTTTTAGGATTAGGATTTCTACTTCTCAATTTCTAGGTTTAATATTCCTTTACTTTTGTTTATGTTTTCTTCTACTTTTATTTATTCTATTACTTTAGTTAATTACTTGATGTTGCCAATTTGGTTTATGGATTCTTATGTTCAATCTAACTTTCCATTTAATATAATTTGAGATATTTCAGATATATGATTTTAATTTAGCTTTTTACACTCTTAGCTTTGGTTGAGTAATTAGAGACTCTTGAGTTATCAAACTCAGCTGATGATTGAAAATTGGAATTCTTTGCTGATTGATTTGAATTCCCCTAACTCTAGTCTTTTCTTAGGAATTGACTAGGACTTGAGGAATCAAATTGATTTATCCACTTAACATACCTTCATAGTTAGAGGTTGATCAAGTGGGAGCAAAAGCCAATTCTCATCACAATTGATAAGGATAACTAGGATAGGACTTCTAATTCTCATACCTTGCCAAGAGCTTTATTAGTTATTAATTTAATTTCTTGCAATTTACTTTTCTTGTTCAACCTATTTAAAAACCCCAAAAAGATACTTTTTCCATGATCAATAATAAAACACACCTCCCTGCAATTCCTTGAGAAGACGATCCGAGATTTGAATACTTCGGTTTATAAATTTATTGGGTTTTGTTACTTGTGACAACCAAACTTTTGTACGAAAGGATTCTCCGTTGGTTTAGAAACTATAATTACAACGAGACTTTATTTGTAAAATTTTTTACCGATAGAAAATCCGTTCGTCAAAATGGCGCCGTTGCCGGAGAATTGCAAACGTGTGCCTTATTATTGGTTATTGTAAATATTTTATTTTGCTTGTTTATTTGTTTTTATTTTTGTTTTTAATTTTTATTAGCTACTATGAATTCTCACCCCTGTCGCTATGAGTTTGGTTCCAATGTTGTTGTAGGGAATGTACGCTATAAGGAGAACATGCATCAAGGATGGAACAATCAAAGATGGGAGGAGCCACAAGGATTTGATCAACTCTCTTGGCAACAACCACCTCCAATGGACTATCAATAACCATTCTGTGATGCATATCAAGGCAATGGCTATGGTGAGCATTCTTTTGATTATCAACAACCACCACCATATGCTTATGAACCACCCCCTTAATATAACTCTGGACCACCATACTCACAAGCCCCCTACTACCAAACATCATCACATGATTCTAACCCTTATCCATCATATCAACCACCCCATGAGCCATATGAGCCATACATAAATCCACCCCAATTCCAACCCAGTTACTCCCAAGGACCACCACCTCCATATACACCACATCCATATCTATCAATCCAAGAGCCGTATGATCCTACTTATGATATCCGAGCAAAACAAGAGTCAAGGGATCATCTCAAGGAAACATGGATAAATTTCAAGCAACCCTGCGTCAATTGGACCGAGCGGTAAACCGAATAGCGCCCGAAGCTTTCATGGCTAAAGAATCTCAACTTGAGAACAAAGAATTGAAGTGTGCGGTGTAACAAGTAGAAAAGATGGAGAGTGATAAACCACCACATTCTTATGATGAACCACCCTCTTATCATGAACCTTTCCTCCCAAATAATGAGCCCTCACATCCACCTCAACCTTCGATGCATGACACTATTGGTGTTCTTTTTCAAGGGCAAAGAGAGATGAAATGAGGAGTACTAGAATTCGCGATTGCCTTGACCGAGGTAGTAAACCGATTAGCTTCCCAATATTTGAACACTCAAAGTACTCCCATGGCTATATGTGGAGAATCAAAAGAAGAGCGTAGCATGAATGAGACACTAGAAACTCCGGTGGACAATGAGGAACATGGCTTTGTATTGGAACAAGTGGAGGAAGCCATAATGGTTGCAGAGAAAGAAGTGGTTGAGGATTTAGGAGATGCTGAACCTCCATGGGAATCTAGAATTGTAGAGCACCCTCCAATAAAATTGAAATTGATGTCAAGAAGGCCAGTGCACAACCTCCATGGCATATTCCTTATGAAAACTTGGATGGGATAGATCAAGAAGTAAGTTCCCTTGGTGATAAAGATCATGCATCAAGTCCTCCTAGTGATAAATCTACATCCGCAAATGAACTCCTTGAATATGAAGACTCTTCTCTGATTGAGTCTGAGAATAATGTGGGAGCGAAAATCCTTAGAAAAGGGCGGACGGGAGTTGAGTACGCTTTGTCAAGAACGTTGGAAACTTCTCCACCTAGGTTGCCGTCTACTCCTTCACTTGAGTGGGTAAAACTTATCTCTGTTCGTCTTCCTATCCCACTTGAGTACGGTTTTCTTGAAACGAACGGCCAACTCAGGAAGCTTTGTGGCATAAAGCGTAAGAGGAGACTGTTTAGTGGTTAGAGTTACAAATCAAGGCTCATCAAGGTTGATACTTCAAGAGATAGATGTAAGGGCTCAACTGGTGATAATTTGGTTAGATCTAAAAGAAGAGTTTGGTACTCTGTAGAGAATTCAAAGTGCTTGCCACCCGGATGGAACCATGATGATCAACTTGAAGACGGGTGTAAAATCAAGATTTGGGATCCCGACATACAAGAAGATCAACTTTGGGAGCTCAAAACTTGTGAAGAACTCCATCAAGGCTTGAAAAATCATGGAATAGACAGAGCTTATTGGAAGTCCAAGCATTGGTGGAAGTTTCAGGATGAGTTCAAGCACAAGCCACCATGACAAAGAGCTCACTAAATGTCCAACTTAAGGACTTTAACTAAAAGTGCTAGGTGGGAGACAACCCACCATGGTATGATCGTTCCTTTTTCAATTATAATTTTATTTAGTTTTGTTTGTTTTTGAGTTTTATTTTATTTCATTGAACCTGGAATTATTCATAACATCCGCATTAGCATTGCATTTTGCATCCTGCATAAAAAAACGCACGCGACGCGTAAGCGTTGCTGACGCGTCTGCGTCATAGGTGCATTCTGAAGAAAAGAGAATTGAACAGAAAGTCAGGCGAAAGCGTGGCTGGAGACGTGCCTTTGGCACAAATACGCCCACGCGATCGCATCCCTGACGCGTCCGCGTCATGTGGAAAAATTGGCCTCCCACGCGTCCGCGTCACCCACGCGAACGCGTGCCCCAAAAATCGACGTTAAAAGGGGTGTATGGCAGAATGTTAGGCCAGAATGGGGCTGGAACCATGCTAGAAGTACAAGCCCTACCACGCGAATGCGTGCCCCACGCGTTCGCGTCATTTTTCACAACATGGTCATTCACGCGATCGCGTCAACCACGCAACCGCGTCACCCTAAAATTTGGCAAAATGGGTTTCAAACAGAGAGTTGCGCGAACGCGAGGCTGCACTCGCGCCAATAGCACAAATCAGACCACGCGACCGCGTGATCCACGCGTCTGCGTCACCGATAATTATTTTACATCACGCGACCACGTCACTCACGCGTCCGCGTCACATGCAACGCACAGCTTATCCAGATTAGCCAAATATCTTATCTTTTCTTCCCCAAATCCTAATTTCTTCTTTCCCTTTCTTATTTCTTTCTTCTTTCTTTCTTACTTACTTCTTCTTCATCTCTTTAACTTCTCATCCTTCTTCACTTTCATTCTATTTAATTTATTTGCATACTTTCATTCATTGCATTTTCATTTTGTGCATATTTTTCTTTTCTTTTCTAAATTTATTATTTTTCCATTGGTGTTAAATTTTCTTATTCAACTGTTGTATCTTTTCTGATATTATTTTGGTGCTTCGTGACTTGTTTTCATTGTTGGGTAATATTATTTATAGGTCAATGCTAATCTTATATGATACTTGTATCCCTCTTGCATTGACATGAACATACAATATCTTGCATTATCCACACTCTTCCCATTGTTGTAAATTTTGCACCACTGGTATGCCATGTGCTTCTATTGTTTTCTCACGCACATGCTGAAGCTTCCATGTAATTGAGACCCTTATCATTTGGCATTAACCCACCCATACTTCATTTATTTTCTTATCTTTATTTCTGGATTACTTTTCTTCCCTTTTTCTTTCAGGATGGCCACCCGGAAGGGAACCGGAAGACGTTTACAAGGGGAGACAGACAAGTCCATCTGCAAAATCTTCGGAATAAAGCGCCAGTTAGAACAGTCCCTCCACCTGCACATCTCAGCATGCACCGAGGACGGTGCAATCTTTAAGTGTGGGGAGGTCGATACCGATCTCCATGGATTAGTTATTTTCTTCCCAACACCAATGTCTAGTTTTCTTTGTTAGTTCATTGTTGCATTGCATAATAGATTGCATGTGTAGTTGATTGTTTGCATTTAAGTACTACTTGGTAGAAAAATAATAAGTTTCTTTTTAAGACCCTATTTTTAAAAAATTTCACTAATTTAAAATTAAAATTTTTGTGTTAAACTTGTCGGAAGTTGTATTTGGAACATGGATTTTTGAGCCAAAGAACACACAATCCGTGAGATTTTGAGCTTATTTATATGGTTACATTATTTAACCATAATATTTCATTCTTGTGTATTTTTCTTCTCTATGATTGCAATCTGTATTTTGTTCCAGTCTATATGTCCATTGTTTAGTATATTTACATGCTTGCATATGATTGAGGCCATATTTGATTATTAACTCACTTATCCCAAATAAGCCTACCCTGTTATGTCACCCTTGTTAGCGACCTTGAGCTTTTTAATCCCCTTTTGTTCTATAACCACATCACTAGCCTTAAGCAGAAAAACAATTAATTACCCCAAATTGAATCTTTGGTTAGCTTAAGATAGAGATTGTGCATCAACTAAGTGTGGAAAAACTGTGGGAACATGGGTTAATAAGGGAATGTATCATGTTTCTAATTTATTTTAATATTGGAAATTTGGGAACCTACTCATGTAAAACCAGAAAAATTAAAAATCCATGTGCATTGATAAGTTATATTTAAAAAAAAAAACTAAAAATATTCAATAAATATATAAATAAATAAGGGGACAAAATTACCCCAATGTTAAGCTTTAATAAAGATCAATGCACATGTGATAAAAGTAAAGAAATATAAAAAATTTGGTACATGAGTATGAAAATTATACAAAAGTGGGAATTATGGGTAGCTAGGTGTGATTTTAGAATTACATAGAGTGTGTGTGTGGTAAGAGCTTAGGTTAGTCAAAGATTCATATTATAGCTCACTTGGTCATACATATATCCTCACCCTTACCTTAGCCCCATTACAACCCTGAAAAGACCTCATGATGTTTGCATGGGTATACTAAATATTTGTTGATTGGTTAGATGAAGAACAAAGTTTAGAAAGCATTATTAGAGAAGAGTAGAGTGATTGACCCTAGGCACTTGAGAGTTAGAGTGATATACACTACCAGTAAGGGTTCAGTGCTTGATTCTATGTTCCCTTCTTTCATGAGCTATCTTCTTACAAGTCTACTTGCTTTTTATTGTATGATTTGAATTAGTGGAATTTGGTTTGTATTTGTCTTGGAGAACTTGTTTGTTTTTAACCAAGTAGATAGAAACATCTTAGCATGTAGTTGCATTCACATTCATAGGTTGCATTGCATGAATCTTACTTTTTTTCCACTAATTTATTTTATCTTCTTAAGCTAAGCATGAAGATATGCTAATATTTAAGTGTGGGGAGGTTGATAAACCACTATTTTATGGTTTATATTGTGTTTAATTGAGTGGTTTTTATCAAATTCTTGCCCACTTATTCATATGATTTGCATGATTTTACAATTCCTTCCTAGTTTAGTTTTATGGTTGAAAACCTGCTTCCTAAGCCTTTAAATTGCGTATTTTAAATTCTACCTTATACCATTCAATGCCGTGACTTAGAGAATGGAGAGGAAGCTTGCAAAAAAATGGAAGGAACACAAGAAACTAAGGAGATGACCAGTGAACACCGACGGGACGCATGGCTCACGCGACCGCGCGAAATGGAGGAAATTGCAGTGACGCGTTCGCGTGCCTGACGCGAACGCGTAGATTGGAGTCTGCACGAATGACGCGAACGCGTGGACGACGCGTACGCGTGGCAAGAAAAAAATGCTGAATGACGCACACGCGTGGATGATGCGTACGCGTGACATGCGCGATCTGCAGAATTAACAGAACACGTTGGGACCAATTTCGGGCCGCGTTTTGACCCAGTTTTCGGCCCAGAAACACAGAATAAAGCCAGGAAACATGCAGAGACTCAAGGAATACTTAGCATAGGCTCATAATTCATAATTTTAGGTTTAGATGTAGCATTTAGAGAGAGAGACTCTCTCCCCTCTCTTAGGTTTTAGGATTTAGGATTTCTTTTAGGATTAGGATTTCTACTTCTCAATTTCCAGGTTTAATATTCCTTTACTTTTCTTTATATTTTCTTCTACTTTTATTTATTCTATTACTTTAGTTGATTACTTGATGTTGCCAATTTGGTTTATGGATTCTTATGTTCAATCTAACTTTCTATTTAATATAATTCGAGGTATTTTAGATATATGATTTTAATTTAGCTTTTTACACTCTTAGCTTTGGTTGAGTAATTAGAGACTCTTGAGTTATCAAACTCAGCTGATGATTGAAAATTGGAATTCTTTGCTAATTGATTTGAATTCTCCTAACTCTAGTCTTTTCTTAGGAATTGACTAGGACTTGAGGAATCAAATTAATTTATCCACTTAACATACCTTCATAGTTAGAGGTTGACCAAGTGGGAGCAAAAGCCAATTCTCATCACAATTGATAAGGATAACTAGGATAGGACTTCTAATTCTCATACTTTGCCAAGAGCTTTATTAGTTATTAATTTAATTTCTTGCAATTTACTTTTCTTGTTCAACCTATTTAAAAACCCCAAAAATATACTTTTTCCATAATCAATAATAAAACACACCTCCCTGCAATTCCTTGAGAAGACGGTCCGAGGTTTGAATACTTCGGTTTATAAATTTATTGGGTTTTGTTACTTGTGATAACCAAATTTTTGTACGAAAGGATTCTCCGTTGGTTTAGAAACTATACTTACAAAGAGACTTTATTTGTAAAATTCTTTACCGATAGAAAATCCGTTCGTCAGTTACCGTAAGACAACTTCAGATCATTGTGTATTTGTGTAAAAATTTTTTGATGATAATTTTATGATTTTTTTACTTTATGTGGATGATATTTTGATTGTGGGCAAGAATGCTTTGAGGATTAATGAGTTGAAAAAATAGTTGAGCAATTTCTTTACTATGAAGAACTTGGGTCCTGCCAAACATATTTTAGGCATGACTATTACTCGTTATAGAGATTCCAAGAAGCTTTATTTGTCACATGAGAAGTACATAAAGAAGGTGCTTCAAAAGTTTGGCATGAATGATGCCAAATGTGTTGCTAGTTCTTTTGCTCCTCATTTTAAGTTGAGCACCAAGCAGTGTCCAACCATTGATGAGGAAAAACAAGCAATGAATGAAATTCCTTATGCCTCAGCTGTTGGAAGCTTAATGTATGTTATGGTGTGTACTAGACTAGACATTACTTATGCGGTTGGTACTGTGAGTCATTTTCTCTCTAATCCAGGTAAAGAATATTGGAATATTGTTAAATGGATTATGAGATATCTCAAAGGTACAACTAACTTGAGTTTGAGTTTTGGTAGTGAGAAACCTTTGCTAGTTGGCTTTACTGATGCAGATATGACAGGAGATATTGATTCTCAAAAGTCTACTTCAGGCTATTTGGTCAAGTTTGTAGGAGGAGCTATTTCATGGCAGTTAAGGTTACAGAAGTGTATTGCATTTTCTACTAAAGAGGTAGAGTTTATTACAGTAACTGAAGCATGTAAAGATTTGTTGTGGATGAAGAAGTTTCTTGTAGCACTTGGTTTCAAGCAAAACCGTTATGTGTTGTTGTGTGATAGTCAAAATGCTATTCATCTTGCCAAGAATTCTATTTTTCATGCAAGATCTAAACATATTGATGTTAGGTATCACTGGATACGGAATATGTTAGATTCCAAGTTGTTGGAACTTGAGAAAGTTCACACTGATGACAATGGTACTGATATGATGACAAAAGCATTGTCAAAAAATAAGCTTGAAACGTGTTGTTTGATCGCCGGAATGATGAGGGCTTCCACCTAGTCGAGAAGGGAGAGGTTTGTTGGGTTTTTTTCTCTCCTTTATGAGATCTAAGCCCAATTTTTGGGGTGTTTCTTTTTCACCCATTGTGTCACAACCCTAATAAGATTTTGGGGTCATTGAGAGGTAGAGAGTGTAGCCATCAAAGTGAGATAGAAGAGAGAAAACAGAATTTTTGTTTTTATGCAAAGCAGTAAATTTCAAATAATATTTTCTCATTCGTTCACCGTTGGATCGGCTTAAAATTTAAACTGCGTGTTCTTCTCATCTTGTTCCTCATTATGGACGGTGAAGATGTTGATTAAAGATCTGTAGAAGGAGAAATAGGCTTCAAACAACAACTCTATTTTTGGGTATTTTTTATCTTGTTTCTCATTTGTAAGTTTTGGTGCTTTGATATTTTGGCTGGTTATAACTTATATGCACGTTTTTGTATTTTGTTTGAGATTCTCTTATACCTCATTTAATTATAGTGCAGCTATTTCATTGGTTTGGATGACTCATGATTTTTACCTCACATTGAAGGGATTTTTTACGTTAAAATCTCGGTGTATGTGTTCTTGTTATTGCTTTACTTGCTATATTTGTTTGTTCATAGTTGCTGCTATACTGTGTTGTTAGTGCTTCCATATTATTCTTAGAGCAATGCTAGGGGGCCAGCAATTTTTGTGATTGTTAGCCATCAACTAGCCATCAATGATGATTTGATGGTGTGAGATTGGTGTGAGATTTCATCCAATGGCTCACCTTTCTCTGCTGGTTACATGCTGGCCAAAATTCAATAAAACTGCTGGCCCCCTAAACTTTTCCTTATTCTTATGTTAGATATTTGTGTTATTTTCGCTGCTAGGCTTTTACATTTAGACCTTACAAAGGGGTGACGGAAGAAACGATGAAGACATTGACAGAAAGAAGAATGGGCGAAGGAGTGAGTAGACATGAAAATCGGTCTCAATAATTTCATTACGTAGAAAATAAAAAAATTTCAAACAATAATAAAATATCTTAGAACGAGTTCAATGTCTTTAAAATTTAAAAAATTTAATTTTAGAAAATTACTAACATTTTTGTTTTGAAAAATAAAAAATATTATAAAGTAAAATCGGCCATAACGATTTATTTATATTTGAAAAAAAAAAAATCAAAATGTCCTGCAAAATGTCTTTTTACATAACAATCCACAGTATTCTAGAAATTTAATAAAAAAAAACACAATAATTTGGGAAATCAACCATGAAAGCCCAATGTGAAAATAAATGAGACTATGTACCTTTGCGTGGAAGGCATTAAAGCCACACTACTACTCTCATTGATTGAGTTCATTATCCATCTGTGTATATTAAGACTGTTGCTTACATGAAATGAAATGAACGGGTAAGGCATTCATGAATAAAGCGGGAGGAAGGGAGGGTGAAGTTAAGGCTAAAGGGCATTCATGTCGTTCTTGTGCACTTTCACTTCGTTTTACACAAGGCCATTTAATAGGTGAATCTAAATTTTAATTTACTCCTATGATCCCTTTCCCTTACATATACACAACAACATTATTATTAGACTAAACTATTAATTTACTTCTCTAGCTAACATTTTAAAGCTTCTCTCAAAAAATTTTAAACGGATTTAATATTGTCCCATCTTTATTTTTAGGTGTTAAAAAAATATAACTAAAATTATTTTATAACACTTTTTTTTCATTCTCTTTTTTTACAAAATTTCAAACATCACTTATTCAAACCTAAAAAAATAATTTATATTGGTGATCGTTGAAAGGCCAATTTTATTTATGTATTAAAGTCAAATATTATTATACTTTTAATATATTAATTGTTCGTATGAAATTTAATAACGGGACAAGATTAAATGTATCAATACATTATAAATTATACTCCAATCCTAAGTATATTGATGAAATTTCATGCATAACACACTTTCTCTCTCTAAACAAAAGAATCATTTTAATAAAAAATTGAAATTTTATTATATGGTGTAATGTATTTAATGATTCAAATTAGCTGTGGTAAAGGATTTAAATGTTTTTGGTCCCGTTCTTGTAAAGGAAACAGAGAAAGCGTGGGGGCTGGGGAGATTTGTTTGTGGATAAGATTTTGTTAAAATCTCATTGTTGAAAAGCAATTGAAAATAATTTGTGTTCATTTGCTTACTATCGATAGCATTATTTGTGTCATTTATTTATCAAAAGCGTGGCATTTAAAGCATGTACAGTATGAAAATAACATCACCCACCCGGTGTTCCACCATTGCAAATATTTTTTAAAAAAAAAAACACCCACACACATACAAACAAACAAAGAAACAGCTCTTGTTGGGCTATATTAAATGTCGAATTAATTATCATCCACTGTCATTCCGAAAGTGCGATTTTACTTTTCATTCTTCGGTATATCTTGAAGTGCAATTTGATAATGGTGAGTTTTATGGTGTCTTTTACTATGGTGTTTAAATTGTCTAACTTACTTTTAAAGATAAAAAATAAAATGTTTAAAGTAAAAAATAAAATATTTAAAATTTATTAAATATTGTACTTAACTTTTTTGATAAATTAGGCACAATGTCAAAGGCACTATAGCATTCACCTTTGATAATTCATATGAACTGATCGATGGGCTTTTGTAGCTCTCTCAGTGTTGTGATTGATGCTATTAAAAATCATAACAGCTCCATTTCTTAATTTGATAACCATTATGTATGTCAATTTAATTTATTCACTCATATCAGTTGTACATTTGTCTACGTCAACTTATGATTTCAAGATTGTCATTTTATGTTGTGCAATTTTTTTTTGTCTAATTAATTTTTTATTCATTTAATTTAAATAAATTATCAATTAAACATTTTATTAATTAAATTATCAAACTGAAGATTTAATAATATTTTATCACATTTGACTGCATAAATAATTATAAAATTATTTTGTTTATAAGTTGATTAATTATTTTATTCTATTAACTCATTCACATTCTTGTATTTAAAAACATTTTTTTGAAATAAGTTAAATGTTTTAACATTCCAAACACTCCTTACTAATTACTATATATTGTCCACAACTTCAGCATTTAAATTAGGCATGTCTTACAAGTAATGTTATCCAACGAATTTAGTAAAGTTTATTTAACTGTACAATTTATGCTGCAAATACTATTTACAATATTTATAATGGTCTTATCTTAAAATGATTGATTTTAGTAAAGTTTATTTAACTGTACAATTTATGGAACAAATACTATTTACAATATTTATTTGTATATGATCTTAATTGTCATAATATTATTATTTGAAAAACATGTCATTATTGTATGTTGAAACTTAAATTTTGTAAACAAATATAAGTATTGGTTTATAAAGAAATTTAACTAATAGACAATAAGTTGATGTATTTTAGAAATAAAAGTTAGATTATAAATAAAATATTTATCTATTGAATAAATTCATTTATTAATAATAAGGTAAAACTCAGGTGCAGTCGACTTCATGAAAAGTTGATAGTTGAGAACCGTTAGATGAAAATTTAGTTAAATCAGTCAACGACTCCCAACTATCAACTTCACATGAAGTCCACTGCACTTGAGTTTTCACCTAATAATAATGGATAATAGATAATATATATGCATACGCTTGCATACATGTTTGTGAATTTTTTTTATTGTGTGAATTTTTTTTTATTTACTGCGGTTGGAACACCAAACTGTCGCTATCCTCATCAGTTTTCAACTAAGCATGAAAACATGGTCAGAATTGCCGCTATTATGTTAATTCGCGATGGTTCCAGAAACCGCCGGTAATTTTTCATCGCAACTCTCCGTCTCTCTTGTAGTGGTTGTTGTTGTTGTGGACTCGTGGTCATCTTAATTTTTAAAATTTAAATATAATTAAAAATGCTTGATTATTTTTTTATGCAAGACAGGTAAATAAAGACTTAAAATTCATTTCTTATAAAATTAAGGGTAAAAAACTTATATAAGCCAAGGCAAGAAGGGTCTAACGTAAATACGCCAAACCGAAAATCGTTTCAGCAATAAGCCAAACACTATCTTTATGTAATTCGAACCAAGGTGGTTCGAACTACAAACCTTAATAATTCGAACCAGGTTGGTTCGAATTAGGGGAGAGGAAGTTTGAACGTAATTCGAACCAAGATGGTTCGAACTCTTCTTGCACGTAATTCGAACTGGCCTAGCTCGAATTATTCATTGGAAACCAAACCATGTAATTCGAACCAAGCTGGTTCGAATTACCCTTTTCATAATTCGAACCAAGGTGGTGGTTCGAATTATGGGTGATTCGGCTATATAAGGAGTTCGAATCACCCTCATTCGAACTATTATTCCTACCCCTACCCCCACAAAATCTCAGAGAAAACGACCCAGATTCTCTCCGAGGAAGACCTGAACGGAATACTCTGCTCATGGGGAACGGAATACGCTGCATCAGAGTCTGTCGCAGGAATTTCGGCGGCACCCCTGCATGTTGCGCCACCAGCACAGCCTGCCCCACCGGATGATGGGGATGACATCGAGGATGAGGAGCCGTTTATCCGCCGAGGTCAGAGGGCACGGGTAGCCCGTCGCTGTGGTACTGGGTCGCATCTGTTTAGATGATTCACGTTTCATGTATTTTTTTCCTTAAAGTTCAATCATGTATGATAGTGATTTGTACTTTTTTTGTTATGTTATAGTCTGTTCACCTATGTTTTTTTTATTTGTGTTGTTGGACTTTGATTATGTATGATCAATGAATCTTGAAACAGTTTAGTGTTTATTTTTTCTTATTAAATTGTGCATCTACGGAAAATGTAGCATTATTCATAATTAAAGAAGCCGTATTCATTACTACTCGCAACAATCAAACTAAAAGTCATGCGCACTAATGTAAATAATACTGACACTAACAACATGCGAAATAATGTAAATAACTATAAGACTAGCAACATGCGCACTAATGTAGATAATGCTAACACTAACAACATGCATACTAATGGTGTCCTGTCTGAGACGAGCCTCCAACCTGTGGGCAACTACGTCGTGTGTGTCCGGGTTGGCGACATAGGCCGCACCTCTTTGGCCGATTCGGATCCGCCTGGTCCATATTCGTCCGTATCCTAGTGGATCTAGGACGACCCTTTCTGGCACGCCTCTTGTCAGGGTCTGGAATCACCGTGGGCCCGTCGTAAGGTGGCCAGAAGCCCTCCGGGATCGGAGGTGTGAATCCCATCCGATACACATTGAACACCGAGCTAATCTGATAGACGCTGTGAACGTAAGAGGTCCAGGTGACCCGTGAGTATGCACAGCATGCAAGTGCGTGCTGACACGGGAAATGAAGAGCCTGGAAGTACCCGCAGTCACATGTCCGAGAGGCAAGTGATACTCTGTAAGTACCCAAGGAGAAAGAACCAGTCGGAGTGGTCTCTGCTACAGTGAACTCGGAGTTATCCCGGTCATACAGCGTCACCGTGAAGCACCTGGCCGTCTTCATGTTGGCCTCAATACACTTCACCAAATGCTGACTGAATTGTTGTCCTGTTCCCATCTGGGCCTCAGCCTCTCTCCCCTTGCGAACAAAGAGTTCCGCAAGCCTACCATATGTTGCCTTCACCAGGGATGCTACAGGGAGATTTCTGACCCCCTTCAGGATAGAGTTCACACACTCGGAGATGTTCGTCGTTATGTGACCGAATCTCCGCCCCTCATCACGGTGCTGAGTCCACAACGAGTAATCAATCCGGTTTGCCCACTCACACATCGCCGGATCTTCAGATCGCAGGATATCAAACCAGTAATCAAATTCAACCTCGGTCTTCGCATACGCCGCGTTCACTAGTAGCCTCCTAGCGTCTTTGCCCTTGAAGGTTAGGGCAAAATTAGCCGCTACGTGTCGTATGCAGAATGCACGGTACGCAGATGGCGGTAGCCAACCGCCGTCAGGGGCCTCAAGCGCAGCCCTGATGCCGTTGTGCCTGTCCGATATAACCAGCAGACCGGGCTGCGGGGTCACGTGCTGTCGAAGGTGCAAGAGAAAGAAACTCCAGGACTCTGCATTCTCACCCTCTACTAGTGCGAATGCGACAGGTAGAATGTTCGAGTTCCCGTCCTGTGCAATCGCGATGAGCAACGTCCCCCCATACTTCCCATACAGATGTGTGCCGTCAATGCTCACTAGCGGCTTGCAATGACGGAATGCCTCGATGCACGTCGGGAAAGTCCAGAAAAGCCTGTGGAAGTACGCTTGAGACTCGTCCACTTGTCCTCCAACTCGAACCGGGGTCGTCTTAAGGACGACAACACTACCAGGCATTGTCAGCTGCACACCCAACACCCACCTAGGCAAGTCGTTGTAGGACTCATCCCAGTCACCGTAGATGAGGGCAATAGATTTCTGCTTCGCCATCCAAACCCTCCGGTAAGTCGGCCTAAAACCAAAGTGCGCTGCCGTGGCGTTCAGGAGCACCTTGATGCTCACGGATGCATCGGCCCTAACCATTGACATAATGAACGCCAAAATCACATGATAATCCAAACTCCTGTGGTCACTCGAGATGGATGTGGCCAGGCAAGTGTGAGGTCCATTGTACCGTTTGACCTCCCAAATGCCCTTGCGCTTCTGGAGACTCAGTCGAATCAACCATGTGCACCCATTCCCAAACTCGGAACACTTGCCCACATACCGGCGGTGATCGGACTCCACCACCTTGTACTGTACCCCTCGCCGGATGCTGTAAGTCTTCACACTTAAAAGGGCCTCATCTTTATCTTGGAATTGCTGACCAACCTGGAACTCTGTCAGACCAGTAGTCCCTTCCGCATCTCTAGCTCCGAATCCAACAGCGTGCCCTAAAACCCCCTCATGTCTCATGGCGTCCAAGTCCAACGAGGAAAAATGTGGTGGATACTAATGTGTGCCAGAGCTAGAACCACCTACCGCCAATGCAGTGTGTGCCAGAGCTAGAACCACCTACCTCCAACGCAGGCCCAGTCGCTCCAATATCATCAGCGCTATCATCGTCAATCATATCCGGCTCGACGTCATCCTCGTCTTCATCGTCCAAAAAATTGTCTCCTACGCCAACAGGTGCAACTCCCACTAAAGCGTTCGGCAAATTTTCCCTTTCCACTACCTCGTCGCCTTCGGTGCCATTGAGGTCAACAGCAAAAGACGGGGAGGCGACAGGTTGGACCACTGGTTCGTACACAGGGACGGACGAGGAAGCAACGGCAGGCCGGGAACTAGAACCTGCTGGATTCGCTATAGTGTTCGTATTCCGGTTCGAACCGCCGGAGCTGGATACAACATCAACCAGCCGGGCCAACAACTCCGGTGTCCTCACCTCCGGAAACTGCCGCCGACAGAGAAACATTACTTGCAAGTCCGCATCATTATTAATCGTGAAGCAATCATACTTCACCGTATTCTGTAGCACCGTGACTGGAATGCGATAGAAAAACTTCTTTACCCGCTTCGCACCCTCCAGACCGAGCTTCATTAGTACAGCGCTAACAAGGTCATCATAACTCGTCGTAGATGTTACGACAATACATAGAGGATTCTTATCTGTGAACTTTACTCCGGAACGAGTTTTCTATTAACAGATCCTCTGTGGTGCACCAAAACCACAAAACTCTCCTCACTAGCCATCTCCCTCTAATGAGACTAACTCACGTTTGGAACCATATATATACAGCTCAGTCTCACACATAGTTCGAACCGGCCTGGTTCGAACTATGATTGGTGTAATTCGAACCAGCCCGGTTCGAATTACATGCAAACATTCTCTCTCTATAATTCGAACCATCTTGGTTCGAATTACCTTCATTCCTAATTCGAAACAGGCTGGTTCGATTTAGTACCAACAAAAAACCCTAATTCGAACTCACCTGGTTCGATTTACTAACAAATAGAGTTCGAACCAACCTGGTTCGAATTATATAAAAATACGATCTGACTTATTGCTGAAACGATTTTTGCTTTGACGTATTTACGTAATTTTTTGAGTCAGTTGGCTTATTATGGTTTTTTACCCTAAAATTAATTTCTTATTTTTTAGGAAAATGCATTTATGCTTTTAGAAATAAGAATTTTTATGTTATCCTTGACGTTATATGTTAATATAGGATAACATTCATGATCATTATTGCATGAATTATTATTATATTTTGCTTGAGAATACAATAAAATAGATGGAAGTTTACTAGTAGTGTATGTCTAAAAAAAGTTAATAAACTATGAATCATGATAAATCTTTTAATAATAATTATATTAGTATAACATTATCACAACTTTGGTAATTATCTTTTGAATTCTTAAATATTAAAATTTATTTTATGGCTTGTTATTATTTTCTAATAAATTAATTAAGTTTATAATGGTTTTATTATAAAAATATAACAATATTTATTGAAATATAAATGTGTGCATAGCTCTAGTTATTAAAGCTACTAAGAAGAGGTGATCCACGAAGGGTCATGCAAAATCGTTGCCTACTGGATTATAAAGCTTATGTAAATATAAATAATGAAGAGTCTGTCACTCTACTTTCATTTGTTACTCACTCTTGTAGATGTTTTCTGGTATAAAAAAGTGTTTTTGTTATGTGTGTTTTACATGGATGATTAGCTTTAAATTTAGGACTCGTTAGACTGCTTATAATTAATACCTAGGGGTGAGCACGGGTAGCGGGTACCCAATTACCCACCCGAACCCGAACCAAACCAATCAAATTGGTTCTGGAACTGACGGGTAATCGGGTCCAACTCGAACCAAACCAATGACATTTGCTGATGATTAGTTCGGGTATCGGTTTTGGGGGCGCGAAACCCGAACCAACCCGTATACCCGATCATAATTAATTATATATATATATGACTTTTTATGTGTTTTCTATCTCATAACCCTAATCCTATCTCACTAAGGTTTAGATTTTAATGTGTTTTGGTTTTAGCTTCTTTTAAAGATTATTCATTAGACTTTTGTATTTAACTTCTAATATTTTTATTGCACTTTTATATTTTCATTAGACAAGATTATTTACTATTAATATGTTTGGATTTTGATGAGTTTAGTTTTTAATGTATTTGGTATTTAATATGTTTGCATTATTTCTGTTGATGTTACATGTTTATTGTATTTCTTGAATTTTTAAGATAAAAATTTGCCAATTTGGTTTTTTTTTTAATGAATTTCAAAGTCATCGGGTACCCGCTACCCGAACCGAACCAATCCGCTCTTAATCGGTTTGGTTTGGTTCGGGTACAAACACAAAAAAACGCAAATCCGAACCAAACCAAACCAATTATTTTTTAATCGGTTCGGTTCTAAAAAAAAGTAAGTAATCTTACACCATTAGATGTAATCTCATACCATTAAAAATACTAATAATAACTAATTAATGATTACAAATTATAAAATTTACTGACTCTCTAGCACTCTTAATTAAATTTTTTTTTACCATTATTTTTAGCTATTGACGCAGTTATTTTAGTTTAATAATTCAACAACATATTTTATTCTATTAATTAATAATAAAAATAATAAATTTTAATAATTTTTTAGTATTTCTTTTAAATTTTATTTGGAGGATAATTGTATTGTAGAAAAATTATGATTGGGCACAAGTGAGAAAAAATGGTAAAATTATAGCCAAATAATTTGCAATAATTTTTTCAGGATTTGTCCAGCTCTACAAGGCCGAAATGCTATCCAATATCTTCAAGCCATTGGAACAATGGTTTGGATCATTTCGCCGCAGTCTCAATTCAACGTAGCATGAAAGCTGCTTATTAGATTAGCCTTTTTTGTCATTTTAAGGATCATTTTAGGGATTCTTTGGTAATTTTTATGCAGAGTAAAAAACAAATGATTAACTTGAAAATGGACAGTACATGGAAGAGCAGATTTCCACTAAAGTGGTGTGGTATATGTGAAAGCTTTCCTCTATATATATTAGGGGTGAGCACGGGTAGCGGGTACCCGATTACCCACCCGAACCTGAACCAAACCAATCAAATTGGTTCTGGAACCGACGGGTAATCGGGTCCAACCCGAACCAAACCAATGACATTTGCTGATGATTGGTTCGGGTATCGGTTTTGGGGGCGCGGAACCCGAACCAACCCGTATACCCGATCATAATTAATTATATATATATATGACTTTTTATGTGTTTTCTATCTCATAACCCTAATCCTATCTCACTAAGGTTTAGATTTTAATGTGTTTTGGTTTTAGTTTCTTTCAAAGATTATTCACTAGACTTTTGTATTTAACTTCTAATATTTTTATTGCACTTTTATATTTTCATTAGACAAGATTATTTACTATTAATATGTTTGGATTTTGATGAGTTTAGTTTTTAATGTATTTGGTATTTAATATGTTTGCATTATTTCTGTTGATGTTATATGTTTATTGTATTTCTTGAATTTTTAAGATAAAAATTTGCCAATTTGATTTTTTTTTATGAATTTCAAAGTCATCGGATACCCGCTACCCGAACCGAACCAATCCGCTCTTAATCGGTTTGGTTTGGTTCGGGTACAAACACAAAAAAACGCAAATCCGAACCAAACCAAACCAATTATTTTTTAATCGGTTCGGTTCTAATTTTACCTTAAATCCGAACCAAACCGACCCGTGCTCACCCCCTATTAATACCAGAGTTTGAAGAAATAACATCCTACCTAGTGTGGACTCGAGCAAAGAATTGTTCTTGGTGGGAATGTTACACTTGTAAGAAAATTTTCTCTAATAAAAAGGGTTAAAGAGTGTTGAGGGGAAACACCCAAAAAAGTCAACATGAGTT
>NC_029777.3:94978549-94980099 GCF_000817695.3 Arachis duranensis | reverse complement strand
GTGTTCTTATTAGCTTGAAAAATTCTTGAGAAAATTATTCATTGGTTATTTTTTTCCCTTTTGTGATATTAGAAAGGCTCTTATAAAAACTATTCCTTTGTGATTTGTTGGTAATTGGTTTGTTGATTTTTGAAAAGTCTCCCTTTAAGTGCAGATTATATGTAAATTCTACATTAGAATTAAATTGGGATAAATTGTTGTCGTTGTGTTCTTCATTCTATTAATCATATTTAATTCTTTAATTAGGTTCAATATTTTCAATTTCACTCTAAATCAAGTGTTTAACAACTTTGGCTCATTAGATTGAGGGAAATGGTTATAAGGTCATCACTGTTATTTTTTCACAAATTAATAACATATAAGGTAAAAAAAAAATCATATGTAGAGTGATATTATTAAAAATAGAAATGGAATTATTATTTTTCTAATTTGAGAAACATTATTTTTCTTTGTTTGAAAATCCCTAGCTTGCAACATTGATACTGCGTGAATAATTTGATAACGATGAGTTAATTAAATGTGCAAAAATTTTAAGAAATTTTGATTTAACCTCATTTTTCAAGACCTACTAAATGGGTCAACTGTATGAATTAAATTCCCATTAATATTTTTTTGTAATAATTTGTTCCATAGTTTTTGTCCAAAAACAGTATTTTATTATATCTATATAAAAATAAAAAAAAATAGAAATACAAAATTTCAAAAGACAAGAAATAAAAAATAAACGCACCCGCCATAATCGATTTCCATATAAATATTCCAAATTCAAAGTGGGAGAAACAAAGAGCATAATTAGGAGAGGTAGAGACAGGAATACAAAATGTCTCTCTTGCTTCCTCATCCTTTAGAATAGGTCATCTTAATAAAATTTAATTATTCTGTTAGTTTATATAATTTCGTAAAATTTTTAATTAGATTCTTATACTTTTTTCTTTTAATTGAGTTTTTATACTAAATTTTATTTTTAGTTTAGTTCTTATATTTTTTTTTCTTTTATTTGGTCCCTGCCAAGGGGGCATGGCCCCCCAAAAATTTTTGTAAAAATATTAGTAATTATACTCTAAAAAAATAAAATTAGTTTGTTTGATTAAATTGATATACTTTCAACTTATATATTTAAATTTTATGTCCATCTTTATCATTCTTTCAAACTTTTATCCTATCCTATTTGACATAATAAATAACATATATTTAAATCAACAACAAGTGACATATCTTTAAATCAATGTTACAAATTAAATATCATTATAAAATTAACACTAAATTATATTTAGCTACTCATATAGTTTCATGCATTATTTTATTTTTAAAATAATAAAAATTATAATATAACTAGTAGTAATATCAGTCATTAATAAAAAATTATTATTTTATTTTTAAATCAACTTTACAAATTTAATGCCATTATAGTATAACACTATTTACATTAATAAATTTTGATATTTTTATTTTATTAAAAATTTAAAACTTTATTTTGTTGTATTATATTATTTAATTTGTAATAAAAATAATTAATTTTGAGATTTTTGAGAGATAAATATTATCAAAAA
>NC_029777.3:94945802-94978368 GCF_000817695.3 Arachis duranensis | reverse complement strand
TCCACCAACTTTTTTTTTTTAATCGGGTTTCTATATAATTAAACCAATTACTATTAAGAAGAACCTAATTAAAAAAAAATTAGTGCAGAAACCTAATTAAAAGAAAAAAAAATATATAGACCTAATTGAAAATTTCGTAAAACTATAAGAATCAACAAAGTAATTAAATCTCTTAATAATGTATATATGTAGAGACAGAGATAAAAAATTCAAATAATTCTAATTAAACCAGTTTGACTTGGCCATAATTATTGAAAGATAGTCCAATAATACAGGATCATGTCTGCTGATTTGAACTATCACTTTGAGTAGGCCATTCCATTCAGAAAGTCCATTATATAGAACCAATGCCATAGAGAATCTGTTTAAGAACGTCAAACCAAAACATAAAACAAACTATAACTAACGCTAATAAAGTGTGAGTTTGAGCTTTGCCACATTATTATAAGCAAGATTTTGACAAACAAATCAATCATTATAATGGAAAAATTAAGAGTTCAAAGATTTAAATATTTTAAAAAATTAATTAGAGTTGAATTTGATATAACAATATAATATATTTAAATATGAAATATATTTCTTAACATATTTTATTATTTTAAATTGATTAATTAATAAAAAAAAAAACCTCGACTAGTTTATCTATTTTTTTATCAGTTTATTGTATTTTTGACCAATTTACTTGCAACAAGATTTTACCCTAACCCACCTCCTCTAACTCTCCCAACATATCATCGATCTACCTATAATTACAATTAATGGAATAGCTCCTTGTGAAGGAAAACAACTAACTTTTTTAACAGAAGACTATTAACAGAGAAGAGTAATCTTGTGTAAAAATGTTATTCATTGATTGAACTATACAATGCGGAGTCTATTTATATACAAGTGCTAAAGCACTAATATCTAAATAACTACGATAACTAATTTTATTAGTTACTCTTCTTTAAAATAATTATATGCTATTACCCCCAAGTTCATATATAGTGGTTTTTCTACTAGCCTGAATTTGCTTTTAAATTTGTCAAAACTAGCTAATAGCAACGACTTTGTGAGCACATCGACGACTTGTTCAGATGATAGAATGTGCGTGATAGCAATAGATTTTTTTTATCACTTTATCTCGAACAAAGTATAAATCTAACTCAAAGTGCTTAATTTGATTATGTAAAATTAGATTGTAAGCCAACAACACAGTAGAGATATTGTCACAAAAAAATAGTGGGAGAGAGCAAAACAGGATTAATGCAGTTCAACTAGAAGGTTTTAGATCTAAATGAGCTCCATAAACACTGCTGCCAAAGCTTTATACTCAGCTTGATTAGTTGAACTTCACTATAGGTTGTTTGTTGTATTTTCAAGACACCATTCGAACTATAGTATATGCGAAATTCGGTTGTAGACTTGCTGTCATCCATATCATTGGCCCAATTTGAGTTTGAAAAGGTAGAGAATTTTAAATAAGTGCATTTATGAAATTACAAAGTGAAGTTAGCAGTACATACCTGCCCCAACAATGGAACGATATAGGATTGGATTTTCAAAGGGGTGCCAGCATTTCACTACAACAAAAATGCTGAGTACCGTCAGATTTATCATTAGATTTTTTTTAAAAAAATCTACCGTTTACTTGTTTATCGTTAGATTTAGCGGCGGAATAAACCTCACCGGTAACTATTTACTGTCAGATTTTTTTGTCTACCGCTAATTACTAACTGATATAAACCTTTAACTGTGAAATTCTGTAGCTTGTTACCATCGAATTTTTTTCTGATAAATCCAATAGTAATATATTATTTATTATTAATAATTAAATTAATAGTTACCGGCGGTTAACGATAAATTCGATGGTAAACTTACATTTTAATTTTTTTTTAAAAATTATTTGAAAATTCAATATATAACTTCTAATATTTAATCTAATAATTCAAAATAGATGTCTTCTTGCATCACTTGGTAGATGAGTTAAAGGAGTTGTGGATCCATAGTGTAGAAACGTATGATATTTTGACGAAGACAAACTTCTGTGTGCTACATTGATGTGAACTATTAACGACTTTTCTGCATACGAGATACTATCAGGTTGGTCCACTCAGGGCAGAATGGCATGTCTTATTTGTATGGAGGATACAAAGGCATTTTGGTTGCTGAATGACGATAAGAATTCGTGGTTTGATTGCCATCGAAGATTTCTTGACATAGATCATCCTTTTCGACACAACAAGGACTTGTTCAAAATGAAATGCAATTGAACAATAAGAGCCACCCATGAGGTTGGGTGGTAGGCAAGTTTGGCATCGTGTTAGCAAAATCCCAAGAATCGTTGATAACTGGGCAAGTATGAGACCTTCTGGATATGGCAGGAAGCATAATTGGACTAAACAGAGTATATCCTGGGAGTTTTCTTATTGGAAAGATAACTTGGTTTGACATTGTTTTGATATGATGCACATCGAAAAACATGTTCGATAATATTATGCACACAGTAATGGACGATGAGCGAATAAAGGATAACAATAAGGCTAGGTTAGATTTGTTGGACATTTATAGGCAGCCAAATCTAAACTTAAGGAGAGTTGATAACGGACGGTGGCTAAACCAAAGGCGGTGTTCGCTCTAACGAAGGATCAGAGACAAAATGTTTGTAAGTGGATTAGAGGATTGAGGTTCCTGATGGTTACGCTTCTAACTTGAGCAGGTGTGCAAACGTGTGACAGGGGAGGCTTACTGGGCTGAAGAGTCATGATTGTCACATCTTCATGGAGTCTTTAGTTCCTGTTGCATTCAAAGAACTTCTAACCAACATCTGAAAATCCCTCACATAAGTAAATAATTTCTTTAGGGAGTTATGTACTACAAAACTTAGCATTAAAGATCTCATAGTCACGGACAAAAATATTTCCATCATACTTTGTATGCTAGAGAGGATATTCCCTCCATCCTTTTTTGATGTTATGGGACACTTAGCAATCCATCTACCGTACGAAACAATACTATGTGGATCGGTCCAATTTCGGTAGATGTACCCATTTGAGAGGATGATTGGTTCATTCAAGCGCACCATGAAAAATAGAGCTCAGATTGAGGACAGTATCTGTGAAGCATTCCTAGCTCAGAAAACATTCGCATTTTGCTCATTTATTTTTAGCCACATATTGAGTCACATAGAACAAGGGTTTTAAGGAATGATGAGAGGGGAGAATTCTCGTCAAGTGGAACATATCCAATCTTTGCTCCCAAAGGAGCTATAATGGGTGCGGGAGTGACTACTGGTTAGAGCAAAAGGAAATCGATACTGCACATTTGCATGTGTTGCTTAATTGTGATCAGATTTCACCCTACCTCAGGTGAGTTTTTTAAGTCTTCGTAGATATTGCAATCAGTAAGATACTAACTTCTTAATTTAATTAAGACTTCTTTATCCTATTCAATCATATAGGTTATTCCAAGAGGCAAATTCTCATGCCTCATTGAATAATTTTCTACATTGGATTAGAGAATACGTTAGCGTGCATCTAACTAATACAACAGATTTGGAACTAGTTACACTTAGTTGGGGCCCAATAAATAAGGGCACTAGCTACCCGATATATAATGTTAACGGATATCAGTTCCATTCTTTATAGTGGTCGATTAGAAAAAAAATAGATAACACCAGAGTTTGGGTTCGTGGGAATTTAGGTGGGGGTCATTCTGATTGGTTTGGTATGTTACACAACATAATTGAATTAAGAGTATTTCTGTCATACTATGTACAAGGTGTGCGGATTTAAATGTGAATGGTACGATCCAAGTTCACGACAAGGAAAACAAAAGTACAAGGACTATGATATCACCGAAGTTAATGTAACCAGGAAATATAGGTACTACGATCCTTTTATTTTGCCTCAAAATGCATGACAGCTATATTATTTGCCTTATCCTAGTTTATTCAAGTCTAGTTAGGTGGTTGTGATTAAGACTAAGCCAAGAGACCACGTCGAGTCTAATGATAGGACAGAGGGTCAAGAACCTTACCAGATTGATGACCAAACTCCTTCGAAAATGGTGGTTGATACAGTTGAGCCAATCACCCTTACGTCAGCTGTTATGAATGATGACATCATTGACCTTGGAATAGATGCCGGCGCACTACAGTTACAGGACGACGATCTTCAAGAAGAAGACGGGGTCGATGGCGACAAAGAAGAGGAAGACGAGTTCGATAATTAGGAAACTACCTCAAAAGATGAGGATAGTGAACCAGAGGAAGAAGATGATGAAGATGAAGAATCAGAATAGGATTAATGTAAATATAATTCTATGATATGCATTTCTTTACCAAACTTTGAGAAGAGTGTAACATAATTACCATTGTTTCAAATATTTCAATTACCATCATTCCATATTTTTAATTTATATGTTTGATATTTCACATCAGGTTTAAAGTACTGTTGCAATTAATAATTATCAAGGTACATTATAGATGGACATGAAAAATGTTATTAAAAAACTAAAAAAGACTACCGTCGAAATTACCATCAGAATATACCGACGGTAATAGCCTAATCAATTTTTTTGAAAAAATATAAAAAATTTACGTCGGCATTACCGTCGGATTAATCCGCCGATAAGATGGTGCGGAGACGTGTGAGATGGCATCAATATTACTATCAAAAAATTTTCGATGGCAACGCTCAACAGATTCGATTTTCTTACTACCCATATTTCGTCGTTAAATCTGACAGAAATTACTATCAGATGCAAAAAATCCGCCGATATCCTATTACTGGCGAGGTTTATTTCGTCAAATTTTATTCATTTCTTTCAATGGTAATTCTGACCGTGCTCAGGGTTTTTCTTATAGTGGATCAAGATAGAGTTAAAGGAAAAGTGTCATAAGAATTTGAAGAGTGGGAACAACGAGATGAATGTTTGGTAGCTTGGATGCTTTTTGCCATAAATGAAGTCTTTGTGAACAAGCTAGTAAAGTATGAATATGCACATGAAATCTGGGAAGTAACGGATTTGTATTTCACCGCCAGGCTCAAGTTGAAGATAAGAATGCTAAAAGCTCAACTAAAGATGATCAAGAAACAAGGTGCAACAGTGAATACATTTCCAAGATTAACAAGGTAGCAAACTTCTTATCAGCTCTTGGCACTCCACTATCAAAGGAGGAGCATATCAAAGCTGCTTTACAGGGTTTAGACGAAGAATTCAGTGCCTTCATCACCATAGTTAATTCCATAATAGATCATATGACTATCAGTGAGTTCAAGTCACAACTTCTTGCGCAAGAAGAAGTAAGTGAGAGGTTTGGGAAAGACTGATTTGATAATGGTTCATGCATACCTAGCTCACAAAAAACTGGATGCAAGCAAAGGCAGAAGTGAATATTTAGCAGAGAAAGCCTATAAAAACTACAGAGACTATGGCAGAGGGCAACCCAGCAAAAGAGGTAGAGGAAGAAGCTTAAGAGGACACAGGTCTGGTGGCAAGGGAGTAGGCCACAATGCCAATTATGTGGTAGAATCGGTCACACAGTCATGCAGTACTTTCACAGGTTCAACTAGAATTACCGAAATCCCCAATTGCAAAACTCCAACAATGGCCCTCCTCCACCTAATGTTAACTTCCATCAGCAAACTCAACATTCTCAACCTTCATATCAATCGATTTAGCAACCAAGCAATAACAGTCAAGGCCCTCCTCAAGCCTTTCTTGCAACTAACAACTGTTCTGACCAGGGGTGGTATCTGGACTCGGGAGCCTCACTCCACATCACCTTTGATAAAATGTTTGGAGGTAATGACAAAGGTATGAGTATTGCTAATATTGGGAGGTTTATCATGCATGCGTCTATGTCCAAAAAATTTTTCAAACATCAAAATTCATTTCATATACCAACTATCTCAAAGAATTTAGTAAGTGTCTCAAAGTTTGCACTAAACAATAGAGTGTTCTTTGAATTCTGGTCTTATCTATGCGCTGTAAAATGCTAGGAATCCAAGAAGATTCTACTCCAAAGTAGGCTTAGCAATAGTCTATATAGGTTTGATGATACACAGATATCAAGACCAATCTAAAATTGATAAAGCTTGATGATATACAGATTTCAAGATCAATCTAAAAATATGATAAAGCTCAAGTGTTTGGTGCTGAGCAGAAAAAGAGAGTGTATGCAAACATTGTAAGCACAGAAAATAAAGTACAAAACAAAAGAGTGATAGAAAATCAAGAAAAAGAAAAGCAAAATAATAGTAAGAATAGTAAAAGAAGCCAAGCTTAATTTGACAGCAATGTGTGCAGTGCAATTGATGATTCTTGTGTAAATTTGCAAGCTGAATTTGACAGCAATGTGTGCAGTGTAATTAAAAATTCTTGTGTAAATTTGCATTCTAATTCTGATTCTCATGTAAATTTGCATTCTGATTTTCCTGTAAATTTGCCTTCATATAATGTAATTGTGCATTCTGGTGCTCCCACTGATGTAATTGTACATTCTGATATTGCTACTGCAAATAAATTTCTTGCCTACTTACAAATGTCACATTTGATGCTCTAACTAATATTGATACTAGCTCCAGTACAAATCAGTCTCACACTAGTACATCTGATGTATCAAATGCTAAAAAAAGCAGCAAATTGCCACCTATCTCAACCTCAAAATTCAATCCCACAGTGACCTTTGTCCTTTGACATAAGATACTTGGCCACCCTTCTCAAAGCATCACCAAAACCATAATCGGTAATAAAAAAAAATTACATTCTCTCAAACCACCAAAATCTCTGCTTCATGTGATCCTTGCATCATCAACAAAATTCACCAACTCTCTTTTTCTCCATCTCAAGCTAAATACACACAACTTTTAGAATTAGTGTTCTCTAATCTCTAGAGCCCTTCACTATAACCTAGCAAGTCAGGCTTTAGATACTATGCATGCTTCATTGATGCATCCAATAGATACACCTGCACTTACCTACTAAAAACCAAAACCAAACCTTTTCAGCCTTTTTTTAATACAAAGCCCTGATAGAAAACAAAACTGGCCACAAAATCAAAGCTCTTCAAATAGATAATGGGAAAGAATATCTCTTTAACACCTTTCTTCTTTTGGGATGAAGTAATTCTGACCTCAACATATCTGATCAATAGACTTCCTACACCAGTGTTGAACCTTAAAATCCTATTAGAAGTACTCTTTAATACCACACCAAACTATACTACATTAAAACCTTTCGATTGTTTGTGCTATACTTAACGACCATACAATAGACACAAGTTTGACCACAGATCGACAAAATGCATCTTTTTAGGCCACACTTCTAACCACAAGGGCTATAAGTGTCTATCCCCATCAGGTAGTATACATCATCAGAAATGTCATTTTTGTAAACAAGAGTTTTCCTATCTAACACTCTTCCATAACCAAATACAAACCAACCAACCTCAACAATCAAACATTGCACCTCCAGTTACCTACACCTTTCACCCTCATTGCATAGACATTCATGATATACCTTCCACTAATATTAATACTGTATCTATCTCATTATCTTTTACACCTGTTGAAGTCACTAATATTGCTAAAACAAGAACTGATAATATTGAAAATATAAATTCTCTTGAAACTGTTCTATTGCAGGTTGTAATTAGGCTAAACATTCAGTCTTTTGGTGCTACTGCACCACAACTATCACCTTCTCAGCCCAGCAGACCTACCCCTACTTTAATTGTTGCTCAGAATAGGCACCACATGCAAATCAAAAGCAAAAATGGAATATTCAAGCCAAAAGTATTCACTGTTGTAGTGAATCTGGAATCAAGTTTTGTCAATAACCTACTAAAGCCAATTGTTGAAGCTCTTGCAACTCCACAATGAAGAAAGGCTATGGAGGAGGGATATTCAACATTAATCAAGAAATACACTTGAAAGCTAGTTGATCCCCTTTGCATTCTGAGCATATAGACTGTAGATGAAATTTCAGGATAAAGAAGAACCTTGATATCACAATCCAGAAGTACAAGGCAAGGCTTGTAGCCAAGAGTTTTCACCAAAAACAAGGGGTTGACTATAACAAGATCTTCAGTGCTGTGGTACAGCCTGGAACAGTTCAAGTTATGCTCAGTGTGGCTCTTGCAAGAGGTTGAAAGATTTATCAACTTGACTTTAACATTGCGTTCCTTAATGGGGATCTTCGTGAAAATGTTTACATACAGCAGCCAGAAGGTTTCACATTCTCAAACACTCATCAAATCTACAAATTTTAGAGGCCACTTTATGGACTCAAGCAAGTCCCTCGAGCCCGGTTCACAAAGCTCAGCTCTGCACTTCAAAATTTTGGTTTCACAAGCACTCAATCAGATATCTTCTTATTCACAAAGTTTATCTCCTATTCAGGTACATACATCCTAGTGTATGTAGATGACATCCTTGTAACTGGTGATTTAGAAAGTAAAATTAAAAAACTCATGATTCAACTTCACAACACCTTTTCCTTGAAGGAGCTGGGTGAAATGAACTACTTTCTTGGCATTGAAGTAGTAAAAACTCCTGATAGAACAGTGACTCTCAATCAAACAAAGTACATTAAGAATCTTTTAAGAAGAGCTGAAATGTGTAATGCAAAGCCTGTGGCTACCCCTATGACCTCCTCACTGAAGGTGTCTGCCTTTGGAGATGGTCTATTTAACAATTCTGTTTGTGTAGCTCCAGAGTAGGTGGTCTACAATATGTCACAATCACAAGGCTTGAGATCTCTTTTTCTGTGAATAAGGTAGCATAGTTCCTCCATAACTATCTTGAGTCCCATTGGAAAGCAGTCAAAAGAATTCTTATGTATTTAGTAGGCACTACACAATATGATTTAAGGTTCAGTATGTTCACAAGTTTTAAAATCTATGATTTTTGTGACTCTGATTGGGCTAGTAACACTGATGATTATCTTAGTTTTAATTTAGTTTCATGGGCTAGCAGAAAACAAACGACAGCATCAAAAAGTAGTACATAAGTTGAATTTAGAGAAATAGCAGATGTTGTTATTAAAAATTGTTTGGCTGCAAAACCTACTTATTGAAATTAGAATTTCATGCTCTACCAAATCTGTGGTGTACTATGACAATCAAAGTGCAATTTTTCTTTTTACTAACTCAATTTTTCATAACAAGTCTAAATACTTTGCCCTTAATTGATCCTTTGTTTGAGACTATATAATAAAAAAAAAAAACAAAATTTTGTTCAACATATCTCAACTCAAGATCAATTAGCTAACACATTAACTAAACCTCTCTCAACGGTAACTTTTCTTAAATTCAGAAGCTTATTAAGAGTCTTTAATACAGAGTCATAAAAGACCCTTATTTTGAAGAGACGTTTATATAGAGTTTTTTCTAATTAGTAAGTAATTATGCCAGCTCAGCCTTAGTTACATTCTCAATTAACTTGTATCATCACACCTTTTATAAATCACTCAACTGCTATAGATATCAGCATTGTACCCACATGTAACCAATTTTTCACAATTATAATGTAGTGTTTTTTTTCTTTTTTTTTTTTTGTTCTCTCTGCTCATTTTTTCTCTCCCTTTATACTTTGATCTCTTCTTCTTCACCAAGCTACTGATATTTAGGATTTTGTGGTTGCTCGTGGTTGTTACTAACCATGGGTTTAGGATGGATTTTTGGGCCTCCAAAAAAAAAAATACTAAATCATAAGTTTTAATAGGTTTTATGGTATTCAAAAGTAATAGTAAATTGTTTCTCCTAATAGAAATTATGAAAAAATGTAAACCTTGCTTAGTCCCACCATTTACATTATAATAAAGAGGACAAATATGTAGTGCAACTTTATTTAGGACATTTGCACAAAATTGTTTCCAAGATGATTTATTTGTATAAATTACCCTATATTTATATTATTAAATAGAACTATATCATAGAATAAAAGCCGACAAAAGTAATCAAATTTAAATAAATAAATTAGAAGATAACGGTTTGGATTTTTCCACTTTACAAATTAACAAAGAAAGTTTACTGAAAAATCAATATTCTGTTAGTTAATATTAACTTATTTCTTTATGTTAATAATATTTTTTTGATTCTCACCTTTTAGAATATTTAAGATTTAGAGTTTAGGTTTAATATTTAGAATTTATAATTTATTTAAAATTTAAGATTTAGAATTTAAAATTTAGATTTTAGAATTTAAATTTTAAGAATTAGAAAGAGTTTAAAATTTTAATGTTTATTTAAGATTTAAAATTTAAAATTTAAAATTTAAGATTTATAATTTAAAGTCTAGAATTTAGAGTGAGTGATCATAATGGGTGGCCTAGGGATAATGGGTGAGGTTGTTATGTTGTTAAGAATGGTGATGAGATCGGAGAACAAAGAAAAAAGAGGTAAAAATAAAGATGGTACATATAAGAATTAAAAAAATTTAAAAAATGTTTAAATTTATAAAGTTGGTTAATGAAATGTTTGATTTCTAGTGGGATTTATTAATAAATAGTGGATACTATCATGAAGATTTTACTATTATCTTTATATGAAGATGTTTTTTTTTTTTTTTACCATTAGATCGTAAATTGTATGGTTTAATTTTGATGTATTATAAAAGTGTTAATTTTTTTTAAAGTGTGACTAAACAAACAAAATATACTTTTAACACAAGAATCTTCATAAAAAAATATTTTTAGTATCTTCATTTAGAGTAGGTGCCTTAATAAATATATGTTCTTCCCTTTCTAGGTGGCATCAAAGCATCATCACTCAATCACCGAAAACACACACCCTAGCTTGCTGAATATGATGTTCATAAAATATTTAACTAATGTTATCATTCATTTCTTGTTTTATACAATCCTCTAGTTCACGTTTATTTTAATTTCTTGGAAATTAAGTCAAACTTACATTTTATATTGATGGTTTAACTTACATATATAGAAGGTACTTGTGTTTTAAAGTTTGAAACAGTGAAAAAAAAAGCCCTAAACGATAAACCAAATTCCATACCATGAAACAATTGGTAAGAACGATGCTATGTGAACTCTTTAGACCTTATGATAGCCAAAAACCTCTGGAGCATGATGCATGGGAATTCATAAAACTTTCATGCTGATTTGGTAGTATATCGTGAGAGTAACCAACAAGTCTTGACATTTTTATTTGATTCATTCAGCAAGTTCTATGAAGAGAGTAAAATTTTTCCAACAAAAGATTCTATATACATGTCTCAATGTATATATACATATAACGAATGCATGATCCATTGCCCCAATTTTATGTTCGGTTTTGCTATGTAAATAATGATTTTTGTAAACAAATGTGAACAATATAATAAACTTTAAAATTAGTCTAATAAAATAAAAACACACTACATTCCTACAAAAATCACAAGTGAAAAAGAAAAGTTACCATATACTGTCTCCCTATATTTTTCTTTGAGCAATGCTAGGAGGCCAGTAACTTTTGTGATTGGTAGCCAACAAATAGCCATCAATGATAATTTAATGGTGTGAGATTGGTGTGAAATTTCATCCAATGACTCACATTTCTCTGTTGGTTACATGCTGGCTAAAATTCAACGAAACTGTTGGCCCCTAGACTTTTTCTTTTTCCTTTTTATGTTTCATGCCGTCAAAGATAAAAAAATATATGAAAAATAGGAAATATAAAATAGATCTACCAAAAAATAATATGTACCAATATAATAGAACCAAATTAAATTAATTAGCCAGTTTGTTAGAAAATATGCATGTAGGCATGTAGTAGTATCTCCATAGAAGTAAGACAATAACAAAGAAAAGAAAATCAAGATTATTATTGTAGTTGTTCACTGAAAAGTACAAATATAAAAGAGATTATGATAAAGAGAAGGAGCCGAAGAAGGGGGAAAGGGTTAGGGACAAGCGCTTCATTCCTTTGGCAAATCCAAAGGAGCAGGGCGGCCCACACCGACGTTATATTCGACGACGTGTACTATGTCCCTTTTCTTGTCCTTTCTCTATTTCCTACCCTTCCTTCCTTCAACAATCAAGAATTTGTCAACACACATCAATATTTTATTTTTCTTTAATTCCTTCTGTATTTGCAAAAATAACACAATGCAACTCAAAATTTTATTCAAATCATGATATGTTAGTGAAAATATTTGAGAAAAAATTGAAAATCATTTTCTTAGAAATAATATTTATTTGTCAACTATTTTTAATTAATGTCAATTAATTTTTTTGAAATTATTTTATTTTTCTTAAATTCTAGACGTTAAATCATAAATTCTTAACTCTAAATTTAAATTATAAATTCTAAATTCTAAATCTTAAATTCTCTAAGAATTTAAAATTTTTAAAATAAAAAAATTGGTTAATGTTAATAATTAAAATTAATTTTCTATATTTTTTCTTTTTAATTAACAACAACTAATATTCCTATTTTTCTTTAAATTTTCCTTTTTATTCTCTTATTTTTATTCTTCTACTAATTTGTTGGCTGATTGATGGTTAAAAAAAGTTTAATTATTCTAACAAAACCATTTATGTAATTGTCAATGACTTATTAGTCAAGTGACAAAACCAATTAGGGAAGAAGTATTTATGGTCCACACCCATAATTGGGATATTCGCCAAAGTTATATAAATATAAAATAATGTAATTATCTACTATTTTAAAAATTATGAAAATATAAAGTCATAGTTTTTAATTTAAATAACTAGACTACAAAGGATGACCTACAATTTTTTTTGAGTAATCACAATAGGAAAACATAACAAAAAAGGAAAAAAGAAAAAAGCAAAACACTTGCTATATATACCACCTACAACTTTTTTTTACCTTTTTAACATTGTAATTTTTTTTAATACTATGTAATAATTAAACTCAATAAGTTATTTGCCTCTGTCAATTTATTCTTGTATAATATAAATATATTTCAAAATCAATTTATTTATATAATATAATATCAAATATTTCATCTGGATATTACTTCAGATTACATCCAATAATGAGAAATCATTCACTTTTTTTTTCTATAGTTAAGTGCTGATCACAAAACATAAAAGTTGCTGGCCTATATACTTCCTCTTATTGTTATTAGAGAGAGGATATTGCCGCATTTTTTTCTGGCTAATCACATACACACCTATTTTGTTGTTATTTCTAAAATGTACCTCATTAATATTTTGTTAATCACTTTGTCTATTGCCGCTCCATTTGATTGACCTTGTTTTTATTCTATTTTAATAACAATCATACTAGATGTATAATAAAATTAACTACTAAAATTAACTATTAATATAAAATATATATTTAAATGTAAAATATACATTAAAAATAAGTTAAATAATATATGTATACATTTATGTATATTTGTATATAAATAAAAAGTAACTAATTTTTTTAATTTATTTTAATGTACAAATATTATTTTTATTTTAATCATGAATTACTTTGTTACCTTTTCTTGCTAACTTTGATCTTATATTATATGTTGTAATTTGGAATTTATCTTATTTAACTAGGAGTTGTTTAATTTATACAGTTTAGAGGAAGATGGAATAACGACTTCTTCATTCCTACTTGAGATCAATGAACATAAAAATGAGAAATAAAAAATTTGCAAGACAAATATACTATGCCCATGCAAATTATTTGTCAACTACTACATATTACATATTTGCAACTCTAATTATAGAAGGTTTATTTCTTATATCAATGATTAATCTTATTAGGTGCATATTTATTAATTATTTTATATGGTATTTTCATTGCCTTTAAATAATTGGTATTATAATTTTCATATGCTTTGCTTCCGGTTCTGACTGATAAATAAGCATGATGGACTCATATAACTTTATATTATTTTCTTAAAAAATAGTCATATTTAAGGTAACTATTTGTATGTGATTATCTATTTTGTTTTATGATAAAATAATCCATATTTTTGTTTATATCATTCATGTATTATACTATATATTTTTGGTATACATCGCTCGGTTTCCAAATAGTACTTTTCTCTTGGAGTTACAACATAAAATATAACTTATTATTATTGAACAAATATATATTATATGATCGAGGACTATGCCATCATTGTTTCTGTTTTGCCAAATGAGTATTATGTTTTTATTTGATCCTAATTGACGATAGGTATTCAAATTTAACCAAAATACAAACTTTTGAGCTATTTTTTGTATATTTTTATTTATTAGTATTTAGTATTAATTAGTATAACTTTTTAAATGTGAGTTTGGCAGTAGAAAATTTCCATTCCTTTTAGTGTTTTTAAGATAAATTAAAATAAATTAGAGAGAATGTGGCATTAACCACAAGTAAAGGATGTGACAATAACCTCTCTTCTATGCACTTAATTGAAACATATTTTTATATTACTAGATGAGTATATAACTCACATATAAAATGTATTGAATATTCTATCAAAAATTATGTATCTTCTTTGAATATGACAAAAATATGATATCACAAAATAATTCTCTTACTCTTATAATTATGTATTTTAGTTGCAAATTCCAATTAACCAAGATGCCTTGATGGATCTTCCTTTCATTCATTTTTATTATCTTTTTTTTTATAATATCTTCCAATTCGATAAGTTAAGGAATAATTTATCGCGAATCAAAATTTTATTTAAGAGTTTATTATTGGATAATAAATTTTTATATACATAAGATAAAATTCGAACTTACCACACTTATTTAAGCTAATTAATAAACTAACCACTATCTGGACACAAGTTGGTTTCCTTTCATTTTTATTAATAAATTGACTAATGGATTCCCCATGATTCCCATAGTTCCCTATGTGAGTAACCTTGTAAAAAGGTGGGCCGGCCCAAAGAAAGTAGACCCTCCCAAATGTTTGTCCTTTATTGCCACCTCAACTATTCCAAAGCCTTTTGGCTATAACAGTTAAAACAGGTAAGCAAAATGACAAGAATGAAGCCTCAAAAGAACCAGCTAGCATTATTGTGCCAAGACATGAAATGGAGCTTTATTCAAAAACATACCTCCAATCACAAAAGGATTGGAATTAGGTTTTGTCTCTTGTGTCCCCACTCCACTGCCTTTCATGCAAAATCTGTAATACTAAGTAGCTGACAAAACTCACCTCAATAATAAGAAGGGAGAAAATAGAGTCTTTACTCTTTCCATATACCAACCAAACTCCATAGCCCATAGGAAAATAGCACACTACAGAGATCATCATATCTTAAAACATTCTCCTGTTGAGAACTTTACATTAAAAAAAAAAAACCCTAAACCATAAATCCAAACCAAGAAAAAGAGCAAAGGGCAAAGTAGAAGCAAAAAATGATCAATTCACTATGTGGAAGCTCAGTGTCTCTCAAAAGTGAGAATTCAAGCACAAAGCTACAGCCCACTTCTTCAAATGACTCAGTTTTACAATCAAATAAGAAAAACAATGCTACACAATCCTCTGTTGATTTATTAGAACAGAATAATAACAGTACCCTAACACCACCAAGCTTAAACCTTCCAGGACTCAAATTTGACCTTGATGGAGATGTTGAAGTCCAATCACCAGATAGTTCAATGTGGGAATCCTTTTTCTCTGATCAGTTAGATACTGATTTCATGATGTGTTCTCCAGTGAGGAATGTCCCTTCCCCACAACAAGCCTCAACTTACAATTGCAATTACAATTACGCTCATTCAATGCAAGCACAAAGCTTTTCCGGCTGCTCTCCGCCGCGGTTTTTGGCCCAAATCGGCGCCTACAATAGTAGCGGTGGAGGCGGCGGAGGAAAAGGGAAAGGGCTTAGTCCACTCCACAGGGTGTTCAACTCACCAAACAATCAGTACATGCAGCATGTTGAGAATCTTTCACTGCCTGCAATTGAGGAGTTCTTAGAAGAGTTTCAACAAGGGGAATACTCATCGATAACCGCCGCAAATAACAGCAGCAAAGTTGGTGACGGTTCTGATATTGTTGGAAGTTCTTCTGAATGCTTTGAGTTGGGGAATTTGATTCCTTCGGCGAGTGAAGAGTCGTCGGTGCAAGAGAATGAGATCTACCATCACATGGGTTCCATGGTCAGTGCATCGCTTTCCCAAGCGTTGCAACAAGAACGATACCATGAGAAGCAACAGAAGCAACAAGTACAACAACAACAACAGCATCCACACTCACATCAACACCATCAAAATTTGATGGTTCCTATTCCACTTGGACTAGAACAGGTAGTAGTATAATAAACCTTTATTCAATTCATCATCCTTCACCTACAATCTTTAAACTTTCTTAGTTAATTTCACTTAATTCATTGTCATATATAGTATCACCTCATGCACCTCAATATTGAAATTATTCATGTCTATTGGTTTGTATTTAATTCAAGAAAAAAAATTAATTATGATCTTTCTAAACATGAAGTTATTAATTATTATTATTATTTTCAATTTTAGTATTGTGGTTGTCCCTTGAATTGTGTGTTATGATGCATAGGAACAAGAGAGTGGGTTGCAACTGGTGCACCTGCTTCTAGCATGTGCAGAGGCAGTGGCCAAAGAGGAATACATGCTGGCAAGGAGGTACCTCCAACACCTCAACAGAGTCGTAACACCCCTTGGCGACTCCATGCAACGCGTCGCTTCATGCTTCACTGAGTCTCTAACCGCAAGGCTAGCCACAACATCCACCTCCAATAATGCCAACCCCACACCTTCCTCCACTTTCCCACACTCAAACTCCATGGAAATCCTCAAGATCTACCAGATCGTCTACCAGGCCTGTCCCTATATCAAATTCGCCCACTTCACTGCCAACCAGGCCATCTTCGAGGCCTTCGAGGGCGAAGAGCGGGTCCACGTCATAGACCTCGACATACTCCAGGGATATCAGTGGCCCGCCTTCATGCAGGCCCTCGCCGCCCGATCTAGTGGTGCTCCATTTCTGCGGATCACCGGGGTCGGGCCTAGCATCGAGTCTGTCAAGGAGACAGGCCGATGCCTCACAGAATTGGCCCACTCGCTACGCATCCCCTTCGAATTCCACCCTGTCGGGGAACAGCTGGAGAATCTAAAGCCTCACATGTTCAACCGCCGAGTCGGCGAAGCGCTGGCCGTTAATACCGTTAATCAGCTCCACCGTGTCCCCGGTAACGCCCTCGGCAACTTACTCACCATGATAAGGGACCAAGCACCGAGCATAGTGACTCTAGTTGAGCAAGAAGCTAGCCATAACGGGCCTTATTTTCTTGGGAGGTTCTTGGAGGCATTGCATTATTATTCTGCGATTTTCGATTCCTTGGACGCGACGTTTCCACCGGAATCGGCGCAGAGGGCGAAGGTGGAGCAGTACATCTTCGCGCCGGAGATAAGGAACATTGTGGCGTGCGAGGGGCAAGAAAGGGTGGAGAGGCATGAGAGGCTCGAAAAGTGGAGGAAGATCATGGAAGGGAAAGGGTTCAAAGGGGTTCCACTGAGTCCGAACGCGGTGACTCAGTCGAAGATCTTGCTGGGTCTGTATTCTTGCGATGGGTATCGGCTTACTGAAGACAAGGGTTGCTTGCTTCTTGGGTGGCAGGATAGGGCCATAATTGCTGCATCGGCTTGGCGCTGCTAACTTCTAATAAACCAATGCATGTTGCTTTCATATTTCATCTATCTCATCAATACTTTCATATGTACACAACTGCACACACAACATTTTGTCATAGCTGCACGGGATGCCGGAAGAAGGGAAAATAGGTGCCCATATCATATCTATTCATAAATTATATGAGTCAAGATAGTATTTAGATACTTAACATTTTTCCTATAAATAGGTAGATGTTCATCATGATATGGTGGTTTTTGCATGCATGGATGGGTTGAATGTTAAAGAAGAAATGAAAAGTCTTTCTATTCTGTTAGAGGAAAGGAGAATTGTTTACCTACTGTTTTTTTAATGTTTGACATCTTAAAATTATCATTGAAGTATAAAAATTTATTTGAAAGATAATAAACAAATCAGAATAAAATAATTTTATAAATAATAGAGTAATATTAGATAAATATTATAAATAATAAGTCTGTAGTTATTATTAGGGTCGCCGCCAGTCTCATCTTCCACTTCCTCTGCCTCTCCCGCCGTGATGTCAGTTTAGGTAGGGAATTCAACCTCTTTTCCACTATTACTAACTACCAACTTTTTTCTCTTTTTGTTTCTTGTATTTTTTTTTCACTACTAAATCAGAAAGCAAACCGGATATATGAAATGATCATTTTATACTATCTTGACTCGTGTTCTTATTGATTTTTAATGCTAAAAAGTAAAACTGTGATACTCGTTTTTATTAGTCCACTGTAGCATCGTCATTATATTGAGTTTGATCAGCATATTTTATGTCGAGTTTTGCGAATATATTTTGTTCAAATTAAGAATTAATGTTGTTAATTTCATTGCTTGTTTCAGTTCAATTGAATCATTTTCATGTTACAAATTTTTCTTAAAAGCAAAATAGAATATCAGAGGTTATGTTTACGGTGAGATGGGATCCGGGGCAAGGATACACTTCGTATTTGGGTATGGAAGAAAATTAAAATAAATTGTGAATAATGGGGCTGGAAACTAGGCCAGGTTTGTATGTTTAAAGGAAAAAACTCACGTGAAGTTTTTATGTAAGATTGATGGCTATTAAATGATAATTTTAATTAAATTTGTTAAATTATTTAATAATTTTTATTTATCAATTATATATGAAAATATCTATATATAAATCTTCACCATATGAGTCTCTTAATTCACTCGAATAATCAACACATTCATTTACTTAAATAAGTATGGAATTGTGTATTAGATTATTAGTCAATGACAAATTCACATATTAGTCATTGTTCTCAAGGGAGATACTTGAGAGTCTGAGACACCCAAAAATGTTTCGCCAAAAAAGTGGAAATAAGCTAGCTTTTTTTTTTTTTGGGTAATGTTTAAGAGAGACCTAGTTGTGCAAAATGGATATCAAGAGCAATGACATAATGTAGACTATACAGACAACATCCATTTCTTTTGGGCTACGCATAAGTTCTTATTTTTGGAAGGGACGCATTAGTTTTATTTAAGTTGTGCATTATATTATTCATAACGGGCTCATAAGTTTCAAAAGCCTATTCAATTTTCTGAGCGCTGGCTAACTTAAGTTATAGCTCATGTAAAAAATATAGTCATACCCGGAAAATGATTTTGTAACCTTTTTGTTTTGAAGAATGTTATCTAAATTATTTTTCTGAATGATTTTTTCGCACATTTTTATTTTGAATATTAAAAGTAATCAATAAAAATTTTGTCTTTTATATATCATAAAAGAAAAATAAACAAAAGAGATATGCACAAAAAATAATGCAAACGTTGTTTTTCTTTTGGTTTTGGACAAAATTTTGTAGTTTTGTATTATATCAAATTTTTGTGGACTCCTACCATATCATTTAGAAATAAGTATGACTTTTGTGAAGATTTAGAAAAGTTGTAATCAGAAAAAAATATTTGATATTGTTTTATTTGTTTTAGTTTACAATTAACATTTTAAATATATTTTCATTATATCGTTTTAAATTGTTATTAACAAAAATTGACTAGCATGGTAATACTTGATAGATATGTTTAGGTTTTAGGATTTAGATAGAGTTAAAACTAACATAACAATATTAATATTCGTAACTACACCACAAAAAAAGGGTTTAAAATGGCATTTATATTACGGCGGTTTTAAATAACCGCCGTAATATTCGAGTATTACGAAATTTTATGATGCTGCCATAATTAATTTACATAAAATGGTGGTTTTTGGTGATTTTGGCAGTTGAAACCGCCGTTATCGGAGCACATTGTTTAAAAAAAAAGCCAAAACGAAGGAAAATGCGAAAAGCATGGCAAACCCAAATATCTTAAATCGACTGTGTTACACCAACAAGGAAAACCCTAACGCGCGTTGCCACCACTGTCAAACCCGAAAACAACGATCTATGCTCTGCTCCACTGACGATCTGCACTAGCGACTGCTCCAATGATGTTCTGCTCCAGCGATTGCTCCGACTACGATTTTCTTGGCGTTCTCCTCCAACGAGATTGTGTGTTGTGAACTAAAACTGTCTGACGATCTCCTCTAGCAATGTTCTCCTCTGGCGGTGCGTTCTCCTCTTTCAGCGAGCTTCTATGATTTGGCTTCGATATGAAGATTTGTCACTGCTCATCTCATCACTGTCATTCATCTCTACGCTATCGCAAGTAACACCGTTGTCACTACCTTCTACGATCTAGTTTTCAATCTGGCTCATCTCCTCGCTGTGGCAACGCTGTTGTTGCTGCCTTCAACAAGCTTCTACAATTTGGTTTCACCATTTCTATCACTTCTAATAGGTAACGCTTCGTTCTTTTAGATCTACTTCATGCTCTAGTAGGAAGAAACAAAGAATGCTGGTTCTGTTTTTATTATTGTGTATTTTAACTTTCATTGACCTTTTTATGATGTTGTTGTTGTTAGCTTGTTATTGCTGCATTTTCTGATTTGTATGAAATTAGTACAAAACATGGCGTGTGTGTGTATTTTCTGATGTAAGTGTTTGAATTATGGTTAAATGCAATAATGAAGAGATATGAAGCACTACTAATCTCAAAAGCAAATAATAGAAAAATGAATTATTTGCCTTATATCCATGTTACTAATGCTTCCAATAATAACAAAAATAGATAAATAAAGTGAAATCATATGCTGAAAAATTAAAGAACCGCAATCATTTTAAATTAATGGATATGGATATAATTTTGCAACACCCCCTCTTTTCTCTCTCCATAATGTTGTCATAGTAAAGTTATTGTCAATGATATAGTTGAATTGACATTGAACTTGATTGTGATTCCTTATCTGATGAGGCAGGCAATTTTAGGCCACAAAGTGCAATAAAGAAGGATGGGTTGTTCTTGTAACCAAATTAGCAAGTAAATACAAGAAATTCAGAATACCAATATACCATCATGTTTTTGGATAATATACAGTGTGATAAGCATATAACTTTTAAGCCTTGCTAACTGATGAGCGGATAATTTATATGCTTTTTGGCATTGTTTTTAGGTAATTTTTAGTAGAATATAGCTACTTTCAGGGATGTTTTCATTAGTTTTTATGCAAAATTCACATTTCTGGACTTTACTATGAGTTTGTGTATTTTTCTGTGATTTCAGATATTTTCTGGCTGAAATTGAGAGACCTGAGCAAAAATCTGATTCAGGCTGAAAAAGAACTGCTAATGCTGTTGGATTCTGACCTCCCTGCACTCAAAATATATTTTTTGGAGCTACAAAACTTCAAATTGCGCGCTCTTAACTGCGTTGGAAAGTAGACATCCAGAGCTTTCCAGCAATATATAATAGTTCATACTTTGTTCGAGTCTAGATGATGCAAACTGGCATTCAACGCCAGTTCCATGCTGCATTTTGGAGTAAAACGCCAGAAACATGTCACAAACCAGAGTTAAACGCCAAAAACACGTTACAACTTGGCGTTTAACTCCAAGAGAAGCCTCTGCACGTGTAAAGCTCAAGCTCATCCCAAGCACACACCAAAGTGGGCCCTGGAAGTGGATTTCTGCATTTAGACTTATCTTTGTAACCCTAGTAGCTGGTTTTAGTATAAATAGAACTTTTTACTATTGTACTGGTGTCAGTTTTTGACCGGGTCCTTCTCCCTATTTTGCGAATTCATATGTCTTTTGTGGAGGCTGGCCATTCGGCCATGTCTGGACCATCACTTATGTATTTTCAACGGTGGAGTTTCTACACACCATAGATTAAGGGTGTGGAGCTCTGCTATACCTCGAGTTTTAATACAATTACTACTATTTTCTATTCAACTCAGCTTATTATTGTTCTAAGATATTCGTTGCACTTCAACCTGATGGATGTGATGATCCGTGACACTCATCATCATCCATCCTTATGAACGCGTGACTGACAACCACTTCCGTTCTACCTTAGACCGAGTGCATATCTCTTGGGTTCCTTAACTAGAATCTTCGTGGTATAAGCTAGAACCCTTTGGCGGCCATTCTTGAGAATCTGGAAAGTCTAAACCTTATCTGTGGTATTCTGAGTAGGATTCAGGGATTGAATGACTGTGACAAGCTTCAAACTCGCGATTGATGGGCGTGGTGACAGGCGCAAAAGAATCAATTGATTCTATTCCGACATGATCGAGAACCGACAGATGATTAGCCGTGCTGTGACAAGAGGATTTGGACCATTTTCACTGAGAGGATGGGAAGTAGCCATTGATAACGGTGATATCCTACATACAGCTTGCCATGGAAAGGAGTAAGAAGGATTGGATGAAAGTAGTAGGAAAGCGGAGATTCAGAAGGAACACAGCATCTCCATACACTTATCTGAAATTCCCACCAATGATTTACATAAGTATCTCTATCTTTATTTTACGCTTTATTTATTATTATTTTCGAAAACCATTATAATAATTTGAATCAATATAACTAAGATTTACAAGATGACCATAGCTTGCTTCATACCAACAATCTCCGTAGGATCAACCCTTACTCACGTAAGATTTATTACTTGGACGACCCAATGCACTTGTTAATTAGTTGTGCGAAGTTGTGAAGAATGTGAGTGAACCATAGTAGTGTGCACCAAGTTTTTGGAGCCATTGCTAAAAATTGTTCAAGTTATAAAAAGAGTAAATCACAATTTTGCCTATCACTAACTCTATGTGTTCAAGTAGCTAATTGCACAATTAACTTTGATTTTCTTTTTCCAGCAATGGCTTGATGAGAAAGAGAAAAATTTTCAGGATACAAAACTGGGAGATCAATGTACCTATAGGTAGGTAAACTTGTCAAATTTTAAAAAATGTAGATTGTGAATATATTAGTGACTAAATTTGTTGATGTTATTACAAACTAAAGGTACAAGATATATGTAGAAGGTGCTACATGGTCCGTGAGTGAGAAATACATAATTGCATGTGACTCAATGACAATGTTCATAGAGCCTCAATACTTTGACTTATTCACAAGAAACATGGTACCTTTGCAACATTATTGACCTATTAGCACCACCAACATGTGTGAGGACATCAAGTTCGCCGTCGACCGGGGCAATTCTCACCAAGACAAGGCACAACAGGTTGGAAAAGGAGGAACATATTACATCATTCAGAATCTCAAAATGAAGTGTGTGCATGATTACTTATTATTGCATTTAACCATTATTTGCCTTATATTTGGTGTTTACATTATATAACTTTGGTTAAAGATAAGGTAAGTGGTGGATATGATTCATTCTGGTCCAAATAAAAAAGAGATAAGGAGAGATATCAACATTATTGCCTCATAAGGAAGAAGGAATCAATTTGGTGAGCACTCTCATTGTTTCTTCAAGCAGCATAGATTGAAAAACTCAATGGCCGAATTCATTGTTCTGCTTCTTAGTAAGTTGTATCTTTAATCTATTTTCGGTATTGAATCTCATGTATATTTAAACTTGAGCTATTTTTGTGTCATGACAGTTTTTTACAAGAGAAGTTGACAAAAGAAAGGTAGAAAGGCTAGAAAAGCTTCAAGCAAAACATATGAAGCTTCAAAGAAAGGTTTTTATATTATTTCAATTTTGATTTCCACTTTCCAAATTTTATTCCATCCAAAATTTTAAGCTTTGAATGATGTGAATATAATTACTGTCAGTATTGTCATCTCAAGATTTTTGTTTTGAATAAGAGATTAGTATATATCTAATTCTGATATCCATGTTTCGGTTATCAATAATAAACCAGGGTCAATTTTATTGGCATAAAATTTTCATCTCGTTTCAGGGTAAATGTCCCCATAATTCACGTTATGGTATTTTCCCCTCTCAATTATATTGAAATATGAGAAGTCCTTTACTGGTATATTTACTGAGAATTACTTAATTTGCAAAGTTGCTAGTTTTAAGAATAAATGCATTACATATAGTTGTTTTTGCTTTTGATTTTTATAATTATATGTTGGTGCATATAGTTTGGAGTATATTCTTTTTACTAGTTGATATGGTTTGTTAGGATTTGTAAATAGTCCGGTGACGATGTGAAGCTATACAATTGTGTTTATCAATAGTGGAGAGAGAGAGAAATTATTCTTAAACAATTTGGTATTAACAATTAAGTTCTGGATTTTGTCATTTTTTTATGTTTTGGCCTTTCAGGGACAAACTCTATTGTTTTCCCAAATTTTCAGCCACAAAACTATTGGGTATGTTATTTCATATTTCTGGTCCTAGGATTTGTAGCTAATTAAAAGTATGTTGTGTTTTTACAAATATCGAAAGCTATCAGTTTAGATATATGGAATAAATTGTTTCTAACAAATTTATAACCTGTATGTGAAAGAAGGGATAACAGAGCCAAGAGCAGCATAGACCAAGAGGTTCAAAATTTATCTGAAAGGGTCAGCAAAAGGATTCATACATTAAAAGAACGCATACCCGATTGCAATAAGGTGTGTCTCTACTCACTAGTGTTCATTATATTCCCAACTTTATTTTTCTCATTGTGAGTGCCAATAATGTATATGCTAGATTGATAAAGCTTCAACTCTTGATGATGCAATTGACTATCGTAAGACCCTGAAGCTTCAGTTGCATGTCAATTTTACTATTAATTAATCCTCTATCAAGCTAATTCAAGTTCATAATTAGTGTTGAGATATCTTATATGTATAGAAAATTGTTGCATATGTATATGTTTCCAGATAATGTCAATGGGGAGAGGACTTTGCATGCCATTGGGGCATTGATGATGTTCAACTTTCATCAATCCTACTCCACCACTTGCACCGTTGTCAATCACCAATTCTTCCAGTCTAGATGTCTCACATGTTCAAGCAATCAATGATGGTGAATAGGTTTCCCTTCACCAACACAGAACTAGCAACCGCTACCCCTTTAAGTTCACCAATTTATTTTAGAAATTATATCGAGAGATAAATTATTAGCTAATAAGATTTACTTGTCATGTGATATAGTAGGAAATTATAGTTCTTTTCCTTGCATTTGGCTACTATATAGTTTTATTATGTTTTTCTTATTATAGTTAAAAAATCATGTTATGTTTGATACTTTGTATAGGAGTTATTATTTTTTATTTTCAATACTAAAAAATCATATATTATGTTTAATACTTTGGTAATGAGTTATATAATATTTTGTTTATAGATTATGATCTTTTGTTATTACGAGATTTTAATAAAAAAAATTATTTGTTTAATGAGGTAAAAATGACGGTAAAAACTGTCTTTTTAAACGATTAATAAATGTCACTTTTAACTGGTAAAAAGAGCAGCTTGTAACTGCCATTTTAAACAACATAAAACATCATTTTAACACAGTAAAAATGGTGGTTTCAAATGCCGCTTTAACCAACCAAAAACACCGTTTCAACCTGGTAAAAACGGCGATTTTAAATGTTGTTTTAACCAACTAAAATACCACTATGTCATGGTAAAAATGGTAGTTCAAACCACCATATTAACCAACCAAAAACACTGTTTTCACCCTGAAAATAATAATGATTTGAACCGTTATTTTAACCAACCAGAAAATGCCGTTTTATTTAGAAATAATGGCGGTTTGAACCGCCATTTTAAACTATCGAAATACCGCCCATTTAACCAGAAATTGTGGCGATTTTCCGAAAATTGTGTAATAATAAAAAGGGCGCCCAGAATTATGTCACTTTCTAAAATCGCCATTTCTAGTAATAATGGCGGCTCAAACCGCCATAAATACAAAAAAAACTGTCATTTTTACCAGATTTTTTTTATAGTGCTAGTCTAATATTATCATGTCATATGATGGCAATATTGGTGTGGATATGATTGAAAAAACTGCTAGTATGGCAATACTTGATAGATATGTTTAGGTTTTAGAATATAGATAAAGTTAAAATTAGTAAACAATATTAGTATGCATAATCTAGTATTATCATGTTACATGATGATAATATCGGTATATTGAAAAAATGCTAACATGACAATACTTAATGGATATATTTAGGTTTGAAGATTTAGATAGATTTGAAATTAGTGTGACAATATTAATATACGAAGTCTAGTATTTATGTCACATGATGACGATGAGTGTACGAGTATGATTGAAAAAACTGTTAAAATGGAAATACTTGATGGATATGTTTAGATTTTAAGTTTTAGATAGAGTTAAAACTAGTGTAACGATATTAATATACGAAGTCTGGTATTGTCATGTCACATGATGACAATATTAGTGTTTGAATATGATTGAAAAAACTGCTAACATAGCAATATTTAATGGATATGTTTAAGTTTGAAGATTTAAATAGAGTTAAAACTAGTATGACAATAGTAATGCACGAAGTCTAGTATTGTCATGTCAGGTGATAACAATATCAGTGTATGAGTATGATTAAAATATTGTTAACATGGTAATACTTGACGGATATGTTTAGGATTTAAGATTTAGATAGAGTTCAAACTAGTGTGAGAATATTAATAAACGAAGTCTAGTATTGTCATGTCACATGTTGACAATATCTGTGTATGAATATCATTACAAAAATTACTACATAGCAATATTTGATGGATATGTTCAGGTTTTAAAATTTAGATAGAGTTAAAATTAGTGTGATAATATTAATATACGAAATCTATTATTCTCATGTCACATGATGACAATATGAGTCTATGAGTATGATTAAAAAAACTGTTAATATGGTAATACTTGATGGATATGTTTAGGTTTTAAGTTTTAAATAGAGTTAAAACAAGAGTGACAATATTAATATATGAAGTTTGGTATTGTCATATCACATGATGACAATATTAGTGTTTGAGTATAATTGAAAACACTGCTAACATAGCAATACTTGATAGATATGTGTAGGTTTTAAGATTTAGATAAAGCTAAAACTTGTGTCACAATATTAAGATACAAAGTCTGGTATTGTCATGTCACATGATGACAATATTAGTGTTTGAGTATATTTAAAAAACTACTAATATAGCAATAGTTGATGGATATGTTTAAGTTTTAAGATTTAGATAGAGTTAAAAGTTAAAACTAGTGTGACAATAGTAGTACACGAAGTCTAGTATTATCATGTCGTAATGACAATATCAGTGTATGAGTATAATTGAAAAAATTGCTAATATGGTAATACTTGATGGATATGTTTAGGATTTAAGATTTAGATAGAGTTCAAATTAGTGTGAGAATATTAATGGACGAAGTCTAGTATTATCATGTCACATGATGACAATATCTGTGTATGAATATCATTGAAAAATTACTTACATGGAAATACTTGATGGATATATTTAGGTTTTAAGATTCAGATCTGTTGAAATTTATGTGACAATATTAATACACAGTCCAAGATTGTCATGTCACATGATGACAATGTTAGCGTATGAGTATGATTGAAAAAACGGCTAACATAATAATACTTGACAGATATGTTTAGGTTTTAAGTTTTAGATACAGTTAAAACTAGTGTGACAATATTAATACACGAAGTCTAGGATTGTGATGTCACATGATGACAATATCTAGTGTATGAATATGATAGAAAAAACTGCTACCATGGCAATACTTGATGAATATATTTAGGTTTTAAGATTTAAATAATGTTAAAATTAGTGCAAAAATATTAATACACGAAGTCTAATATTGTTATGTCACATGATAACAATATCAGTGTATCACGTATGATTGAAAAAATTGTTGACATGGTAATACTTGATGTATATGTTTAAGTTTTAAGATTTAGATAGAGTTAAAAGTTAAAACTAGTGTTAACAATATTAATACACCAAGTCTAGTATTGTTATGTCCCATGATGATAATATTGGTGTATGAGTATGATTGAAAAAGCTACTAATATAGCAATACTTGATTAATATGTTTAGGTTTTAAAATTTAGATAGAGTTAAAAACTAATGTGACAATATTAATACACGAAGCCTTGTATTATCATGTCACATGATGACAATATCAGTGTATAAATATGATTGAAAAAACTGCTAACATAAAAATATTTGATTAATATGTTTAGGTTTTAAAATTCACATAAAGTTAAAACTAGTGTATAATATTAATACACAAAGGGCTTTTTTATACAAATAAATATATAAAAATGATTATTTCTCTAAATAAGCACGAAGAAAAATGGTCACCAACATGCAAAGGGTCATTTCACTACTAACGCTTACGAAATGAAAATATCTCTCATGGCGGCCGCAAAATGGGTAATGGATAGTTGACACTCTAACGCACGCAAAATAGACAGTGATGATAAATAGTAATAAAGAAAGTATAGGAAAACAATATATAATATGAACAACGATTTAAAAAAAGAAGGTAAATTTGAATTTAAAATTCAAATTCTTAATTAATTAAATAATTATTAACAAATTTTATGAGGAAAGAAAGTAGTACTCCTTTTCTTTATTCATCTCCTTCTTCTCCTCTCACCTAATCCTCAAGCCCCTTTCTCCCTCTCTTTTTTAGTCCAATGGGCTGTTCACTCCTCTTTCTACTCGCGGCCTTCCTCGCCGTCCTTGTCTTCGCCATCTGAGACCCCGACAGAGAAGTTATGCACCTTCCTTCCGAAGCTTCCAGATTCTTCAAGCGCCTTCTGACAACGGCGACAACGTGGAGGAAGGAACTTGCTGGGCCATTTTAATCGCTGGTTCCAATGGCTACTGAAATTACAGACATCAGGTTCCGTCATTCTTATATTTTCGTTCTTTCAAGCTTTATTTTTTTTTTCCTTTTTATGCTTTTCTTTCCTCAACGTTTTTTCTTGTTAGTATTTTGTTCCTTCTTTGTTTGATTGTTTAGTATAAAATTGATTAACTGTTGTTGGATATTCATTTTATTAGGTATGTGGATGTTTATTTTTCATTCTAAATTTGATGTTTATTTAATTTGGATTGGATTTAAGTAGATATAATAAAATTTAATAGATCTTCATTTTACTAGGTATTGGGATTATTATTTTCATTCTAAACTGACGGTTTTGATAGAGAAAAAGCTTGGCCGCGTTGAAACTGGCTAGTGAGGGAAAGACCAATAGCGGAGTGAGGGTTTGGAAAGAGGTATGCAATGGTAAAAAGGTTAAAGTGTAAAATGTGAAAGTAGAATTCTTTGGTGGATAATTTATGATGGACTAATTTTTTTTTATTTTCTATGGGTCAAAAGTGCAACCTATTATTCACATTGTTCAAATTCTTGGTTGTCTACCNACTCATCTATCCGATTAAGAATTTTCTCGACATTTGTTTAACTCGTTAGTATCCCTTCACCTTTATCAAATTATTCTAACAGTGAAATTTTTTAGAAATGTTGTAACCCTTCCTTCTGCGTGTAAGCCTCTTGGTCCCTTCCATCATGTAAATAGGGTAAATTATAGAAGTGTTTGAATTTTTGTTATTTTACTTTTATTTTTAGTCTTCTATTTTAATAATTTAATAAAAAACAAAAAATAAAAATAAAAAAACATCTTTCCAGTATTTGATTTTTTTATTTTTTAATATATTTTTTTTACTTTTAAAATCTTATTAAAAAAATAAAAATATTAATTGTAATGATCAATTAAATAGCATGTTCATTATCTACCATTTTTAATTGATCATTGCAGTTAGCATGTCTACCATACTTACTGCTCATTCAAAATTTCATGATTTTTTTGCATTATATTTTGTATGAATTTACATTATAATATCACTCGTATTTTGATAATGTTACTCATTCAAAAAATCTTAATCGATAGATGAACATCATATTTTTGCACATCTAATTGAAGATGTGAATATATTTTGTAGTGATATTTTATTTTGTTAAAATTTAAATATTATTATTATTATTTTAAATTATTATTATTCAGCACGGTTATTATTACTATTGTAGTTATAATTATTTACTATTATTATTATTAAAATAAATAAAATAAAACATTAAGAATAAAATTTAAAAATAAATATTAAAAACAAAAATCATTTTTTTCTCCCTCTCTATATATATATATATTATTTAAAATTTTAGTTTTATTTATTTATTTTATTAACTTAAATTACTTCTAATTTTAAATAAAAACATAAAATTAATTTTGTAAAATCAACATAGTTTATGATTATAATTCAAACACTACAAATACACAATACCAGTCAATTTTAATTTAGTACTATTTGGAGTGATACATAAAGATATTTAAAAGAATATTCATGTAAAGAGGATAATTAAAATATAAATATATAATATCAAATAATTTAATTAAATATGTCAAATTATTAAATTATATAATTGTTCTTAATTATTATTTTTATATAAATACTTTCTTAATTATTTCTAAGTGAATAGTCCCTTTAGTAATTACCTTTTTATTGATTATTTCATTAGTAAGTTTATATGGTCATATAATTATTTTTTATTGATTATTCTATTAGTACGTATGAAAGTAGTCAAATTTTTGTTAATTTTACCATTGGAATATTAAATATTTGCTCAAGCAATTTTTGTACTGCCCATGTACAAATAAGCAAAACTCTTGTTATTGTAAGACCGAAAAGGATACTAATGTCATTTCAATATTCAAAGAAAGCATGCTGAAAAAAAAAAATGCTTGGTAATTGGTAATAAAGATTCGTGGCGAAACATGGGAGACAAGGAAAGCGACAACTATGTGTGGACACGACTTCGTTTTTCCCTGTACCGTCAATACTTTTTTTTTTTCACTCATTGGTCATTCTTCTTCAACATAACATAATTTGAGCAGTTACAATTTTCTTTCCTTTAATGCCATTTCTAGATGAAAAATGTTATTCCACAACTATAAAATAAATAATTATCCAATAACTTATTTTGTGAGATAAAATATTAAAATATGAATTTTCATTTTTTTCCCTTAAAGCAGGTTAATTCCTCTCTTGAAATAAGTCATTGAATGATGTAATTATCTATAGCTTAGGTCTCTTTAGACAAGGCAAAGACAAAATAAAAAAGGGTGAAAGTATAAGTAAAACAGAACAAAAAAACAGAAAAATTCATGAGCAAAAACAGTAAAATTAGCTCTCAATCATTCTTTTCATATTCCTCATATCATTCTTTACAAAGGAGGGAGCTCCAAAAGCAAGCAAACCATGACAAACCAAAATATAACTTAACAAGCAAGACCAAAACGACAAAAAGAACAAAAATAAAACAAAAAGAGAAAAAAATTGCTGCTGAAGAATTAACAAAGTCAGTAGTAATAATAATAAGTGCCTTCCAAAATGGAATGGGGAAGAGACTCACAAAAGACCACTTCTCTTCCTCAAACCGTTGCCTTTTGCTATATGCATTAGTAGTAATAGTAGCTTCTAGAAGTAATAGTAGTAGTAGTGAAGAAGATGACTCATTGATCTGAAATCCCAAATTAAAAGGTGGGTATTAATTTAAAAATGAAAAATGAAATTTCAAAGCCAAAGGGCACCAGCTTCTTTGAGAAGAGGGACCAAAGTGCCATTGATATGGCAGGCCATGACCCTGTCCATGGTACCAATAAGCTTTCCACCGATAAAGACGACAGGGACGACGGACGAGGTACCCAGGAGCCTGATGAGAGCCCTCTCGAGATCTTTCCCGAGAGGGTCCTCGTCAAGCTCATGGACGGCGGGATTAACTCCCATGCCGCAGAAGAGGCGCTTGATGGCGTGGCACATGCAGCAGCTGCTTATGCTGAATATCACCACCGCGTTCTCCGACGCCAGCCTCTCTATCCGCTCCAGCGGGTCCACTCCCACACCCACCATTCCGTTGTTCCTGCTTGCTGCCACATAGTTCCCCCACGAGGCCGTTTGGTAGTGCATTATCACAATGTCACAAGCTAAGGTTTTGTTTGTGTGGAAGCAAAAATAACAAAGCAAGGGAAAGTTGAATGTGGTAATGTGATGGATTATAGAAGAAGAAGAACAACAAGAAGAAGAATGTAATGAGAATATATGATGAGTTGGTTGGTGTTGTATTTGGTACTTTGGTGGAGGGGGAGAGGAGAGGGGTGATATTTATAGAGGTTGAATTTTGGGGATATGTAAAATAAAGAAATTAATTAATTTAAGGGAGAGAATATCTCACACACAGGATCACATCTTAGGGAGTGTGACTGCTTCAGTGGATCATGTTGTTGTTTGTTTATAGTATTCTAATTCCCTTTGCTTCTTAATAATATATAAATAAATCATGGATGGGAGTGTGCTACTGTGCTTGCTGGCTTCTTTTTCTCTTATTATTATTGTTACTATATATATTAGAAATTTCTATACGTAATGTTTGGGAGAGGTAATAATAAACAAGAATAATAATGACCAATTGTGTTTATTTGCTTAAGGTTGAAACAGGCAATAGTTCCCCGGGGGGATGATTATGTTATGTAATAAGGGTATTGTCAATAATTCTCTTTATCTGCGTATGAGATATATATTGAGATCGAAAAAGAAACTAAATCAATTATCAACACAAAAATTAATTATTAAATATTTAGTATAAAGAATATATATTTAATAAAATTTAATT